>NW_028324186.1:3517500-3860000 GCF_054372755.1 Phalangium opilio | reverse complement strand
TCCTGTTTTTCTGATCGTAATGTTTTACTACTGAGCTAAGTTGATATAGAAGAAATCAATAACCGTTAGGCTTATTTGCTATTGTTTTGAACGTCACGTTGTTTGTCATAACGTTTGATTTTCTGAACTGATTTACAATTTGAAAACAGTTTCGGATTCTACGTGACAAGACGCGTGCAACGATAGCATTGTTGATCCATTTGAAGCATTATTTCGTGACGTCATTATCGGGGGGCTTTACTATTTCTGCTGTGGCTAACGCCCTATTAGCGCCACAGTGTCATTTTTAACATTAAATAATCTTGAGAAATCAACCTATTTAGAAAGTCCTATTTTGTTTCTCTAGCTCAAATAGGAACAAAATGGCAGCCAAATGAAAATGTCCAGAAACTTTTGTCCGGGACTGTACGATCTCTTGAAATTCAAAATTGGTTATTTAAACATTTTTAATAAAGAAGACAATTGTAGATTATTAGACTAATTTATGATGAAGTATACCTAAGAGAAACCCTCCTCTGCTACCGCGGGGTAAAATTATCTCATGGCGGGCGCAGATGGCCATCAATGCCTTTAGTTGAACCCCCGATAAATTTACATACGTTCCTTTTAGTTTAAAGTTTTTATCTTTCAAAGAAACGCAGTTTAAAAATGACCCTTCACAAACGTGTGCTGGATGATCCTCGTTCGTTTTGGTGTACGTCGCTCCTCTTGATAAGTCTTCCATGATCTATTATTTTCAGCGCTATGTATTTATTAATAGCCATGTTAGAATAGCGAAAATCAGTGATAAAAGTTATTTGGACTCAAGTTTTCATTCTTTCTTGCTACTAACAATAAATGTATCTTACCTATCAAAGTATTCTTAAACCCCCTTTCCTAGAAGAAAATTAGCCACGACCGCGTTTATCTGATTTTCTCGAAAAAATGAAACATTTACATATACTCAAGAAATATTCACCATTGAATATTCACCTTGGTAAGGAAACAGCGGCTTAAGATACAAAACAAGTTCACCCCAACAAAATAATTTAACTCCGATTTATCTTATACGACTTATTCTATTAAACGCGCATAGCGAGTATAATAACCAAAGCCACTTATACCTTTGAAAACCGGAAGTAAAGTAGTTAACCGCGGACATCGAAATTAACTTAACCAAAGACATCGAAAAGAAGTTAACCACAAACATCGAAGAAAAGTTAGCCAAGATAAATAAAACACAAACATAGAAGTTAAGTTAACCATGGACATTGAAGAGAATTTAACTGGTACCTCTAGTTTTTTCACTCACAATATATACCCCGTGCAAAATGTTACAGATGGAAACGAAGGGAAGCTAGGTTTTGCTTATGAAATAGGATAACCCAGACACACAAGTTAAGATAACCGCCGCGATACCTACTGAACTCATACTTAACCATGGACTAACTTATTTCAAGGTTTCGTCCAGCTAAGACGCGCTACACTGCAATAAACCCGAAATTTACCTTTCAATTCGTTGCCTTATAGAACAAATACGACTTTGTATATAATTTTTTATTCCTATAGAACTTTTGTGAAGTATGAGTTACTTCAAAGTTAGGGTGAAGTGGAAAATGCATTGTTTTTGAATAACTTAAGCTATTATTTATTAGAGAATAGTGCATAGTTAAACATTTGGGGAAATATAACCGATTAATTTTAATATTCAAATTAGTTAAAATTCATTTGGGCATGGAGCGTGCCACTGGAATTTTGTTAACATGAAGGCAGGGCGTTACGCAGTACGTCGGAGGTCCTAATTCATATTATACATTTAATCTCAAACTAATTAGAATTTTAAAAACTATGCGCGACATTTTCAAAATGTTTCTATAAGCAGAATTATCTTAAAATTAGTAGGAAATAGGAAAAATTTTACTACATTTAAATAGATAAAAAAAACGAAACATCTGGCGTCATAAACGGCAGAGAAAATTTATTTTATGGCATAGGCATGGATAAAGAATGCGCGTGAGGAAATCTGTTTTCACTCTGCAGGATAGGCAACTCCCTATCTCGAACGACAGCTTATTCTGTATATACTCTGTTACAACATCGTTTGGCAGCACGCGTAAACCTAGGTCTCTAAGTAACGTAGCTTTGTACGTGCTGTCGAGAGACCAAAAAACTTGAGGATCTTCAGGATTTAAGATATCCGCGAGTTTTTTTAGCTCGAGTGCACGGACCTCTAGGCTTTAGTTTCAAATACGTGTGGTAGGCTGTATACAATTTCACACGTATTTGAAAACTAAGGCCTAGAGGTCCGTGCACTCGAGCTAAAAAAATAGCGGATATCTTAAATCCTGAAGATACTGAAGTTTTTAGTCTCTTGACAGCACGTACAAAGCTACATTACATAGACACTTAACTTTGCGCGTGCTGCAAACCGGTGTTGTAACAGAGTATATACAGAATAAGCTATCGTACGAGATAGGGAGTTCCCGATCCTATAGCGTGAGAACAAATGCATGGCATAGGGGAGAACTTGACCGAGGGGACCGACATTAGAGCGTACTTGATAATAAAACACTATAGATTTGCATGACTTCAATGACTAAATAATGATTTTACTAATTTGAAGGTCAATTTCACGTTTTTTAATTAAAAGATTGGAAGGATTTCTGTAAACAGGGTTCATAAAAAAAGGAAAACAGGGAAAAATGGAAAAATGAGGGAAATAAATAGTTAACAAAAGCTACTCGGGGAAATTTAGAATTTTTTATGTAAATTGAGAGATATTTGCCGAATAATTAAGCAAAATGTTCGTGAATATTCCCTCCGTAGGATTAACATTACACTAAACTTTGGAGGCTCATAACTCTGGTTAAATTAGATATAGGGTTCCTTTGATTGTATAATAGTCCTATTTGCCACCCTATTTCGATAACATTTGATCCATAGGATACTGCCATATACTGGAAAATTAAGGAAAACTCGAGGAAATAAAAGTGGAAAAGCCTGGAAATCCCTGGAAAATGTTTTTTACAAAAGTTGTATGAACCCTGTGTAAAGCTTCGAGAGATGACGGCGATTTTAGTGAATTTTTGTGTACGAGATTTGAAAGAGCGACGGCACCCTCGTCTTTTGACGCATCCGTAAAAGCAATAAAAATCTTAAAAGGAATGAAAACAAATAGAGGGGGGTATACCGAAACTTTTACTTAACTACACATTTTACAGGATAGGAGAAACATTAGGAAAGGGACTTAACCTGAGATTAACCCAATGAATAGAGTTAATGTTATTGTCCTCAGAAAAGGGATGAAACTACAGTTCAACACGAAGTAGACCATTTTACTTAACTAACATTTTCATTCTGGTTTACGAAGTGTCAATAGATAGAAGTCCTTAAATGGAGCCGGTCGAAGGTCCCCAAATGAGGTATGTTTCCAATTTCGTTTCCAGAGCTTCACTTTTTAATAATGGGGGGATTTGAACGTTAAAGAATTGTTCAAAACCCAAAGTAAACTCGTTTATAATATTTGTATCGACCAAAACATGAGGGGACTATGACTCAAACTTAAGCCAAATATTTCACGGGAAACCAACTTAACTTTTACTTAACTTGCACATAGCAAAATGGTCGGTGAACAATCGGGGTAAAAGAAAGAGGAGTAAAGGGAGTTAACCTTAGATAAACTTATTGAATACGGTAAAGTACACCGCCGGTAAAGTAACTTTGCTTTTCGTGAAATGCTTGGTAAAGGGAATAAACATGAGTTGAACTTATCAAGTACAGAAGACCAAATAATGAGTTCACTTGACAACACTTTCATTCTGTAACAGGTATTGTTGTACGATCGAGTAAGAAACTACGTGGACAATTATATTATTCGAAGGAAATCCAATCTGGTAAGTGTTAAAGTACGTTTTATACACAATGATAAGAAATCCAGAGCTAAAAATGTGGGGTTTTGAACGTTAAAGAATCGTTCAAACCCCTAGTTAACTAGTTTAATCTCGATAAAAACATGAGGCACATTGACACTTGCGAAATGGGACTTAGACTGAAACTTAAACTAAATATTTCACGGGAAACCAACTTAACTTTTACTTAACTTGCTCATAACAAAATAACCCGAGATTAACTTATTGAATAGGGTAAACTTTACCGCGGGTACATTTACTATGCTTTTCCTGAAATGGTTTAATTTAGGATCGACTAAGGTCGAACACCAAAGAGCGAATTATAAACGAGATCAAGTTTTATAAATCTTTGTTCTAATATTTCCATTTTTTTTTTAACAGGTCTTTAGTAAAATTAACGCCAAAAAAATGAGTAAGTGCAAACTGAATAGTTTAGATTTTAATTTAATCATTTTAACTTAACTTTAAAATAAAAATAGTCGTTAAAATAGACATAATATATGGAGAAATAAATCTGCAAAACTATTCCTATATATTCTTCCATATTTAACATTTTCAGGCGCAAGATATTTAACAATAAAATATATAGCTGCAAAGCTGGAAGAAACTTACAACGCCGAAAAAGATGTACCCAAATCATCGAACTATAGAATTTACGACGTCGTTAAACAATTATTATTGTTTTGCTCAAACACAGAAGTTGACATTGAAAAAGTCAATGGACTGTATTTATTGGAAGAGGAAATTGCCAACATGTGCAAAGAGAAAAGCAAAAAAATGTATTCGTGGTACAAAATAGTATACGAAAGTTACCCCAAGGAAACGTAAGAAAGAAAAACCATTTATAGCATCTAAGTCATACATTGAAAACTGATGAGCCGTAGGAATTTTTTTTATGAGAGATTGGGAGTTACCTATGTTAGAAGGGAAAATCAAATTTAATGAACCTAGTACTTTACAAATGCTAATAATATGTAGGCTTACGTAATTTTAAAAAATGGTTAAAATTCTCAAAATGACAGGGGGAAATTAAATTGCGTAATAAAATAATTTGCCGAAACGTCAAACCGTTTTGGAGATGAAATTTTAAGGTTTTTCAAATGGCGCCTTATATTTAGCATGAAGCTGAAAATGAACTTAATAAATTTGCGCGGTATAAATTTAATCTAGGACGGACTTGGCGCGACATTATTTTGATCGTCCAGTTCTTCGAAGATTTTAAATTGAACACGCGCAGTTGAAAACCTTAAACTTATAAAGTTGATATAATTAGCACCATTTTAGGAATAATTTTAACAAAATATCTTAAAATAATAAATCCATAACGGTGACGCGAACGTAAAAATGAAATAGAAAAATTTCCGCTTAAATTCGCTAAACTTTAAACTTCAATTTATCGATAAAAGTACACCTTTTGTTAGAACAGGTTACGATAAATTAAATTTATTCTTAATAAACATTTAGGCGAACAAAGCTTTGTTCGAGCATAAACAAGTCGTCAAAACGATTCGCTCAATGCATGGGAAAAAGGTTGAACAAAAAAGGAGAGAGCACCTTCGCAGATTTAGTGACTGCATTAATTGTAAAACTAGTGTGTAAGTGACCTTTTGAAATATTTTCGACGAAGCTGATTACCATAGACTAATTCGCTTGGTTTCATTTAAACATATTTATTTTGGATGTGAAGTCGCTAAGTATGGCTATACCACATCGATAATGGAACAACTAAAACCTGAAATTGTAGAAGCATACAAAAATATATTAGAGCTATTTCCAATTTGGAAAAAAAAAATTTGCCTGCCCCAAGAATTATTGGAGAGTTACCCGTACGCTGGTAATGAAGATGATCCTTCTTTGGACTGTTTAAGTGACGGTAAGATAAATTTTGTGTCATGTAAAACGATTTTCGTGCAAATGTCAATGAGATCGGAGGGGGTTGATCAATTAACTCATGATGGTAACTGACGAAAAATTACTTATACAACAAAGTTCTTGTAAAATAATGTCTGGAACAACAAATCTCAGACTTAACGGATTCGTACAATTTACGCAGGGAGGCCGGGCTACTACTTGGCGTGCATAAACGCCTATATTACTAAGCTACAAGTAACCTGGCCTCTATCTTTGAACACTGTATATAAGCGCACATGACCTATTTAGTTTTTTTAACAATAACACAGGCAATAACTATCGCAAAGTTGGTTTTAATTATTTTTACGCTTCAGATACGCCAGTCGAAGAAGTGACACCGCAAAATAACGAAAGAAGCCACGGAACACAACCTTCATGAAGGCCTATTGGATTTAGAAGAAAAATTACATGTTAAAGAAAAAAAATACCAAGTAATTCTTAGTATTTCTAATTATATTACTAAATGTCAGATATAAATACAACATTATCAATGTTTATTATTAATCGTTGCTGGTTATTATTACCCTGTAGAATATGGAAAAACATAAAATAGCAGTGAAAGAAGAACTGGAGCAGTTGGAGCTAGGCCTAATAAAAATGAAACAAGAAATTGAAAATTTAAAATCCATAATTTAACAAAAGAAGGACAATGACTATGTAGCGGAGACATTATGGGAAAAATTCCCTCAAAATTTTAATGACAGAGTGTCAGACCTTTTAGAATCATTACCAATATTAAGTCAATTACAAGAAGAATTAAAAGGAAAAACATTTGCGGAGACATTAAAAAGAGTAAAAGAACTAATGTGCGGTAAGACATCCGAATCACTTTAAGATAATTGTAAACGGTTCGGGACCATTGTATTCCAACTTTAAAAATTCTGTTAATAATCACTTATTTTACAGGCAACGTAAATAGTGTGTCAAGTGCAAAGGAGGTTGAAAACGCTGACGGTAATCTATAAAACTGATTACGTTACAATTTTACTACTTAGGATTACTTAAAAGTTAATGAAGAAATTATTTTTCCAATGGACAATGTAGGAAAATCAATGTCACAGAGAAACGAAAATTTAACACCAACGAGTGGTCGAGGTTATATATAATGAATGCTTTACTACAGCTTTAAAACTATTCATTAATTAGTTATTAATATTTAAATTTTTGGTGGTCCAATTAGGGGAATCAGGGAGAGAAAAGGAAATTGTTTTAAACTCACCTGGCGTTCAAGGTGAGATATAGTAAATAGTAGAGTAAAAGTCACAAATAATTAATCAAAACGTCTTGGATTTAACCAAGACCTAAAAAGTATCGATAAGAAGAGAGTTAAGCAAGTGACTGAAGGCCCAGATATTAAAAGTTTTTTTTAAATTAAGACTTACATGCTTAAGATGCTGTTCGGACAGTGGGACAAAGGACGATCTTCCTCATAGAGCTTAACATGGCGGGTGGGTAAAAAAGGAGAGGGCGTCGGACAGCCCCTTTAAGAAACTTATGATCGATCACCCTATTCCATTGAATAAACTTAATTTACTGGTAGTCAATTTATTCCCTCTCAATAATTTGAAAAATTTACTAATCTCGGGTTTTCGAGCACAATTCCATTCCCGTTTACATTTTATAACCACATTTATCATTTTTAGGAGAGTACGTGCATGGATAAAGAATGCGCGTGAGGAAATTGGTTTTCACTCTACAGGATAGGCAACTCCCTATCTCGAACGACAGCCTATTCTGTATATACTCTGTTACAACATGGGTTGTCAGCACGCGCAAAGCTAGGTCTCTATGTAATCTAGCCTTGCGCGTGCTGACAAGAGACAAAAAACTTCAGGATATTTTAAACGTTTTTAAATCCTGAAGATCCTGAAGTTTTTTGTCTCTTGACAGCACGTACAAAGCTACGTTACATAGAGACCTAGGTTTGCTCGTGCTGACAACCGATGTTGTAAAGAGTATATACAGAATAAGCTGTCGTTCGAGATAGGTAGTTGCCTATCCTATAGCGTGAAAACCATTTTCCTCACGCGCATTCTTTATCCATGGTACGTGTATGACATTGTGTCGTTAATAGGTTGCTAACATATCCGCGTTCATGGCCTGAACGATTTATAGTGAAACCTATTGTTTTTGTGCAAATTTCAACAATGGCGGCAAATTCAATAGGGACGTTATGATTTTTAGTCTTGGTTAAACTGAATATATGTAAGAGGGAAAGACACGGGGAAAATAGTTTGCCTTCCATCTCGGTCGATGGAAAGATCATAAAAAGAGTAGAGACGTCGAGGGGTCAACCCCCTGTATATCCCGAAACTGAGGAAGGATTGACATGTCTCTTTTTTAAGTAGAAAGGGTCTATAGCAGCGCTACGACAGACAAGGGTCACACGGTTCTATGCCAGGCCCATGGCGTCTCTATCATTTCTATGGTTCGCAAGCAGTAGGGGGGTGCATACTCTTCGAATTTTTTTTAAGGGTGTGAGAGTGTCAGCTGGACTCAGCTTGGTCGTAGGCCGAAAATTCTGACTTGGCTATTTTGCAATATAGCCTGCGGTCACCGAGTCGCGTGATCTAGGAGGCTGTGACTCGACTCTGCTACTTAGTCTGTATAAATTCAGGAACAAGGTTAATGAAAGTATTAACGGTTTTTAAAGGAATATGGGATTTTTCAGGGATAGCCCTGCATTTATATACTTGTCGCTGCTTATCTTATTTTCCTATATAAATGTAGTATTTCTAGTAGCCGCAGAGACTTCTGGTGGCACTCTGTATGCATTTGGTAGAATACTTTTATAGAAATTGAAATAGTAAAAAATATTTATAAAATAAAATTTGGTCGAATTATTTCGTAGTTGTCCTATTTCAAGCCGAGGAATGTTCTCAAAAACAATTACTATTTGGTGACGAATACCTTAAAAAGTACGTTTACACGGAATTTTGGATCAGCTTAACGCGTAATTGAGTGGGCTATTGCCTTGGTGACGAGGCCAGCGAAAGAAGGCGTGACGCATTGACGCCGCATGAGAGTGGCACAAGGCGTACTTCTAGCCAGGACGATGTATACAACCAGCGTGGGAAATAAGGCGGGGGCACAGGGCAAATGACCAGTTTAAAAAATGCCTGGACCAGTTTAAAAATTAAATCGGAGGGGGGGTCAGTGGTCCACGGGACCACTAAGAAAATTCAAGGGTAACCAGAGTCCAGACATTATCTCAACTATTTTAATTACCCACTTCTTTAGTTTAGCAGACGACGCGCCCTGGTCAATGGTCATGGACCAGTTTATTTATTCCAGGCCAGAAGGGTCGCTGGCCCAATGTCCAGTTTTAAAAAAATCCTTATTTCCCACCCTGTAACAACGCATCCTCCTTGCTCGTATCGGGCATAGCAGAGGCTAAAGCAGACTACGACTAAATCGTTTTGTCATTGTTACGTGTTATCATAGAGATACGCGTGTTATGGTATTTTTCATCACGAAATCCCCTAAAAATGATAAATGTGGTTATAAAATGTAAACGGGGAATGGAATTGTGCTCGAAAACCCGAGATAAGTAAATTTATTCCAGGCCAGAAGGGTCGCTGGCCCAATGTCCAGTTTTAAAAAAATCCTTATTTCCCACCCTGTAACAACGCATCCTCCTTGCTCGTATCGGGCATAGCAGAGGCTAAAGCAGACTACGACTAAATCGTTTTGTCATTGTTACGTGTTATCATAGAGATACGCGTGTTATGGTATTTTTCATCACGAAATCCCCTAAAAATGATAAATGTGGTTATAAAATGTAAACGGGGAATGGAATTGTGCTCGAAAACCCGAGATAAGTAAATTTTTCAAATTATTGAGAGGGAATAAATTGACTACCAGTAAATTAAGTTTATTCAATGGAATAGGGTGATGGAACATAAGTTTCTTAAAGGGGCTGTCCGACGCCCTCTCCTTTTTTACCCACCCGCCATGTTAAGCTCTATGAGGAAGATCGTCCTTTGTCCCACTGTCCGAACAGCATCTTAAGCATGTAAGTCTTAATTTAAAAAAAACTTTTAATATCTTGGCCTTCAGTCACTTGCTTAACTCTCTTCTTATCGATACTTTTTTGGTCTTGGTTAAATCCAAGACGTTTTGATTAATATCTGTGACTTCGGTCTTAATTTTTATTAATTTTGTGTAGACACGTTGGTGATTTTATATTGATTATTTCAACGCTTATTTCTGCATGCCGTAGAATAGGGAGCTAACAGTTCTGACCCTGAAACGTCACACCCTTCTATCTCTTACTGGAGTTTCATCCCCCCTAACGGTTGGAAACAGTATTCTACGCGCAAAAATGCCGACCAGATAGGGGCTGCGTGACATCAGACTATCTCTTCGCCCTAGCCAGTTGTTAGCTCCGTATAGGAAGTAGTTCATCATTCAATAGAAAATTGTTGAGAGATCGGAGCTATGGGAACGTCACATCAATATTTTTAGTCTAAATTGTATGACCAAAGCTGACAAAGATTGTAGTATCACACAATAGAGAGCTTTCAGATGGGATAGTAGTGCGTCACGCCCTCTCAAGTCGTGCCGCTATTCTGGTAGCCATATTGGGTGGTCTCAGCTTCATCCCTGCTTTAAACCCACCAATATGGCGGCGTAAATTACGTCACGAGACTCGGCTCCCCCTCCAACTGAAAGCTCTCTATTTCAGGTGGACCTAGATCAGATGCTCTATTACAAATTTTTGAGCCCCATTTTCAATGTCATTGTTTTAACAAGATCTTATTCAAAATGGATAATTTCTTTTAACCTTAATAGGAAATGAAACATATAGAATATGCCATCTTTAGTGGCGCTCTAACTTTAACCTAGTTTAAAGAACTAAGATAGTATTTTTTTGTCGAAAATGGCATTAAATTAGTAAAGTAGCAATACTTTAGCAATATTTCGGGGTGAAAACAAATCCAATTTTGCAATATTTTGGGAAAGATGTCAATTCGATAATAATAAGAAATACAATAACAGGCACACATTTAGTTTTAATGTTATTAGCTCCGCCCTTAAGTACAATTCTAATTGGATTCAGCCTTTGGGAAATTGAAGTTGGTGTTTAAATGATTTGCCAGAATGCTAGGAGGTCAGGCAATGGAAGTATGCTTTGATTTATCATTAAATATAGGAAATAACAGGATTAAATTATTATTTACTTGTAATCATGAAATTAATGTTATTTTATGCCCTGTAAACTATTTTATTTTTAATAAATAAAGTTAAATGACAGTTACGGTAATTAATTGATGACAAAATTTAGGGTTAATAATATTATTTCATATAATAGTTAAAATACAAATAGGAATGTTTTTAAGTAATGCCTGTTTAAAAATTACTTTCAAGTACTAAATTCGAGGGGGAAACCACTAAGAAAATTTTGTACACCTGATTTCAGATTTCAAATGACTTCAAAGACTTCACTAACTGTATTTGATTTCAGATGACTTCAATAAAATTTATAAAGACTTCAAGGGACTTCAATATAATTTATAAAGACTTCAAGTGACTTCAATACAATTTATAAAGACTTCAAGTGACTTCAATACAATTTATGAAGACTTCAAGTGACTTCAATATAATTTAGAGACTTCAAGTGACTTCATTACATTTTATAGACTTCAAGTGACTTCATTACATTTTATAGATTTCAAGTGACTTCAATAGAATTTGTAAAGACTTCTAGTGACTTCAACATAATTTAAAGACTTCTAGTGACTTCAATAGAATTTATAGACTAAAGCCGATTTCTATTTTTTTCTTCATTAAATTGTAATAATTAAAAAATATCTATGTACTTCGCTATTAAGTACTAAGGTGCAGAGCAACCGATAGCAATTATCTATGCAGAATTATATCAAGAATTAATTTACTATAAGAATGCCTAAGTCACTAGATTTTACGCTTCTACTCTTACGCCGGTGTTAGTGGACAAGTAAGCCCCACCCCTTTCATGTCCCTCATTGCTCTGCGCTTTCCTATTGGATCCCGCGGGGATAGGTCATACAGACGCGATTGACGTATTCTGAATAGAGAAAGAAAACGTCTAGCAAAGTAAGCAGAAAATGGAGGCTGCCAGCGGTGCTGAAACGGTTAGGGAATGGTTTTTAATTGCCATTAACAAGTTAGTTAAAGGTTTTGAACCTAACTTAATGGATTTTGAATACTTGTCCCTACGTGAAAATCGTTCGTTCTATAATTGTTTCTAAATCGAATCAAGTGTACTATACTTATGATTTCGTGAGTTCTAAAAACCAAACCAAGGCTTAACGAGAAGGTAAAAGAGATAGATGGTGGAAAACATAGAGTAAGATAAAATATTAAGTCCCGCCTTCTTTTCCAGCCTCCCCCCACCCATGAGGGGGGATTGTCGACTATCACGCGCGCACCGGACGCCTTTTAGGCCTTCTTATAGTAAATTCCTTCTTGATTATATGGCGCAGATACAAGCCCGGATAGTATACTGATCCATTTGATCGTCGCTTATGTCTCAAGAATTCTGCGACGTTTCACGCGGGAAAATATGATCACGTGATCGGCCGCTATTTACGGAAAGAAGTTTTTGTCGTGGCATAGCTAACTCAATCACGCCAGTGAGCGCTTGGGCAGTAGTTTTTGCAAGGGGTCGGTCATTCATGAAATCCCGTACGCTACCCGCGAAATCCAACTTAAAAAATCTCATAAAAAATCCGAAATCAATAAAGAAATAACAAAACAGTAGAGAAATCACAAAATCAGTAGAGAAATCACAAAATCAGTAGAGAAATCACAAAATCAGTAAAGATACCACAAAATCAACAAAGAAATCACAAAATCAGTAACGAAATCGCGAAATCCATTACAAAATTCACGAAATCCAAACTCAAAAGAAATCACAAAATCAAACGAAATCAATTGAAATATCCCAAAATCTGCCGAAATCATGGAAAAAATCCGAGGAAATCACGGGAAAATTGCAAAATCCGTTGGATTTTATCGAATTTTGAAATCAATCCGACGAAATCAATTGAATTCCGACGAAATCAAACGAAATCCGAAGAAATCAAATTGGATTTCGAAATCCCGTACACTTTTTCCAAAACGTCCGACCCCTCAGGTTTTTGAAACTGATTATCGTCTGATTCATACTCGAATTCATAGTTCAGAGAACTAGAAGACACAATTTTTAAATTGGCTGCTTGTATGCTGTATTTCGAAGGTTCCCAATTTAGTTAAATAGTAGTTTAAATTAAGGCAATTAAACTTCGCCACAAACAAAAATATATCGTTTTTACGAATATTCCTTGAAAACGGAATGATTAGCAGCCAACAATAAGTCCAAAAAGGAAACAATTCTGGGGAAGAGTGTCTGGCACAAGAGTCTGGTAGCATTGCACCTCCGAAAACGGCCAAAAATTGAGGGATCAAGACCAGCCCCCCCCCTGTTTGACTGGAAAATTTATAGGACATTGTCCACTGTAGTGTGCAGAAATAGTATCACATCTCCATAGTCAAGCTATCAAAACTTCCACAATTTTATTGGTCAAACTGTCCAGTGACCCCCTTAGTTTTTAACAAAATTATGGCACATTTTAAAATTCCAGTGTCCTGTGCTTATTTCCGGCCCTGATCAAGACTATTGAAAATAAAATTTGAAGAAAAGGAAATTTCCACTTATGAAAGACGGAATTTCAATAGACTTCAAGGGATTTTTCTACCACTTCATTTGACTTCAAGAGATTTCCAACGGACTTCGTATGACTTCTAAGAGACTTCAAGAGATTTCCGAGAAACTTCAAGAGATTTCCGAGAGACTTCAAGAGATTTCTGAGAGACTTCAAGAGATTTCCGAGGGACTTCAAGAGATTTCCGAAAGACTTCAAGAGATTTCCAAGAGACTTCAAGAGATTTCCAAGAGACTTCAAGAGATTTCAAAGGGACTTCGTATGACTTCTCTTGACTTCAGAGAGACTTCAAGAGATTTCAAAGGGATTTCGTATGACTTCAAGAGACTTCCAAGAGACTTCGACTGACTTCAAGCGATTTCCAAGGACTTCGCATGACTTCAAGGGATTCTCTAGGGACTTCCTAAGATTTCCGAGATTTCAACTAAACTTTGCGATTTATAGAGACTTCAAAAACAATTTATGGACTTCAATTGTGATTTCAAAAATTTTGTACACCTGATTTCACAAGTGGTTTCCCCCTCGACTAAATTGCATTAAGAATGTTTTTGTTTGACTATTTTCAAGTTTTTAAACACGCATGATTATGATATTGGAAGGCGCAAATTATTTATTTAAATAAACATTTGGTTTGATACTTGCCACGTTTATTTACAGCATGTAATTTGGGCTTAATTTCCCTAGTTGTTATTTAATTATGGTATTCATTATAAATTTATTCCAGTCAATAAAAATATTGTTTTTTACGTTTAAAGGTAAAAGTTGCATATTTTAAAGGGTTTTTCCAAAGAAAATTGTTTTTGACACCAGAAAGGCTTTTGAGGATAATTAGCGATTGCGTCCTGCTGCCAAAAAATAGACCTTAACAGGGAAAAGCTAAGAGTAACTATAATTTATTTTAAATGAATATGAAATGTAAGTTTCACAATGAATGCGTGAGAGGGATTAAAAAAATGTTCAAAGACAGTCATACGTGAAGGTTGGATTTAAAAGTGTGAGAGTTAAACATCATCGTATGAATGCCTATAATAATTTTGTTAATCTCTCAAGTGAACAATTCAATGATGAAAAAATATTTACACACATTTAATCCTAGGATTGTCAAATTGAGACTATATAATTGCCAGAAAAATAGTAAGCATGTGTTTTAATATTATAGTTTTTTAAAATATAAAAAAGGGAAGGGGAGTTTGTTAAATTAGTCCTAATATACTTAAAGATGCTTTTTAAAATTGGTAGTGATTTGCTATTGTAGAATCTGCAGTTTAGTTCAGAGAGTTAATGAGGTGCCTTGTATTTCGTTAGTGACATCTCTAATCTAGTTGATTTTAGGTTTTTTTTTTATATTTATTACTATTGAACTCAGATGGCGTTGGTAGTTAATGCCATTAATTGTAGTTTTTTTACTGGTTCCATCGCGCTTGATTTTGTTTTGTTGATGTAGAATCTGCAGTTCAGTTCAGAGAGTTAATGAGGTGCCTTGTGTTTGGTAGCGAGATCTCCAATACAGTTGATTTTAGTTTTTTTTCTATATTTATTACTATTGAACTCAGATGCGGTACTGCTTAACGTCATTAATTGGCAACATTTTTTTACTGGTTCCCTCGACCTTGTTTTGTTTGGCAAACGTCCGTTAAACATTGTAATATACCATCATGGTATATTAGCTTTAAGGCGTTTTGATGAAAATTGAAATCCAAGGTTAATCAGTTAGGATTTTAGAGTAAAGAGTGAAGTACTTGAGGAGGGGGATTTGGGGTATTTCACCACCCGCGGACGCGGGGTAGTCAGTTCCTGTAGGGTAGGCATGCTGACAAGTCCCTTATTCCCTCAAAACTTTGTTGCCCAGAAGCTTGGCTTACAGGAGTGCGCCCAACTCCCAACATAGTCAAGTACATAATTTTAGTAACAACCCATTGCTGTTCTAAATTTTAACAACGTTGAGGCAACTTTTGCGAGAAAAAGGTTTTTTTGTGAATCCATAACTGTTATGAACTTCTATTGTGTTGATGAACTTGTAGGCACGGCTTGCCAATCCGTAACGTGATTATATAGGGAAACCAAAGAGGTGACATGTATTATTTGGCCTTGATACAGCTTGATGTTCTATAGACACTGACTCAAGCCAATAGAAAGGTTATTTCTTTGAATATCTTTGCTGTTCTTAATCCAAAGACGCTCTCACTCTTTGAACACGCCAGTCTAAAGTGTCTGTTATTTCGGTGGAGAAGTTGAATATATATTTTGATTTGTCTATCGAAGTCTTGTTGTGGTTTTTTTAAAATGATGATGATCATCATATTTTTGAGCTGTACTGGTAATAGCTATGATGAATTATATTTCTGTTGAAGCTTAGTAGTTGGCACGTGTTGATACGATACGCATGTAGTTGCACGAAATTTGTCTTTAAATTGTACATTTCAAACTCGAAAATATGCACTGCTTGTAGTATTTATGTCGAAATAATTTTAATCTTCGTTATATTAGTTATGTAAAGGGGCGGGGGTTGAAAGAAAACTTTACAATTTACTGGCAATTATATGTTCATTTAAATATAAGATTTTGAGGGTCTATTTTTAAAATTTTGTCACGCAACTCTTAACTTTAAGTTTGGAAACAGTGCTGCTAGAACATGGCAATTATTGTTTTGCGCGTGGGTTACCAAAGGGACAATGAAAAGGTTATTAATTTTTGGGAAAAAAAATATTCCAGAAGGCTTTGCAAATTGTACCCCTGTTGGATTTACGCAATGCAACCTGCCACGCAGACTACCCCAGCTGGTGAGAAACACAAAGAGATTATGCAAAACTTACTGGAATATTAATTGGAAAAATGGTTTAGTTGTTTTAATTACAGGGGTTATGTCTATATATATTGGTAACCACAATTTGGGAAATAATTTTCACACTTTATAAAAACAAATTATACAACAATAGTAGGATATTAGTTATAGGACAAATTAATAAGTTCATATGGCTTTTTTTAAGCGTAACTATAAAATAGTTTAAAAATAAATTTTTGTAAGTGGTATCGGATTGTGTCTGGTACACATTATTGATAAGTTATAGAAAGAAAAGGTTATAATAATAGATAATATTTAAACATAAAATCTTTGCTAATCTTTGATATTGTAACAGGATAATATTAGATTATATTAATTTAATTTAATGTTTTTGAATGGTTTTAAATTGTTAATGTAAAAAAGTTATGGGCGTCTTAATTTAAAAAAAAAATATAGCGCGCTTAAAAGAGAAAAAAATGGAAGATGCGAAACTGATATTTAGAAAACTCTTTGAATATATTAATTTTAATCAGTATTTATTTAAAATTTGGATAAGAGTGTCTAAATCTCAGTTCAAAAAATCTGTTCAATGTTAACTAATAGGATGAGTTTGTCTCAATAGTTTCACCAGCTTATTAAAGAATTATATTTAATCACATAGCATTACCAACAGGGGTTACGTTTTTAGCGTGTTTTTTACATAAAACACCATTGGGGCAAGACTAATACAGAGTACTAAAAAGTTAACCCTTCACTAGAAAATTCTAAAATTAATGCAAGAATAATCGCCTTTTTTTCGTAAAATAGCATGGCCCTACAATCGTCCCTCCTCTCCCTTTCACGCTTATTATAGTAGGCACATCAAAATTACTCCAGAACCATCGTTAACCTTAAACTTGCTCGTGGATTAACAATCTTACCCAGTCATAAATTACTTTAAAGGGAAACTATTAGTATATCTTTGACAGATATGATGCTCCTTTCTGGTACGAATATTGAAATTTTAGGCTTTACTCGGGGTAAATTTGATATGGATTCTTCAAGCACGTTAGATTCCCTTTAATGTTTCTAAACTCTTTCCAAGAGCAGAACAGTGACGTCAGTCAAGTTACTGACGAATCTCTCCCTTTTTCTGATCATTGTATCACTGACCTCGTATAAGCCGTTGTCTTTTCTCACAAAGTTCACATAATGTCCCTCGGCCAACGATTCACCTTTATGAATAATCACCCCTTTAGTTTTAAAAAGCATCTTACTCATAGAGACATTTTGATTTTCAAAACTTGATATTTTGGTCGAAATCTTAATTGGACGACCATCTTTGTAATCGCCACGGAGAAGACACAAAAATACGTACTTCCCGCTGGATATCAATACATCACGCTCTTGTATTTTTGGGTTGTTACAAAATACGCATGGCACCTCTGTTAATCTCATCCTTTTTTCTAGAGATTTCCAATCAATTTTATCTCGGTTTTAAAGTGGAAGATTGAAAATGTTGCTTTCAACAATATTCTCCGAATTTTGTTCAACTTGACATTGGGGGCATTTGGTAACGTTTCTCGACTTTGACCAAAAAATATCTTTTAGAGCCTTAGAGTAATTGGCTTCCATTTCTTGACTTAGTGCCGTCAAAAGGACCATCAAAAATTCACTGGCGTCTTGTTGATCGTTTTGCGTAAAATGGTTTCCGACAGCCATTCTCAGTTCCAACCCTTTTCGACTGAAACTTCCTTGAGAACTCTCGATGTCGTTTATCGTGTTATGGAGGCAACGTAAAACTGGTTTTTCAACGAATGATCCATTGTAAGATTTAACCAATTCTCTTAATTCCGGCACTAATAAGAGTAGTTGCAAAACGCTATTAGAATAGCACGTTACTTGATCATCGTTAGCTAAACCTTTCAAGGGAAAACTATCCAAACTCTGTTGGGCTTTCCTTTTCTTCTTCAGTGTTTCTTCACATCTCACTTCCTCGCCTTCTAAAAGGCTTTTAGATAGTGTAAGTGCACTTCTTTTCCCACCTCTACTTTCTTTCGACTCCGTTATTTCCAAAAGAGGCAGATCTGGCCTATATTTTTTGCGAAGCCTGTTATATTCCATTATGGCTCGTCCATCCGCCTTAATTTTAGTCGGATCGAACTGTAATAGATGGAGTCCGGCTAAGGACGTCACTCTCGATAAAGCGACGTACGCCATGCCCGTTCCAAATAAATTCGGACCCAAATCCATAATGGCGCATTTTAAACTCATGCCTTGGCTTTTGTGTATCGTAATTGCGTATGCCAGGATGACGGGAAACTGGGAGCGCTTAACGTAAATGTTTGTCATGAGCAAAAATTTGACGCAAATTTTCTCAACTAAAAAGTCAGTGTTAGCGTTGTCGTTGTCGTTATTCGGTTCGCGATCTACTCTGAGAAAAATACCAACAACGTTTCCTTGTTCGTCCTTCTTGAATCCAGTTACAAAACCCTTCGTACCATTTACAACGCCTTTTTCAAAACTGATATTCCTTCTGACCATTATACGGCAGCCAACGCAAAGAATTAACTCGCTCTCCAAACCGCCCGTTTTGGACGGTTCGTTTTGTAGCCTTTGCAGTCTGCTGAGAATGTTTTTATTCATTTTTTTGCCGTAGTCAGCGAGTCTATCCTGGCAATGAATGACTTCAACTTTCTCTCCGTTTTTTCGCAACATTTCACAGTTAAATTTTTTGCACATGGCTAATTTAGGCATCAAACAAATTGGGCGAAACCCTTCATTGGACAGCTTAATGAAAAGGTCCATAGCCACCTCGATGTTTTTTCCTCGAGCAACCAATCTACTTTCTAAGGTTGCAACATCAGCTTTAGAAATATTCCCAATTCTAACTCTGCTTAAAATGTCGCCGCAACTTTGGTCGTTGGCTTGTCTAACATTTTGCGTTAGTTCATCGTATTTAAAAAACTTCCAAAGATCACTTCCTCCGATGCAATTGAATCTAAGTCTGGCTTCTTCGGAAGTGATTTTGATGAACGCGGGATTTCCTTGAACCGGAGGCAATTGGAAAAAGTCTCCCAAAACAAGGATAAATACAACTCCACCAAATGGTTGGTTCATTTCCCAAAATTCGTTAAGCCTCAAGTGAACGTGAGTCAGTAACACCGACGAGACCATGGAAATTTCATCAATTATTAACAATTTTAAATTTCCCAAAGTTTCTTTCATAATGCTCATATTGTCAGAACTTAGGGAATGGTATTCGGCAATACGCCCATGATCTACCGGCAACATTAGTAATCTGTGTAATGTTACGCCATTAACATTCAACGCTGCCAAACCCGTTGGCGCGGCAATTGCCACGCTAGCAGGATTTTGAAAGCGTCGCCTTACTGCGTTGGCGAGAGTGTCGATAAGAAACGATTTGCCAGTGCCACCAGGTCCCGACACAAAAAGGCACTTGTTTCCAGATTTTTCTCCCTCTTGGGAGAAGTGATCCATGATGTGATCATATATTCGCCTTTGATCCGAGTTTAGTAACGCCACATTGTCATCATCAGTCTCGAAATTGATTTCCATGGCAGCTTCCACATCAGCCATCGCGTGTTCAGTTTCGATAACAATTTCTTTCCCTTGTAGCGCATTTTCATCGTCCTCACTTTCTCCCTCCGATACTATGGTTTCTAGCTCTTTCGCCTTTTTAGAAGCCTTCCGTTTCTTTTCAACTTCTTTGGAAACCGACAGCTTCTCGTGATATTCTCTCATGTCTTTTAACACCGAAAGCGAGTTTTCGAAAGCATCGGCGTATGTTTCAAAATCGCCCAATAGCTCATTTTCGTCACGCCACGGTTTGAAGAGGATCAGTAGAGCGTGACAATACTGTTCTTTCTCCTCCATCGGGTCGTGAATAAAGTGCTCTATTATGTATGGCTTAATTCTCTTTCTCATGAAACCCAGATTGTTTTTCAACTGGATGACATTCGCATTTTTCTCGACACCCTCGGAGCGCATGGCATAATCGTAAAACTGACCAAATTCCCGCAAACTAAGATTTTCCAAGCTGTCGGGACGATTCGGATACTTGTCGTCGACGAACCCTTTTTGGCAAGTGTCCTTGCTTTCGGGGTCAGTTTCCCTCAAACGAGCGAGTTCCTTGTAACCTTTCAAAATTCTCGATCGGTTTTCTTTTAAGTTGGTGTTTATAAATTTAGTGCTGTCGGTCTTTTTGTAAAGGTCTTGGCCCAGCATCATATCGAGAGCTTCATAAATTCCTATTTGCTTGCACGTCAAAGATTTCAATCTATAGGCAAATAATTTTTTGGACAAACTTTCGTTGCCTAACTCGGCAAAAGTTTGGTCCATGTCAGCCCGGTCTCCCTTTGTCACGTAAGCCGTAACATAGTTTGCCACTATTTCCGATTTGTCAGCGACAAATTGCAAATCCATGTTGGCTTTGGAAGCCAATAGTAGCGTTGGATTATATTCATTTATTAAATCTTCGTGCTGTTTTCTCGGCAAGTCGTACAACCGTTTTTGCACCTTTTTCATCTTACGGTGACGAGTAACTGATCTAACGGAATTCATAGTCGCTACGTTTGTTACGTTACGAGGGAAACCGTAACGACACACTCTCGATCCTTTTTTAGAATTTTTCACCTTCTTGTAACAACTGGAGGTGCATTTGTGAAATTGAAATTTTTTTACCAGCCGGTGCAATTCTGGACTTATCGATGCGCTTGGCATCGAACACGTGACGTGTTTTTGCACGTAATCCAAAATAGTCTCGGGCGAAGAAGTTCCAATCTTTGGAGCGTCCTTGGCCCACAAAAGCAAGACCCTAACAACTATAGAGGAATCTCTGTCTTACAATCACTATCGAAAGTAATGGAGCGTTGTGTACATGACCAACTAAGCACGTTTGCCATAGAAAACAACATATTTTATAAAATGCAATCTGGATTTATTCGGGGCCATTCCACTGAATATTGTTCCCTCAACTTGCATGAACGAATTTTAGAAGCCCTTGGAAATAAACAATACGTGGGAGTGATTTTCGTGGATTTATCGAAGGCTTTCGACTGCGTCAACCACGAACTGCTTTTACAAATCCTCTCCGATGCGAACATTGGGTCTGGTGCAGTGGACTGGGTGCGCTCTTATTTAGAAAACCGTATTCAAAGGGTATATATAAAAAATGTTCCCTCCGAACCTAAAACCATTACATCAGGAGTACCACAGGGAAGCATTCTCGGACCCCTACTATTCAACATTTACATTAGAGACAATCATGAATGTCTTGCCTCCTCCACGTCTATTGAATACGCGGATGACAGCGCACTCCTGGACTCCGACCCCAATATCCACAACTTAATGTATAAGCTTGAACGAGACATCAACGCCCTTAAACTAAGACTGGAAACCAAAGGCTTAATATTCAACGAAAAAAAAAACAGTATTTATGCTTTTCTCGCCTAATGATAAAACAAGACAGGAGATCAGCAATATAACATCTCTCGGCCATCTCGGAATCAAAAGAGTTAGCTTTTTTAAGCACTTAGGTCTACATTATGACGAACAGTTTACATTTATTCCACACATAGACCACACCTACAAAAAGGTGGTAAAACGAAACTGGTTACTGAGGCCATTCTATTCATGTCTTGATCAACACACACTATGTGTACTCTACAAATCGCTAATCGAATCCATTTTTAACTATGCCGACATATTCTATAACAACTCGACAAAGAGAAATCTTAATAAACTCCAGGTTTTACAAAACAAAAGTGCCAGAGCCATAACCCATAAACCCCGCCGATCATCGGCAACAGAAGCTAGAAACGAACTGGGATGGCTTAACTTGGAACAAACAGCGAAAATGCATATACTAATTTTAATGTACAAAGTATTTAATGGGAACTCGCCAGATTACATTCTAGATATCTTCAAAACTGCCCGAACACACAAGCATAACTATTCGACAAGAGGAAGAGAAAGAAATTTTGTACGTAACGCGGATAATAAATGGACCAGCAAATCCATCAAATCGATCGGATCCAGGCTATGGAATACAATCCCTTCGGACATAAAAATGTCAAAAACATTAAATATCTTTAAAAAAATATTTTCCAACATATAAAAAATGAAACAATTTTAGCATAAATTAATCTCTCATTCTCATAATGTATTTTTCTCATATTGTATTTTAATTTAAACAAGGACGCTCACGCAAACCAGTAAACTTTACTGATGAGCATATCCTCAATAAAGCTTATTATTATTATTATTATTATTATGTGGTAGTGAGGTAAACCACGAGATTGGTATTCAACCCGCCAAAAATGATGTTCTATCATGCCAAGAACTGGATTTTGCTTACACAAGACAAAGTTGTTTAGCAGCGACCTCACTTTGTTGTGAAAGTGCAAATTTACGCTAAGCGGATCCAAATTCAACAATTCAGCCACCGTCATCGACTCTATTCCTGGAACGTCTGAATTCACTTTTCTCAAGTGATCGTGAAGTTCCAAGTCATCGTATTCGGCTGGATTAAAAGTCAAGAGCCAGGTTGGAGGACCAAATTCCCGAATCATCGCTAAAACGGATCTAAGGACTTTATACCAGTAGTCCTTAGTTCCTCGAATATGACCCAAGAAAGTAGCTAAATTACTCTCAAGTTCTTTATCGCCAGATTCAACGCGACTTAGCAAATTTTCAACCCCAATAGGCATGGGTTTTTTTACACGAAGAACGTAGTTCAAACTGCTAGAAATCGCTTTCATTTCGCATTCTTGATAAGAATGGAACAGATAGGCGTAATCTCGTCTAAAAATTGGACTCTTGTTCAAAAAACGGGATAAACGATACTCGGTTTCCGTTATTTTCCCAAATGGTCTATCATCGTGCTTGCCAAAGCGACCCTTAGGGAACAAATGAACAAAGCTCATGTATTCCGAGTTTTTGTCCCAAGTGCTAACTGGCTCGGCTTCGACGCGCTTCATTTGGTAAGCGCCCAGTAAATCTTTCGGTGGTTGAACGTTCACTGGATGAATAGAGTAATGATCGTACAGATCATTGGCTTCACCCTCAGATAGTTTTCGCAACAAAGCCTCGGGCTGTGTTAAAATTTTGAAGGCGTTGCCTGGTGCAAGCCTAGACTGATTTTCATCCTGCTCCTGTATGTTCGAAGCGTTTTGGTCACCTTGGACGTCGTGACTACTATCCGCTGGCCCTTCTGTTTGAAGCGCAGCGGAAGCGCGTGTCAACGCATCGGATACATCATTAATTAACGCAAGTGGATCTGTTACGCTCAGTAATTCTTCGGGAGTCAATGAATTTTCATTTCCATCAATTTCTTGCGTGCCACAAATATATTCCTCATTCATTGTCGAAATATCAATGTCTTTGTAAAAAGGGTTTATCTTTTTCAGCACACTGAATGCTTTCAACACTTTTTCGAGGCAAACAACCTGTTGCCAAACTTTTTTGTCCGCTGTGGGAACGCCATTCACCAAGATATGCAGTTCGTGATTTTTGGGCAACGTCTTGGGAATCATCTTCAAATTTTTCTCCACGGGTATTGGAAGATAAATTACTCTTCCCTTCAAAGCTTTAACCGTGCCAAATTGCATGTTGGAGTTGGTTTTGGTTCCTAACCGCACCACAGTGTGGAAGGCCTTCACAAGCTGAATTAAAACTTTCTCAAACATGTTTAAACTGGTGACATCTGGTGGAGGATTGTCAACCGCCAAGTTGTTCAGAAAACTTCTGTTGGGAACTTTACCCTTTCCCAAATCCGTAGCGCAATAACGACATAGTAGCAGGTCTGCTTCTCTCGTGTCGGAATTATTCATTATCCAGCCAGCTCTTAAAATCAGATAGGCCTCGTTCTCAAAAACAGCTCTGTTTACCAGTTTTTCTACTGCTCTTAAATCAGATTTTTTCAGTAATCTTAAACAGCAGTCGCAGGGCGTGTCGTGAAACTCGTTGGTGTTTAGCATTGCCCGAGCGAATTGATTCTCGTAAAGACTCAAGATTTCACTTTCATCGAGACTCGGCCGAGGAGCGTTAACGCTTCCTTCGAGAGCATCGTTTTGTTCCTTATTTAAATTTTTCCCACGTGTAGCAAGGGTTTTCCTTAATTCCGCCATGACATTCGTCACAGACTCGTAATCACCACTTTCAATTTCAGTTGAGATTTTAGTTAACGCGTGATAAATATTATTCAGAATCGTTCTAATTCCCGATAAGTGAGGAGCCAGTTCAGCGAAAGCACGCAAATGACTTTGGCACTCTTCGCTATCAGCGCAGTAAGCAGTGTGTCCTAGGAACGGAACTCTTCTCACCACTATTTCGTCTCCATCTGGTGGTATAGACATGTTTGATTTTTTGCAAAATTGTTTTCTTAATTCGCAAAGGTCTAAATCAGAGTCAAAAATTTTTCTCAAAGATTTTTCATTCGCATTGGCAACTGTGTTTACGAAAGCTAGTACTTTTGCAATGGCTCGAGTTCGAACATTACAAATATCACTGCATTCCCAATATACAGTTTTGTTTTTGGTTTCAATAAACCCACCTTCATTGATCACAAAATTTGCTTTTGGATTCTTCTCTTCAGTTTCAACAATGTTGAAAAGATTCGTAACATCTCCCGATTCATTAACTTGTAAAACTAGTTCAACATTACTAGTTGCGTTATTGTTTTTCATGTCAACGATATTTCCCATTTCGTCAACAATCAATTCTTTAGTCGAACTGGTAGCACGCCCGTACAAAAATTTACGGCTGCATTTTGCTGTTATTTAGATTTTTTCGAATCTGCAATATATTGCAAATAAACTGGAATATTCTGGAAAAATACTGGAATAAACCTGAAAAAGGTTCAACTTCAGACAAAATTAAGATGCATTCCAGAGAGCAATGCAGAACATTTTAGACGTTTTGCAGAAAAAATATCTTCCGTTGGAAAACTCAGTACAGCAGTATACGAAATTTAGCTACTCTAGAGTCATAAAATAGCTACCTTACAGCTAGAAAACAGAAGGGAAATAGTAACTACCGTAAGAAATCAGGATGTTTGTAGGCTCATTACAGGTACTGTACAGTCTGTTAGAAAAGTCTTTGCCTGTTGATTTTTTTCAGAAAATTTTGAATAATTCAAAAACCGTTCATCACAGAGAATTGATATTTGACATTAAGATACATATTTTAGTTCCCCATCAAATGAGAAAAGAATTGAAGTCGTAGGTCCAAGCACGTGCTAAAAAACGCGAATTTTTCGAAAATCTGAAAATATTCAACTTTTTAAATATTAGTTTTTGGAGAAAATAAATGTGATTTTCGTTATCAGGGGAGTCAATTTATATTAAGAAAGTGTCTTCAATTTCCTTGTATCTTTAATATTTCGCAAGATATTTCAATTTGTTTGAATTTATAAAATTGAGAACCCTCCAAGTTCCACAAAAAGTGAAAATGAAAACCGTTTACCCAGATATCTAGAACATCCCATATAGGGTATTTCTACCTATCTTTTTGTTGATATGACGAATTAGTAAGTTCCAGCTAACTTGAACTTTTCATTATGTTTAAAGGGATACATAAATGTTCTGAATTTTAAGAATAACAAGAACTGTCGGTCTACTCAAGCCAAATATAACCCGTAAGGTGAAGGTTCAAAGTCGGTATTTGCTTAAGTAGCTGTGATCTTATATTTGAAAAGTTAGTTTGTTTATTAGTTTATTTAGTCCTTATGCACAGTCACGGTTAGTTACCCAATTTGACCACTAGCAATAGAGGATGACTTCACATGTGGATTAGCTGAGGCTGGGTCTAGTTATTCACTCCCTTAGGAACGTCCTATTATAGACCCGCAACATATTAGTTTTATGAATAAACCCTGGTTAAGCATTGTTTGAAATCCTAACACAACACTAACTTATTCATAGAAATAATGTTTAAATTTACGATTGCTGTGACGTTCAATTTCTGAATGTCTTGGGTCATGAGTGAAAACAGTATTTTCAAATGATCATTGGTATGAAATTTCGGGCTTTTCTATTGCCAGGCTTATCGTAACATTGTTAGTCCGACAGCAGTTACCACAAATACAAGTCGATTTTTA
Source organism: Phalangium opilio (assembly GCF_054372755.1). Taxonomy (NCBI): domain Eukaryota; kingdom Metazoa; phylum Arthropoda; class Arachnida; order Opiliones; family Phalangiidae; genus Phalangium; species Phalangium opilio. The sequence continues at coordinate 3,833,633 of NW_028324186.1, read as the reverse complement.
GTTCCGAGTCTTAAATTTACTTCGAAACGGTATACGGACTAAATACCCTCAAGTCCGAAACCCCAGGTCATAATCCACAGTATTGAAAAAAAAATAAAACACCCCTCCTTAGACAAAATCCCCGGTCGTTTTCCCCCATTCTCAAGGCAAAATCCCCCGGTCATTTTCCCTCGCCCTAGAAGAACGCAAACCCCCCGCCCATTCTCAAGGAAAAATCCTCTGGTCCGTTTCGCCTGTCCTAGAAGAGAGTAAAGCCCCCATTCTCAAGGCAAAATCCCCGGTCATTTTCCCTCACCCTAGAAGAACGCAAACCCCCCGCCCATTCTCAAGGCAAAATTTCCCGGTCATTTTCCCTCATCCTAGAAGAAAGTAAAGCCCCCCATTCTCAAGGCAAAACCCCCGGTCATTTGCCCTCATACTAGAAGAAAGTAAAGCCCCCCATTCTGAAGGCAAAATCCCCCGGTCATTTTCCCTCATCCTGGAAGAAAGTAAAGCCCCCCCCCATTCTCAAGGCAAAATCCCCCGGTCATTTTCCCTCATCCTAGAAGAAAGTAAGCCCCCCATTCTCAAGGCAAAATCCCCCGGTCATTTTCTTGCTATCCTAGAAACATCTCACTTGGATAGACTATTGGATTTCTAACTTACGGTTTCAGTGTTACTTTGCCAATTAATACTAAAAAAATTCCTTTTTATATAAAAATATTTTATTATCATAAGTAATTATGTGTTGACCTCCTTAAAGGGAGGGTGAAGTAGAAAATCAATTGATTTTTTATGATTCCTCTACTAAATATAAGACCAGTCTGCATAGTGAAACATTCAGGAAATACTTCCGAATGATTTTAAAAATCAAATTATGTTCGGATTTTTAGGATAATTTTAAAGAAGGTCCTCCGGCCAATCGCGTAACGCCCTGCCTTTTTATTAACAAAATTCTCGTGGCACGTTCCGTGTTGAATGAAATTTATCACGAGATTTGATAAAATTCGCGCGCCACGTGATAATCGTGGCGCGAGACATGGAGCGTGCCACGAGAATTTTGTTAATAAAAAGGCACGGCGTTACGCGATTGGTCGGAGGAGGATTTTTAAAATCATTTGGAAGTATTTCCTGAATGTTTCACTATGCAGACTGGTCTTATAATTAGTAGAAGAATCGATAAAAAATCACTTGATTTTCTACTTCACCCTCCCTTTAAGGTTTTGAAATATGTAGAGCGCCAATAAATTTATAAAAGAGGCAAACAAGACAGAGACTGCGGCAGTTATAATAAACGTCCTGCATGGTTCGTGTGCCCAAATTACCAAGATCTACTTAACATACTTTTTAAATTTTTAGTTCCATAGCTCAACTCGGCTCGCATTTTGGCTTGATAAAAACACTGAAACTAATGAATATTTTTCAAAATTTTTAAAAACTGAGTTGAACTACTGCTGACCAAAGGTTCTCAACCGGGTTCAAATCGGGGACTTGGAAGGCCAGTTCAACGTCTGTATTCCTTCACCGTTCAAGAAGGCCGTTACGACCCTGGCAGAATGCGCTGGACAGTTGTCTTTCATGAAATGGAAACTGAAAACCAAAAATATTTATAAAACCTCCTGGTCCTTTGGAGAAAACAGTAAATTAATAATACTTTGCTGCATGTTCCAATTCGTAAATTGCGGCTGCCGATGGAATCGTGGCTTCCGGCAAAACGTTTATGTATGCGTTACCGGTCAACCTGCCCTGGATATGGTGGAGGATTCCGGCTTGATTGCTTCCCAAGCAACAGTTCTGAAGCGGCCACTCGTCTTAGTCTCTTCGATGTTCCGATGTTGCGTTCTTTGGGAGCGCCTCCTGGATACCCACACAGTTGGCTCGGAAGAAGAGCTCTGGAAGGTCTAATTGATATCTCAAAGTGAGCGTTTAAACGCTTATTGAACAACAACTACTATATAATACTTTTTCGTCAGAAAAGTGAATATATTTCTCCAAAGTTTCTCTTGGCCAAGTACAACTCTCGACAAAACTCCATTCGCTCTCGTCTGTGTGGGTTTATTTCATCGTGGTTCAATTAGTATTTTGTGTCGGTATCCAGGAGGCGCTCCCAAAGAGCGCAACAGCGGAACATCGAAGAGACTAAGACGAGTGGCCGCTTCAGTGGTGTTACTTGGAAAACAATCAAGCAGGAATCCTCCACCATATCCAGGGCAGGTTGAGCGGTAACGCTTACATAAACGTTTTGCGGGAAGCCATGATTCCATCGGTAGCCGCAATTCACGAATTGGAACATGCAGCAGAGTATTATTAATTTACTGTTTTTTCCGAAGGACCATGATGTTTTATAAATATTTTTGGTTTTCAGTCTCCATTTCATGCAAGACAACTGTCCAGCGCACACTGCCAGGGTCGTAACGGCCTTCTTGAACGGTGAAGGAATGCAGAGGTTGAACTGGCGTGCCAAGTCCCCCGATTTGAACCCGGTTGAGAACCATTGGTCAGCAGTAGTTCAACTCATGGAGAAAAGAGTTCCAAATAATAACGAAGACCTACTGCTGATGGTCCAAAACGCTTACAATTTGCTGCCGCCAAACTATTGTGAAATCCTATGCCTGTCGTTTCGCAAACGGCTAATAAAATATTTGAGTGTGCACGGGCGTATGCTCGATTACTAAATAATTTTTGAAACAAAATTGTTAATAAATATTTTTCTGTATAACTAAACTTGGTGTTTAATGCTAATTCTTCCTTAGTCCGTATGGAACAATGTTTCATAAAATGAATTCATAGTTCATATTTAAACGCCTCCGTTGTGGGTCTAGGAAGATTTTGATTATAATGTTATCTTTGCTTCCTATATTATATGTAACGTAGTCCTAGTTTTTAAAAATTTCGAAAAATATTCGTTAGTTTCAGTGTTTTTATCAAGCCAAAATGCGAGCCGAGTTGAGCTATTGGAATTATAAATTTATAAAGTATGTTAAGTAGATGCTGGTAATTTCGACACACGAACCATGCAGGACGTTTATTATGACTGCCGCAGTCTCTCTCTTGTTTGCCTTTTTTATCAATTTTTTGGCGCTCTACATTTTTCAAAACCTTAAGGAGTTCAACACATAATTACTTATGATAATAAAATATTTTTCTATAAAAAGGAATTTTTTTAGTATTAATTGGCAAAAGTAACACTAAAACCGTAAGTAAGAAATCCAATAATCTATCCAAGTGAGGTGTTTCTAGGATAGTGGGAAAATGACCGGAGGATTTTGCCTTGAGAATGGGGGGCTTTACTTTCTTCTAGGATGAGGGAAAATGACCAGGGGATTTTGCCTTGAGAATGGGGGTCTTTACTTTCTTCTAGGATGAGGGAAAATGACCGGGGGATTTTGCCTTGAGAATGGGGGCTTTACTTTCTTCTAGGATGAGGGAAAATGACCGGGGGATTTTGCCTTGAGAATGGGCGGGGGGTTTGCGTTCTTCTAGGGTGAGGGAAAATGACCGGGGATTTTGCCTTGAGAATGGGGGCTTTACTCTCTTCTAGGACAGGCGAAACGGACCAGAGGATTTTTCCTTGAGAATGGGCGGGGGGTTTGCGTTCTTCTAGGGCGAGGGAAAATGACCGGGGGATTTTGCCTTGAGAATGGGGGAAAACGACCGGGGGATTTTGCCTAGAGAATGGGGGAAAACGACCGGGGATTTTGTCTAAGGAGGGGTGTTTTATTTTTTTTCAATAGTGTGGATTATGACCTGGGGTTTCGGTCTTGAGGGTATTTAGTCCGTATACCGTTTCGAAGTAAATTTAAGACTCGGAACTAAAAATCGACTTGTATTTGTGGTAACTGCTGTCGGACTAACAATGTTACGATAGGCCTGGCAATAGAAAAGCCCGAAATTTCATACCAATGATCATTTGAAAATACTGTTTTCACTCATGACCCAAGACATTCAGAAATTGAACGTCACAGCAATCGTAAATTTAAACATTATTTCTATGAATAAGTTAGTGTGGTGTGTAAGGATTTCAAACTAGTCTAGCTATGCGGCTTTGTTCGGGTGTAAAAATTGACTTAAACCAGGTATTTGAAAACTCTAAAATTCAAAATAATAATACTTAACCAGGGTTTATTCATAAAACTAATATGCGGGTCTATAATAGGACGTTCCTAAGGGAGTGAATAACTACACATTCGTAGACCCAGCCTCAGCTAATCCACATGTGATGTTATCCTCTATTGTTAGTGGTCAAATTGGGTAACTAACCGTTACTCTGCATAAAGACTAAATAAACTAAAATACAAACTAACTTTTCAAATATAAGATCACAGCTACTTATGAACCTTCACCTTATGGGTTATATTTGGCTTGAGTAGACCGACCGTTCTGATTAATCATGGTGAAGTCAAAATATCGTGAAGCTCGGTCATTAACAGCAGCTTGGATTACGAGATTTAATCCAAACAGGTAAACACTACTAAACAGGGCCGGGAATAAGCACAGGACACGGGACATTGTCCAATTAAATTTGAAAATGCCCAATATTTTTTTTTAAAAATTAAGGTCACTTCACATTTTGACCGATAAATATTTCCGAAGTTGAGATAGCTTGACTATTAGGTTTCGACACTATTTTTGGACACTCCGGAGGACAGGGCTCTATATATTTTCCAGTCAAAGGAGGGGTTACAAACACGTTATATAATAATTTTACCTTATTTCAGGCCCTGCTACTAAACCAATGGGAAAGTAGTCTTTACATTTAAAAAAATTCCTTGTGACATTTACAACGGCCAGGTAATATTGAAGTGAAAGACAAAATTGTTAAAATTAGAAAATTTATGTATCCCTTTAAACATAATGAAAAGTTAAAGTTAGCTGGAACTTACTAATTCGTCATATCAACAAAAAGATAGGTAGAAATACCCTATATGGGATGTTCTAGATATCTGGGTAAACGGTTTTCATTTTCACTTTTTGTGGAACTTAGAGGGTTCTCAATTTTATAAATTTAAACAAATTGAAATATCTTGCGAAATATTAAAGATACTAGGACATTGAAGACACTTTCTAAATATAAATTGACCCCCTGATAACGAAAATCCCATTTATTTTCTCCAAAACCTATTATTTAAAAAGTTGAACATTTTCAGATTTTCGAAAAATTGGCTTTTTTAGGACGTGCTTCGACCTACGACTTCAAATTTGATCTCATTTGATGGAGAACTTAAATATTTATCATATTGTCAAATTTCAATTCTCTGTGATCAACAGTTTTTGAGTTATTAAACATTTTCGGAAAAAAAATCAACGGACAAAGACTTTTCTAACAGACTGTACTCCTATTAATACTACGGCTCGGGTCAAAGTAAGAGCCTCATCGTATACTACGATGTGGCTAAAAACAGCATAAAATTGTTGAACAACGTAAACCAACTTGGAGCTACATCACTGACTCATTTAGCAGGGCAGCTGAGCGTTCCATCAAACCACAAAAGGTTATTTTTAAGAAAGTTAGGGAAGTAAAACATTTGGTCGCTAGAGGGAATACCCTAATAAGGGTGCCGCGTTTTTTTATTTTTACTTTTATTTTTTTGTTAAATCTTTTTGTTTTTTAAATATAATTATATTATTTATCTATTACTTTTTATAAGTTTGTTCACATTCCAATTATTTTTAAGTATATAACCTGCCTCTAAGTTAAAGTAATTTTTAAATTTTTAATGTAGATACTTTCGTGTTTTTTTTAAGGAGGAGCCCGCGTCAGATCGCCAATTCTTAACCCTTGAACTCTGCCTGATAACTCCCGCCAATTTGAAATTTTGAACTTAAAAAAAACATTACAATTTTTGGATTGACAGCATATTTCATACGCCTAATTATATCTTCAATGCCTTTTTCCATTGACAGCTAGCAATTAATCTGCCACCATGGAGCAACAATAAATTAGAAATAGAATAATAGATGCATTTAATGCAATTCTAAACTGAATTTCGTTCTCAATCCAAGAAATTTACTCCATAACAAATGCCCATGAAAAACAGCATAAATAATCATTCGATATAATAATTTGAGCGCCTGTCAGTTCCAATATAAAATCCTAATTTTAAAACGAGTGATTTTGTTACAATAATATATCTGTTTCGTTTATTTAAATTAAATATTGGTGGTTGCGGATTTGTCCAAAGAAATAAGGACGTGTCCTTTTTCCTTAAACATCTTAATATTCCTTAAAGGCGGGGACAGCTGTCCCTATTTCCTCTCTCTTTCTCAATCACCTCCCTCTTTTCCCCTAGACTCGTTTCTAGTTTACAAAATATGCCCCGCGAGATATAACGACGGCGAAAACCAAGGCCTAACAACCGAAATATTCCATCAAGGGAAGCTACGTACGCATACTCGCATAGCGCTTAGTAATGGAGCCCAGCACCCTAAAGTTTCAATGGAAAAGATACAGGAAGATGGGGACCCAGAGTCGGAGAGGGCAACGCTTGAATCTTGCAAAATTAATCCAATCTATCTGTAGCAATCGGGAGCTGGGGCTCGGGTATGGGGTTTGGGGGGTGTTTCCCGTCATCGGTTTTCAGTTAATTTTGTCGCTTCAAACAATCTAACTTCAGCCTTCCTTTGGGCAAGATATCCTTTTCGACGCTGGTTTATGTAAGGACGAGTAGTAAGTAGCTTGGGCGCTATTTTCACCGCCCGGTGGAGTGAAAAGTTTACCCCGGGTGAACATAGCGTAGATTTTAGTTCCACCCTACCACGTGACTAAAAATTGAGGTTAGGGCCGCGGGAGGGTGAAAATAGCTTGGGCGCTATTTTCACCGCCCGGTGAAGTCTACCCCGGGTGAACATAGCTTCCAGGCTATTTGCACCCTACCACGTGACTAACCCTTGTTTTATGTATTTTCCAAAAGTACGCCATACATTTAAAGATTACGCACTGTATGGAAATTATTAAGAGAAGTTTACAAAACATGTAAATAACGCTAGAAAACCTAATACAACTTAAGCTATTTTTGGACACCATAGGTTAACTTGAGACCACGTTAGGATTATTTTGGACACTAATGTCATTTCGGTAAAAACTTGCTTTTATAATTAAACAATAGAAACTGTTCATGTTGGGAGAACTTGTGAATACATAAAAAGATCCTTAAATATGACTATAACATACTCAAAGGACATTCCCGTATCTCTAATATAAGCAGAGTTATGAGCCTCCAAAGTTTAGTGTAATGTTAATTCTATGGAGGGGATGTTTATGAACATTTTGCTTAATTAGTAAAAGGAATGATCAAAATATTCTCGGCCGCATGGCGTCACGTGGGAGTGCGGTCACGTGGTAGGGTAGGAATAGTAGTCAGACTATTTTCACCCGGGAGGGGGGTGACAATAGCGTACGAGCTATTTTCACGGGGGGGGGGGTGAGAATAGCGCGTAGGCTATTTCCATACGGGGTGAGAATAGCGCGTAGGCTATTTCCATACGGGGTGAGAATAGCGCGTAGGCTATTTCCATACGGGGGGGAGAATAGCGCGTAGGCTATTTCCATCCGGGGGTGAGAATAGCGCGTAGGCTATTTCCATCCGGGGGTGAGAAACGTCTCAAGAAACAGTTGCACGTGACCAACCCGACTTTGCGAAATCACCTTTTAGCGTTAATTCTAAATTTTATTGTTAAAGCCTCAATATATTTCAAACATTTACTTTTTACCTCTCCGAGTGACGTATGTCACGGAGAGGTTCTAATTTCGACGTGTCTGTGTGTCTGTCTGTGTGTGTGTCTGTGTGTGTGTCTGTCCGTTGTTACACCCACGTGACCGCGTTCGCAGTTTGCAAATCGGAGCAAACGTGTATTCAATTTCCAGACCGCATTTACAGTCCCGGAAATTGTATTGCCTGTCTAACAACTCTGTTCATTTGTTCACCCCACATGGACACCAGTCTGAACTTACTGGCTTCTAAACACCACCATCATCTAGTCTTTCGCCCATTCCACATGGACACCAGTTTGTACTTACTGGCTTCTAAACACCACCATCTTATAGTCTTTCGCCCATTCCACATGGACACCAGTCTGTACTTACTGGCTTCTAAACACCACCATCTTCTAGTCTTTCGCCCATTCCACATGGACACCAGTCTGTACTTATTGGCTTCTAACACCACCACCTTCTCTTCTTTGTCCATTCCACATGGACACCAGTCTGTACACCTGGCTTCTAACACCACCACCTTCTCGTCTTTGTCCATTCCACATGAACACCAGTCTGTACACCTGGCTTCTAACACCACCACCTTCTCGTCTTTGTCCATTCCACATGAACACCAGTCTGTACACCTGGCTTCTAACACCACCATCATCCTTAAGGTTAAGACATACGCGGCGATCGGCTAGGGTTACGAGAAACGTCTAGCCTTCCAATGGAGGGGTCTTCCTCCAAGGTTCACGCAATTGCGGTTGTTCTTGCTTTTAGCTGTAGTTCGACACCCTTATATACTACCTATTTGAGTAAGGCGAGCAACCGGAGTATGCTTCATTCCAAACGTCAATATTAGTCAAGTCTCTCAAGGTTGTTTAATTATTCTTTTTTAAAACGATGTAACGCTCAATAAGGCGAACAACTAACGAAGAAAATATTTAATATTAATTATATTTATTTAATTATTTAAGAAAAATCTGTGCTAACTAAAACCATATAGTCAAAGTTAATATAGGACGAGTAATGAAGATTGCGTATAAAGTCGATACACTGTACACATTTCATAGTTAATATAGAGCGAGTATTTAAGAATTTCGCCCACTGTATTACTAATCATGGAAACTCTAGAAAATTAAAATAGGTCGAGTATTGATGTTAATAGAGACGGAGTAGAGGAGTTGAATTAGGATAAATAAAAAATGCAGTTTGTTGTGTCACTGTCTCAGTTAGAGAGGTAACGGTTGGTAAGTGCGATACTATCGTAAGTGTGTTTTGGGCACATTCGCGTTGTTGGTACACAATTAGAAAGATGTTTTCAATCCACGGCCATCTTTGAAACTTCCACACCTCTGTTCATACTCCTTGGGTGTTTTAAATTTCTTTTCTTAAAGAATTAAGAAGTTGAAACTATATATTTTATTAGCGGCGTATTTAAATATTTTTTACCGTCGCGAAACACCACAATGATAAGGAAAAATATTTTTTTAAAACATAATCAGATGAATTTCAGTTATAAAGAACTAAAATTCTGTGAATACCTAGGAGTAATGGAGTGAATTTTTACCAATGTCCAGAGATAATAAACATAAGCGGGATTGTTTCATATTTGAATAAAAATACTGTTTCCACTAATAGGTTTATACTCCTTGTTTTAATATTTAAGATAATCTAGTTTCTCAACTCAAAATTAAAACGGAAAGAGTTAAAAAGCAGCCTATGTTTATTCTGTGTGTGTCCGTCCGTTAGTGCACCGCGTTAGCAGTTCGCTTTGTTTTGTGGAAAAAAATCCTACAAAACCTTAATATTTGGTTTTCTCATAATGTATAATTAATATATGGAAATATTTTTCGTAATTTCGATGCCTTTAGTGGTTTTGTAGCTATAAAGCTCTGTTTCATTTTGATATCCCAAGAATATTTTTTATTATTATTATTTGAAATCGATGTTTATATATTACTTAAGCTATACTACATCTGTTTATAGCATAATTTTTTCTAAAGTGATTTCAAGAAGAACGCATCCATATTGGTCAAATGAACTTTTATTTGTCAATAGGCCTATTGAACCAAAAAGTAAACGCTTGGGTTTGGTTTTCGTTTCTGTAATACAGAGACATTAACGGTTCAGAGTGAGCCGAAAGTTAAATACACTTTTAAATAATTAGGCTTAGACTTTATAATCATGGTGGAAATCTGGGCCGCGTTCAGCAGAACTCAGCGCTGTTAGCAGTGTCCTACAGAACGGGATTTTGTTATTGAATTTAGACGTCACGGTGCTCAGCGCTGAGCCAGCACGGTCTTCAAGGAAAATAGTCGGGTTTTTGGATAACGTGACGTAAAACGCGTAGTTCTCAGCTTGGCGAAAAAAGCATGGAGGAATTAATACAAAAAGCTCTTGCTGATTATGATGGTACTAGAGCTATTTAATTAGCGTGAAACAAGTTGATCACGCGAGAAGTTTAAGAGACATGTTAGTTTCTAATTTTAATTATAAAAGTTGTTGTTATCTATCTCTTAAAATATGTTATCATACAATTTTTGTTAAGCCTTGGTACCTTGCACGCTTTATTGCGCTAGCGTCATTTTTAAAACACCGATGACCGGAGAAAAGATATGACGAAAGAGCTCACAGGTAAACGTTTTCCAAATCCGCTGTCTTTTTTGGTGAGCTCTGCTGAACGCAGCCCAGATCAGAGAAAGGTCTGATCGCAATCGGATTATAGCTTCGTGTTTTCATGCTTTTTATGGTGCGCATTTACCTTCAGTGTGTGTAGCCACAAATTAGCTTTGGTGTTATGTAACGTTAACAGTCATGTTGACAAACTAAGAAAATCGTTGAGGTGAAACGAGAGGATAGTGTTTACATGGCAACCCTGTTGTGAATATGGCTTTGAACATAGAGGGTATACAGTTGAGGAGTAGAAAATTGGGCCTTTACAAACACGTAAAGGTAATATCCCTCCAAAGTTTTATCTCTTCATTTCCCGTTTTTCCCCCATCGGATGATTTTAATGTGTACAAGTATATCCTTATTGGATGTAAAATATCGTCTGATTTACAGTATATTTGCTATGCTTTGTATACTGCTTTAATATTTCATAAATTTTAACTTCACTATTTGCTCATAAAAAAAGAAACATTTCCATATCTGGGTAAATAAGTTTGTAAGTAGTCCTCCTTTAGACTCGGAGAGGTAATATTTTGGTTTTCCCAACTTGTTTTAGAAGTTTTAGGTACTTCGAAGGAAACGTGTTTCGAAAGGATATCGATATAAAAACTCAAGAATATATCAAGTGTAAGCAACTGCTCTCTGAAACTCCTAAATCGATCAAAATGCATGTGATTTCCCAAGAATCTATTTTCCTACCCATAATAATTTTATTAATTGGAATTATTGTATCTTCTGCTGCATTCGTTTTTGAAATAAAGCGTTTGTTTTCCTGATGTGTTTAAGAGCTTTGAGTGAAATTATTTCATGTTCCTTGAATATAGATAATAGCAGAAGTCCATTAAATGAGCCTAGGAGGTAACGAAAACAAGGGTTTTGGGACTCCCCACTCTTGTCTTGTGCAGCAACACTGAAGAAGGGCGACACATTCGACACCTCGCGACGACTTTATTCAGACCTCCGGTTTAGGAGCTACTCGTAAGACAACACCTATTGGCTGAAAATGAACTGTGAATCTCTAAAGAGACCGGAAAACGCCCGCCTCTCACTGTACAAACTGAGTTCTCTCTAGCATAGCATCGGGGGAGGGGATGGGGCTGTGAATTTGGGAACAATCAAGTCCATTCGGTCTTTTGTGATTCTTTTTTAGCCACATCATATGATGAACATCAGTGGCGTAACTTCAGGGGCGCAGAGCCCGCAACTGCGGGCAGGCCCATGGCTTTTGGGGACCCTTTCGAAATTTTGCTTATAGACTGATTGTCCCATATATGTTATAAAATTTCCAAATTTCAGAATAAAACTGTCATTCTAGAAATATTTTTTTACAAAGAATCAACTAAAATGCCAAACACAATTTGTTCATTGATTTTGTACACTTAAACCTGATTCAACTTAGATCGATCACTTTAGAAATGCATTTTTATACAGACAATCAAGAAGAATGGATGTTCCAGCCCATTTCACCTCTTACAGCAGCGCAGGCCGACCAACTTCCCGATTGCTGACAACTTCATGGGCATAAGTTAACATTGGTACTGCCACCGCCTTCCACAACGTACTTATATATATATTGTTGATGAGGAGGGTACGCGCCCTAGCACCGATGCCAAAGGCATATTGTGCATCCTCGTAATCAGGCCTTGAATAGGCCTGTAGCTGCAGCGTAGCGAAGAATTCGCTCCACCGTGAGAGAGGAGACCCTCGAGGGTTCCAGGGTGTGTGAATCAAAATATTCTAATCTAAGCGAGGCGAAGTAGTCGCACTCGCAAAGTACGTGGGCGGATGTTTCTTCCATCTCCTGACACGACCTACAGAGAGGGTCGTCGGCAAAACCCATCAGATGGAGGTGCCTATTAAGCCGGCAATGCCCGGTCAAAAGACCGGTGGCCAGCCTAATATCCCATCTGCCGAGCGAAATTAGGTCCCTAGCACGAGACCTGCAGGGACCATTGACAAACAACTTTGTCTGTCTCTGGCCCTCCATGCTGTGCCAGAGCTGATTTTGTATGACAGTCAACCTGTCATGCAGACACCGTTTGACGTGCCTGTAGGGGATGGGGACGGCCGGCTCCGGCCCCAAGAGCTTGGCCTCCGCACCCCTTTTCGCAAATCTATCGGCTTGCTCATTGCCATAATATCCGCTATGCCCTGGCACCCAGTACAGCAGAACCCTGTTGCAGGATGCCAGTCGCGCTAGCAGGTCGAGGCAGCTACGCACCAGTTGAGAAGAAATCTGACACTGGTTCAGAGCGTTCAGGGCAGCCTGACTGTCAGAATAAATTCTCACAGTCCGTCCGGTATACCCTTTGTTAATACAGTAATCTGCGCAATAACAGATCGCGGCAATTTCAGCCTGGAACACACTAGCGAAGGTGCCCAGGCAAGCAGAAAAGCCGACCCTTGTGGTTTGACAGTAATAGCCGGCGCCAGCGCCGGAATCAGTCTTGGAGCCATCGGTGAACCAAATGGTTTCACCCCCAGTGCCAAGAGGCAGCAGGTTAGTCCACTCTGCCCGACTGGGGAAGTGGATGCTGAATGGCTTAGTGAAATCAAAACTGGTAACGGTTTTGTCAGAGCACATCGTAAGCGACGGCTCAAGTGCGGCGTACTCCCGAAAGAGCTTCGTATGGCTGTAATCCCAAAGTCTTGGAACCCAACAGCCACTAATGTTGAGCCTGTAGGCTCCCATGACAGCCTCCTCCTCAATGAAGAGATGAAGAGGAAGCATGTCAAGGAGCACCTCCAGGGAAGCAGTTGGGGTCGATCTCATGGCCCCCGTAACACCAATGCAGGCAAGCCTTTGAAGCTTGCGCAGGGCAGCCTGCACCGTCTTAAGCCGGACCCTTGTCCACCAGACAAGTGCCCCGTAAGATAGTATGGGTCTGATGATCCCAGTATAGAGCCAGTGTACAGCCTTGGGGTTGAGGCCCCAAGTCTGGCCGACAGAGCTCCTGGTCCTCCAGAAGAGCATCTTGGCCTTCTTAATACACCGATCAAGATGCGGCTTCCATGTGAGTCTACAATCAAAAGTCACCCCCAGGTATTTCACCTCGGAGGACTTTGTCAGGACCTGGCCAAAGAAAGAGATATCATTGAACAGATCCTTAGTATTCTTCCTCGTAAAAGGAACAAGGACAGTTTTATCAGGATTAACGGTGAGGTTAACCGCCTGACACCATTGCTCCACGCTAGAGAGAGCAGATCTCATAAGCGCGGTAACAGTATCCGGGAACTTCCCCGTAAAGACTATCGCTACATCGTCCGCATACCCGAAGCAGCAACAGCCCCCAGCACCCCCGAGCCTCCCCAGGAGCTCGTCCACCACCAGGCACCACAACAGGGGGGAGAGCACTCCACCCTGAGGGCAGCCCCTGCTGGTAGTCACCCCTAGAGAGTCCCCAAGGAGGGACGCCGCCACCTCGCGGTCGGTAAGCATGGACTTGATCCAGCTGCCAAGAGTGGCGCTGATACCAAATCTCTCAACAGCTTCAGTAATAACCGAGCTAGAGACCTTGTCAAAGGCCCCCTCGATATCGAGGAAGACAGCCAGTGAAATTTCCTGAAACTCGAATGCCCTATCCAGGCAATTCGTAAGGCCGTGAAGGGCCGTCTCAGTGGATTTGCCTTTTTGGTAGGCAAATTGTGAAGAAGAGAGAGGAGTTACCGAAAGTACCTCGTCTCTGATGTACCTGTCCACCAACTTCTCCAGAATTTTGAGGAAGAAGGAGGTCAGGCATATGGGTCTAAATGCTTTCGCCTCGAGATAGGAAGCCTTCCCGGGCTTGGGAATAAAGATGACCCTAGAGCGTTTCCAGTCACGAGGTATGTGACCGAGAGCAATGCAAAGTCTGTAGATCTTGCATAGCGGAGAGGCGATGTGGTCTAAGCCCTCCTGCAAAAGCAGAGGGAAGACCCCATCGGGTCCCGGAGACTTGTAGGGCTCAAAACAGTTGGCAGCCCACCGAAGCTTGGGAATCGTGACAACCTGTCTGGCTACAAGCCAGTCTTCCCTCTTAGCCCTGTGCAGGACAAGGTAGAGAGAGTCAGGGTTTGTTGGATTAATAAAAGTAGAATCAGGAAAATGGACCTCCAGCATATGCTTGAGAGTCTCAGCCCCAGATTTAGTGTACACACCCTCCCGTAGCTTAATAGCATTAAGTCGATGTGTGCTGTCGTGCGCTAGAATCTTCATGACCCTAGCCGTGGCAGGGACATTGGAGATTTGCTCACAGAAGGTCCGCCAGGAGTCCTTCTTAGCAGCTCTAATGGCCCTGTTGTAGGCGTTAAGGGACTGCCTGTATCCAGCCCAGTCACCCGTGCGCTTGGCTTTGTTAAAGAGCCTGCGCGTGTATTTACGAAGCCGGCTGAGATCCGCGTTCCACCAAGGGACAAGCCTCGAGCGGTTGACGGTCTTGAGTGGGCAGTTCCGGTGGAACGACTCCATGATGGAGCACTGTAAATCACCAGCAGCCCGATCAAGATCCTTAGGTGAAGTAAGTTTAAGAGTGTGACCCCCTCCGTAGCGTAGGATTAGGTCTTCCCTATAGCCGGCCCAATTAGTCCGTTTTGGGTTGCGTATCTCCGTCCCCGCCGGGACAGAAGTAATCGCGACAGTAAAGCAGATGTGCCTATGATCCGACAGAGACGGTTCATTTGACACATGCCAGTTAGACACGGAAGACACGAGGTTTTCTGTGGCTAGCGTGAGGTCAATGACCTCCCTTCTATTAGAAGTAACAAAAGTAGGTTCATTGTTTTGATTAAGAATATAGAGTTTACAACCAACTAAATATTCTAGTAAATCATCACCCCTCTTGTTGCAGTCAGAGCTGCCCCACGTGATGTGATGAGCATTGGCATCGCAGCCAATGATTAGTTTGTCCCCTCTCTTTTCACATTGATTGACCAAATTGATCACCTCAGTTGTCGGGAGAGAGTCCGCGTCGTGGGCAAAGTATGCGGAGGCAGCCGTGATAGTCAACTTGGCATGCCCAGTGGCCAGGACTAGATTCACGGCCGCCGTGTCCTGGGACGTGTACAGCGGTAGAGAGATACAACAAAGATCCCTCCGAACCAAAATACACGCCCTAGGTCTAGCAGCAGTTTGGTCATAGAATAGTGACCCCGCCGCGTCAAGACCGAGGATTTTGCCATGGCAAATCCACGGTTCTTGTATGAGGGCCAGATCAAGACCCTCTATAGCAAACCTCCTGCAGAGTACCGCAGAGGCCGCCTTACTATGGTGCAAGTTGATTTGAATTGCACGTAGCGTCCCCATGGTCCCTAAGAGAGGGGTTCAGAAGGGACCTAGCTACACCTCATCGGTCCCGAGAGGGCTAATGGCACCTCCCCCCCCGACAGGCGAGCTCCCAGTCCCAAGATCCTCCCCCTCACCAGGACCACTAGAACGCTCATCGGCTGAACCCCGAAGGGTCCCATCCGATTCTTCCAGTAGGGTGGACTCATCCATGGAAGAACAGACTTCCGAATGAGCCACCCCTCCCTCCCTCTCTGTGCCTAGAGCGACACCAGAGAGCTCCTCCGCGAGATCCCCCATCTCGCTAGTCCCACCCCCCGCCGCAGACTCGGCTACAGTGGTTTTAGTGGTTTCCGTGTTCTGAAGGAGTTTGAAGGAACCCTTGTCCACTCCAGTATAGCCCACGAAACCAGCATTCTTAATGGCTTCCAATGAGGAGCCATCAATTAGCAGTACCCAGTACCGTACGGCCCTGTCCACGTACGTCCGGATACATTTCCAGCGTTCAGTGGCAAAACCTGCATTAAGGACCTTTAGGCGCCGAAACAGCACCGCCGGCTCCTTGGTGATCTGGTCCTTGGTGCGGAACATTACCTTAAACGGCTTAGGGAGTTCGCTAGCTCTCATTACTGAGAGCACCGCATCCCCCACCACCGAGTAGGCTAAGTTGTCCTTCAACCATTGCCCAGTGAACGAATCCTCACAGGAGTATACTAGGGCCCCGGTCGTCAGGCTAAAGTTCGCAAGGCGCGGTAGAGGGCTCCCCGAAGGTATCCCATCCAGCGCCCTTAGAATCGCCTTCTGAATTGGGCCCACGTCTTCCTCCGTGATGACCGCCGTCGGATAGCCTTTTTTGACAATGGCCATCTTTTCTGAGCTGGCGGCGTCACTATAGGACTTAGCCTTTTTCGACGCCGCCTGCGAGGTACTTGGTGAGGGAGTCGAATCCTCCGCTCTGGGCCTCTTCATTGGGTTGTCACGAGCCATCGCACCCCCAGCGGCGGTGGAGACCGTTTCAGACCCCGATTTGACCTTTTGCCGAGCAATCCGTCGTTTGAGACGACGACGCAAGGTACTTTTCGAGGGCTTGCCAGACACACGCACCGATAAATCGGCACGAGTATCGCTGGATACAAGCCCTTGTGAAGTGGTATCAGTGTGGGTTCTGCCTTGAGCAGACCCCTGCACCGTAGGTTTGGTAGTGATAGAGTTGTTTTGAGTTAATTTATCCATGGGAATCCCACGAGTAAGGGGGCAAGTAAAAGGTCACCACCCGGTAGTCCCCCACCCGGGTGGAAGGCTAGATACAACGGGGTGTCGCCCGGTGCCCCGAGGGGATCGTTAGCGATACCGAAGTTTTACTTCCCCAGTACCATGCAGCCCTCGGCACGATGCCTCAACACCTTGGCTTGGGAAGGGCGCGTATCCGCTTAGCCCACACAACGTAGTGGTTAACCAGCTCTCACCACCGAGGAGGTGTGATACTCCGCATCGATGAGGACCCAAGCTAGCGTGTGTGAAGTTAAAAACGCGAGCGGGAAGCCAAAGCAAGGGGGGAAAAAGATACACCCCATCTAGCTTGCGTCCCCAACTTCGAGAGCCCACAACGTACTTACTATATAACTGACCCACGAGTCCACCGTCGTTGAAAAATCCCAATATAGACATATTCATTAGATTCCTTTATGCGCATTTATTGCAGAAACAATTACACGGCACAATAACATGGGCCCAATCTCTCCCAAACAGCAGCAGTTTTTTCCCGCTCTAAACCTTAACCATCGGAAATTCACATAATCAGAACAGATATTTGGTAGCGTCTCAAGATACCTTGGCGACTAAGAACTCTAGATTCCCGAAATAGATAGGCAATTTACGGGAAATCGGTTAAAGACGGATGTTTAAAAGCTAGGCTAGCTCAGTTGGTAGAGCGCGAGACTCTTAATCTCGGGGTCGTGAGTCGAACATCAAGCTGGGCGGTAGGGACAGTTAAGTTTTTCCGTACACTAAGAATTCTAGGTTCCCCTAATAGATAGGCCAATTACCGGAATGCAATAAATGACCGAGGTTATAGGATTAGCTAGCTCAGTCGATAGAGCACGAGATCGCTAATTTGGGGTCGAGGGTTCGAGCCCCACGTTTAGCGGTAGACTACAATGAAAGAACGGGATGTGTATGAATTTGCTATAGAGATGACTTGATGTATAATACCCTATGGGAAATTAATATTGGAATAGAAATTCGACGGTCTCGATTTTTTCTGAAGCGACTGTTTATGTGCACCTTGGGCTTAACGGAGAGTTCGTAAGTTCAAAGTTGCACTGGAAAGTGAGAACAGAACAGAGCGGGACGGGTAGAGATAAAACTGGCTATATAATTTCGTCTCCATTTCTCTGAATAGGCTCTCTTGAACAGCAAGGAGAGGACGTAACTTTCACGGTTAAAACGAGATGTGCCCGGTGGGGCACAGGTTGTACTTTTGCACGCCACTGGTCGCTATTAAATATTATTATTATAAGATGACCCCAAAACGGTTCGTTACCTTCAAACATGATTGAATAGACAAAAGTTTCTCATATTTTATTTCGAGGCTAACATTTTGAATTGGACAACTTGTTCACAGTATATTTCCCTTTAAAAAAACCAATAAATAATTCTAGGAGAGCGGTCGCTCTCTTAGATAAGACTTGATACCGCATCTAATGCTAAAGGAGGGTTCTTTGATTGGCCGTTACTTTTTTCGTATTGTGTAGGGCTCGGAGTTTCTACAATATAAGCCATTTGAATAATGATGACTATCATGTCATTATCCATAATACGATATGCATTAATGGATTGTAACTGAATTAGACGATGAATCTGTTTATACACAAATATCTATAAACATGCAATAGAAGTATATATTTATTCAATTTACTGTTATAAACAGTGATAATCGAAATAAGTTATCAGTTTAATTATCGTAACTTTAGACTTGATTACAACCAACAAAATATTAACAAGGCTTATCAAACAAAAAATGTCGGCGTTCATTCGTATATAGCGTTTTTTATAGATGAAAAAAAAATAATTTCGTCATATACTGTATTATCCATTAAAAACATTGCAACTTATTACACATCTTTTTATTACTCATAAAAATATTTTCAACTAATAGAAATTGTATATCAACAATACGTTATATTTTGAAGTAATATCTGCAGACCTCATTGACAGTTTAAAATCTTCATGTTTTTATATCCTACGTTTTGTCTCCTCGTTTATGGTTTCATAACTTAGTTGCGATCCATTTTCATTACATTAACAATTGCTATCACGGCGGAGATTCCGGTATAGGTTAATGCATCGTGGCTTCCGCGTACCCGCGACAGTGTTTGGCAACACTTTCAAATATTATGTGAAACAGTCCGTAATTAAATGAACGTGTCGCGAAATGCAAAATATTGTACGAAGTAAGTTTCCGAGTAGTAAGTGCTAAATGACTTTTGTTGACCTTAATTTTAACTATAGAAATTACTAAATAACTAAACTGAATTTGATTATTATCCCTATTTTGTTTTGTAAACTGTAGATATGTGTCATAACTCTGTCTAAATTTAATTAGAAAGGTTTTGTTTCATATTGAAATACTAACCCTTTAAAAATAACAAACTAACCCTTCAAATAAAAAGTTTTATCAATAGTCTTTTTGGGTTTCTCTTGCCCATAGTCCCCATTTTACTTTCCCGTGAGTCATGCTTATGGTTTAAAGTATTAAGTTTTGTTTGTTAAAATCACTTCATTATTCCACCGAATTACTTCTGATCGACGTAAGGTCGGCCAACCCTTTAATTTTATTCAAAGGAATAAAATTGACTTATCAGTTCTTTTTCAGTCGGGAATTTTAAAGCAATCTTAGCTCTCCCACTCTTGGGCAACCCCTCGGCCAAAATCCCTTTAAAAGTGTGAGACAGCTATAGACTTGAATTAAATACAAGTGGGATTAGGTGTTCCTGTCCAAGCGTACTCAGTTTAGTGGCTTTGGTCGAAATGCTTCAAAGTTTCCCAGAATTCAATCAAATACAAGTGTGAATAGATATTTATGCCCAAGCGTACTTGTTTAGTTTTTTTTGTAGAGAGCTGCATTTCAATATCAAACGTTACCATTCCCATACCTATTTTGTTCATATTTTTGTTTACCAATTCCACCCATATTTTTCATCCACCTCCCCATCCGTGGTTTCCAAATACCAACCATTCCCATTCCCAATTAAGAAACATTATTACAGTTCCAACCATTACCGAAATGAACAATAGCAGAAAACTATTTCCCTACCATAGTGTTAGAATGAATATAACCCTTGAGCGTCTTGGTTTGGCCCAAAATTAGCTTTGCAATATCGGTTCTTCATCGGGAATTATTTGGAAAAATAAGGGGGCAAAACTGTAGAAAAATCTGACTGGACTGAGGGACTCTTGCCCGCCCGTAGCCAAAGACACTTCCCAAAATATCTATTCCGAGAATTTGGCACGAAAACTTACAATGGACTGATTGGCAGCTATAATAGCAGTGAATGGACTGATTGGCAGCTATAATAGCAGTGAATGGACTGATTGGCAGCTATAATAGCAGTGAATGGACTGATTGGCAGCTATAATAGCAGTGAATGGACTGATTGGCAGCTATAACAGCAGTGAATGGACTGATTGGCAGCTATAACAGCAGTGAATGGACTGATTGGCAGCTATAATAGCAGTGAATGGATTGATTGGCAGCTATAATAGCAGTGAATCTCGTGTGCTAAAGTAATAGGATGAGCCAGAAGACGGTACTGTGAGCTTAGCTAGCTAGATATTTATTTATTTCGAACTGAGGGATCGGGTCGCTAAGCCAAGTCGGCTTGTGTGCAACCCCCCAAAAGCATAAGGTACAATAAATAAAACAACCAACAATTAGAATAAGTATTTAGGAACTCTTTTGAATCCAAGCCGTTATACTTCGACGGAAATGGACGGAACATTCTAAGGATAATAAGTCTTCTGGCAGAGAGTTCCAATCGTTGATTACCCTTGAGGTAAAATGACTAGTCTTAGAAAACGACTTAGCCACAGGTTTAACAAGTTTATCATGATGGCCTCTAGTGCGCAAGTTCGTTGAAGGGACGAATAGGTCAGACTTGTCGGTGTGAACATTGCCTCTATAAATGTCGAAAACGTAAACCTAGTCGTTGACACGTTGTCGAAGAGACGGGGAAAGTACCCCAGTAGCACAAGCCTTCCGCATAACAGTCGGTTAAAGGTCGGATAGTCGGTTTACGGTCCAGTCAGCTGTACCATGCTTATTCCACCATACTTTTCCGACTCATGAAGCCGACTACTTCTTTTAGTTGGCAAAGCCGACATCTATCTGACAGTTGGAACAGAGATGGTTTAAAGTAGGCTTGCCTACCGTCTAGAAAATTCCAACTTATTTTTTGCCAATTGATTACCGACTCTCTCGCGCTAGTCGGTATTGTGACGTTTAAGAAGAGTAAAATTAAAAGCAAAGTTATGCTTAGGCCGTTTAGTAACCGACATTTAACCGACAGTTGGAACTGTGATGGTTTAAAGTAGGCTTGCCTACCGTCTAGAAAATTGCAACACATTTTTTGCCAATTGATTACCAACTCCCTCGCGCTAGTCGTTATTGTGACGTTTAAGAAGAGTAAAATTAAAAGCAAAGTTATTCTTAGGCCGTTTAGTAACCGACATTTATCCGACAGTTGGAACTGTGGTGGTTTGAAGTAGGCTTGCCTACGGTCCTAAACATGTAACCCATTTTAGCCAATTGATTACCAACTCCTTCCCGCTAGTCGGTATGGTCACGTTTTAAAAGAGTAAAATGAAAAACGAAGTTGTTGTATAGGCCTTTTTCCGTGGGACGGTTTTTTTGACTTTTACTATTCCGCATATGCCACCAAATTTTTTTTGTTATATATTTAACTTATACTATATTTCGACCCACAAGCAGAAGTTGATAATCCTATATTTTTAGCAAAACTAGAAACATAACGTTACAAAAAAACTGCAAAGCAAGAAAACACATCTGATTTTCTAGTTTGAATTTTCCAACCTGTAATTTCTTGGGTCAGGTGACACGCCTCTCTTCTATTGGCGTAACTAAGGTAACGCCATGCACGTCATCATCGAAGAGGGCGCTGCTAGTGCGAAAGCAAGTCAGCCTTTCCAGTATCTCTGACGCGGCTGGGTCGTTAGAAGGTTTAAACGAGATTTTCGTGGTCGAAAATGATTAGTTTAGTTCTAGGCTTGCTAACTTTTAATTTCATCGCTAAGGTTCTTTGTCACACTATATAAACTAGAAACGTCTTCGTTTGTCACGTAAGGTTTGAATTTTGTTATTGAATTATCAATTTATCTTAGAGCCAGTTTTATGCATAAGCCTTTGCTTTTTTACCTAGCTTCTCATCTGCTGGGAACCACACCCATAGAAAATGAAACCAAAACTTAAACGTTTATGTATACCTTCAGTTTCTTTGTTTGATTATAAAAGAAGCAAGTGTTTTGGGGCGCTTGGAGTTCAAAAATCTTATATATTAAGTATTTGAAAGATTTTTGGTTGTGAAAATAATACTGAATTCCATAATAGATCTTAATTTGTTTTAATTTGAGAATTTTAATGCGGTTTCAAACATTTTAAGAGAAAAATGTGTCAAGTAATACCCTTTAGAATTGCATGGTTTTCTTTTTCCTTAAAAAATCTGTAAGTGTATATTTTTCATTAAGATTTTTGTAATTTAAGAGATAGTAATTGGCCAAATCGAAGATATTAACAATGAATATTAATTAATGCTTTAATTGATGTAAATATTATACTCGCCCTGAAAAATTTTACTTTTTGGTAAATCCAATTAGCTAGGCAGCTAATATTTTCATTCGACTAGTCGTGTCATATAGAATACATTGTTTAATATTTGAAATTGTTATAATTGACCTGCATGTTACTTGAAATATAAAAAGTACAAATTCTTAAGTGTTGTTCATTGAAAATGTATTAAAGAAATTTCAATACTAGGTATCAGTATCCTTTACTATGAGCGAATGAAGCCTCGAGTTAAGGTTTGATCGTCGCAAAAGCGTCGGACCTCTTGCTGACAGGCGGTTAAGTCGACTCTCTAACGTGTTGGATGAGGGTCGTATTTCATTCGTGTCGTACCAGTCGGTAAACCAGTGGGCCGTAGTCCCACCGGGCGGACATTTCGATTCTCAAACCCTTACTCTACCAGCCCTTTACCGACGATTTACCGTTCCTATACAAAAAAGCCGCGAAATCGTCGGATTGAGCGCGGCTTTAGGTAGGCATAATGACGCCGACCTATAGTCAGCCAACAGTTGTTTTATAGTAGCCTCAAAACAGTAGGAAAACCGGCGGGCCATCGTCCCTCCAGGCGGACATTTCGACTTTCAAACCATTACTCTCCCGACTTATTAGTGACTTTTTACCAACTCGTCGGTAACACACAAAGCCGACCATGTAGGCCCTACGTCGGCAGTGCTACTGGGGTAGGCGGAGGTGCTCATCACGCGTAGCAAAAGACTGGTGGCCTAGTAGTAATTAGCCTACAACAAACTAAGTGAGATGAGTAGTAATGGCATCTATGTTATATTGCCTTATATCGTCTAATACTGTCAAAGGCCGATATCTGCCATTACTCAGTGGCAAAACCGTTTTTATTTATTTTAGAATTTTAGGATCTTCCATAGAAAATAGATTCTATCCATTTATTAACCATTTTCAACTAAAATGTGTATCAATTTAACCACTCCATTCCATATTGGTTTTTTCCGTCCATTCCCGATCCGAATATGTGATTTTACTAGAAAAGCCATCCATTCCCACGGTTTTCAATGGTTACCGCGGTAAATTGAAATTTACCATTTCCATGCAGCTCTCTATTTTCTTCGGTTGAAATGTTTTCCAGGTTTAAAAATACAGCCAAATATAAGCGTGAGTAGGATTCTTTGTCAAACCGTACTTGGTTTAGTGGCTTTGGATGAGAAGTGTTTCATGTTTATCAGGATACAGTCAGATACAAATGTAATCCCTTTGGTGTAGCGCTCGGAGCCTTTTCGCACTTTAAATTCGTTAAGTTTACAGTTCCCAAGAACTTGAAGTAGTTACGCCTAATGTGACTATTTTGAAATGAAAATGGAAAAGCACCAAACTTGAAAGACCTTAAGTTACGTTTTCATTCACGTTGTCAGTCAATTTAAAATAACTAAGCGTCATTAACCAATTAAGCTTGTTTTATAAAATTAAATTCAACTAAAATAATTTTTCTTCTATAAAATTTAAAGTAATCTTGTAAACTTTTAAAAATCCTGTATAATCTTTTCTATTCCATTGTATATAAGCTGAAAATTGTCCATGTTTTCTTCAAAACCTGTATCCATGCTTTATCAATGTAAACAATATTTTTTTGTAAAAGTAAAAGTGTTTTCAACTTGGATGTTCCAGAAAAATGGTCTCTCTGGCCAGCTCACCTCTACCTAGTTGATAGAAAAACCCAAAAGAGAGGAAAGTACCCAAAGGACCACCTTGTAGAAGGATTAACCAATCAGAAAACTCCCTGCCCAACCGTTTAACGCCACGTTTCACATAATTATGATTTTCCACAAATGTAGCTGCAGGCAACCTAGATTAATGAAGATGACATCATCATTATCCGAATAGTTAACTTTAACATCTTCATTAACACGAGCAAGAAGAGGTCAGAGCTTAGATTTAGATTTCATAATTATATACACATTTATTTAACTGTTCGGATAATGATGATGTCATCTTCATTAACACGAGGAAGAAGAGGTCAGAGCTTAGATTTAGATTTCATTATTATATACACATTTATTTAACTATTCGGATAATGAAGATGTCATCTTCATTAACACGAGCAAGAAGAGGTCATAGCTTAGATTTAGATTTCATAATTATATACACATGAATTGTTTGCTCTCTCATTTTAGAATATAAAGAATTCCGATTCAAGCCTTGAATACCTTATTTTGAGATCCAAGACTTGTTAATCTAGATTTTTAGGCCCTTTCAAAATCTTATATTGCAGTAACGATGTACCTTTATTCATAACTTTTGTTTAAGTTTCTACTTGGCAACAGACAAAATGGCTAATTGCTTTGTATGCAATCTCAGAAACGCTAACCGCCGAGTTAATGGTATAAACGCCGACGAAAATACTGTTCAGCGTCGATTCGAGCTGGCCAGAGATCATCGTGATGCACGTTTGCACAACGTGCGAGATCCCAATGACGATGACCGCCTTTGTATTAACTGTGATAGGAGAATTGTCACAATTATGGCTGATGAAAATGACCCTTCGGCAATAATACTTAAAGTGTTAGTTCAAAGGTCCACACGCCTATGTTTTGTATGCCATGAAATCTGTGGCACCAGATCCTCTCTGATGATGAGTGCGATTTTTACGTAAAGACCGACATATATATTCCTACTGGTTCTAGATGCTGTGCTCAGCATTTAACGAATCTAGGTTGCCTGCAGCTACAGTTTGTGGAAAATCATAATTATGTGAAACGTGGCGTTAAACTGTTGGGCAGGGAGGTTTCTGATTGGTTTGAAGCTCTCAGAGAAGCGACAATGCGTTCTCAGAGGGACAAATACAACGACGAAGATAACTTCTCAGAAAATGATTTTAAGGCATTAACATCAGAGAGTATAGACGACCGTATACGCCAGTTTCACTGGCGTATAAAATCGTCTGGTGGGGAGGGGGGGGGTTCATTACTTCCCACTTTTCGTTCTACTCTCTAGGCGGTACCGTGCCTGAAGGGCGAAAGTATGGTTGGGGGGGGGGGGTTTGATGCCGTCACGTATCACGTGATGTTGTTGGCGGGAAATTTGAATTTATAGGGGTATTATTTCGGTGTATTTTTAGGTTATTGTGTCTATTTAAGGTATAATTTACGGGTAATTCTATAGGTTCATTAGGCCCTTTCTGCCTGTAATGCTATTCTCTGTATGATTTTGAGGTCTCTCCGTGTAGGCTTATGTTATACTAAAGAACTAGATTAGGTTTACATTGCAAAAGGTACCAATTAAGCTACGATGCGGTTCTAGGTGTACTCATGTTTTGTATTGTTATTTTTAGGTGTATCTTTAGGATATTGTGTACATTTAGGATATGATTTTTATAGGTTCAGTAGGCCCTTTCTACACCATCCTGTAATGCTATTCTCTGTATGATTTTGAGGTCTCTCCATGTATGATTATGTTATATTACATGAACTAGTTTTAATTGAGATATGGTTTACATTGAAAAAGGGTACAAATTACACGCGGTTCTAGGTGTACTCATGTTTTGTATTGTTATTATTAGGTGTATCTTTAGGATATTACGTTCATTTAGGGTATGATTTATATAAGTTCAAGTAAACCCTTTCTGCACCATCCTGTAATGCTATTCTCTGTATGATTTTGAGGTCTCTCCGTGTAGGCTTATGTTATACTAAAGAACTAGATTTAAGTGAGATAAGGTTTACATTACAAAAGGTACCAATTAAGCTACGATGCGGTTCTAGGTGTACTCATGTTTTGTATTGTTATTTTTAGGTGTATCTTTAGGATATTGTGTACATTTAGGATATGATTTTTATAGGTTCAGTAGGCCCTTTCTACACCATCCTGTAATGCTATTCTCTGTATGATTTTGAGGTCTCTCCATGTATGCTTATGTCATACTAAAGAACTAGTTTTAATTGAGGTACGGTTTACATTGCAAAAGGTACCAATTAAGTTACGACGCGGTACTAGGTGTTCTCGTTTTTTGTGTAATGGTTATTAAGTTACTATGTTAAAAAATAGTACATTGTAATATCATAAAAGGGGAATTAAGGCAGTTTTTACACAACTTGGTAGCTGGTAATTAGATAAAATGAACAAATATTACTATAAAACATCATAAAATGGTGATCCTAACAAAAGTATACACGAATATAGCTTGACTGTTTCATATATTTTCTATTTAGCACACATTTTAAGTGATATTTTTACGAAGGTAAATATTATTACGTAAGGTTCATCGGAGGAAACACGTGATTTCTTACTAGCCTTGTCAATGACCTTTCTCTCCAGATTTCGGAATTGAAATGACTCTCTATAGTTTACAAAATCCCCTTTCAGGGCCGACCTCCAAATATAGGTTACATGACATTAAGGGGGAGGAGGAGGTCGAATTTGGTACATAACAAAAGAATTTATCCCCATCTGTTTTTATTTATACGTAAACACTTTCAGACGTGTCTAGATTTTTTGAGATAGGGGGGGGGCAGGGCCATTTGATTCCTTGTATTCTTATCAATGGAATTTATTTTTCTTTAAGTGGACCTCCAACCAGGTAGTTTAGGACCTTAAAAGGGGGCTTGGTCGAGCCAGTTGTATTGTTAACAATGGATCTGTATTTACAGTGATTTATGACTCACACAAACGTGTTAAGACATTCCATGAATCCATCGGCATTTTATTTATACGTAACATCGTTCAGACGGGTCTATGGCCATAAAAAGGGGCGTAAATTGAACAAAGGAATTTATTTGGTCAATTCTTTAATTGGACCACCCATCAGGTGGTTTATTACCTTAAAACGGGCGTGGTTGAACCAGTTGTATTGTTAACAATGGAATTTATTTTCGGATTTATTGCTTTAATTGGTGACTCACTCTACCACCAAACATTTGATTCTAGGTGTTTGCCCCGAAGGCATTATTAGGACAAGTTTAAGATGTTTCCGTTGCGTCAACAGAAAGGCAATATATCATTAGACCGAAGCATTGACTATACTATATTTATCAAAATTATCGGCAGCGTAAAACAAAAATTTGTGGAAAACGTAAAAACGGTATTGAAAGAAGCATCATTCACAACGCATTTCGTGTTAAAAGTAAAAAACAATCGAAACGTTTTTGATCAACCACGTTACATTTTTTCGCAACGAAATTGAGCATTTAAAAT
Organism: Phalangium opilio; assembly: GCF_054372755.1. NCBI lineage: Eukaryota > Metazoa > Arthropoda > Arachnida > Opiliones > Phalangiidae > Phalangium > Phalangium opilio. The sequence goes on along the minus strand of NW_028324186.1, from coordinate 3,806,012 downwards.
TCTTAAAAACCCATAGGAATACATGGTAAATTGAATAGACCACCGACACGAAATCAGTCATGCACGTGACAATTGACTGACACGGAACGAGTCATTTGAAAAACATTTCAAATTAATTAAAACGTTTCGATAAATTTTAGCTAAATTTATCAAAATTACTCTATGTTTCACCAAAAACACTTTTGATTTAGCAAAATTTCACCAATTTTTTTCTATTTAAATAAAAATTTAATACCTCTTAACCCCCCCCCTCTTCGCAGTAAATAGTATAGCAATGTTTTACTATAACAAAGACTAAGCTAATTAAGTATTTCTTAGGAAACGTCCATCCATTCGAGCACGAGTATTAAAATACCCAAAATATATGTTTACAATGTCGAATCATCTACATAGTTTCACACTAGAATATCACTGCTATTTACACTGTTCTAGGGAAAAACACAGATTTTAACTAACACCTTTAGAAAAAACATAAATCCCTATTTACTAAAACAGAATATAACACCAGCGAAAAGTTCAAAGTACAACACAGAGGGTCATTTAGCTAATGTCAGTGCATGAATCGTGGATCTCTAGCAATAGAAGGAAAAATTGTACGCAACATTTTTCTATAAAAATGCTTATTTGGGTTTCCTAAATTCCCCAAAGAATTGCATACAAAGTTTGAAAAAGTACTGACTTCAGTTAATCCAACTCACTTTGTTTCTTTAGTTGCCTTAAAATGACGAAACGAGTCATTTGAAAAAGAGTTCACATGACTAAAAACGTTGCGATGATTTTCGCAATATATTTATCAAAATGATTCGATGAAAAGCATATTTTCATTAATTTCAGAATCATTAATTTCAATACATAACGCGATGGTGTTGCAGACTTAAGGAATTTAATTTTCTATACCTCAAAACTAACTTTACTCTTATCGTTGCAATTTATTTATTTATTTATTAAATAAGGCTCGAGGGATAGGGTCGTGAAGCCTGCAGGGCTTGGGTACGACCCCCCGCCATGGCAAAAGAGTCTAGATACAATACGAGAGTATATACAAACGGGGGAATATTACAAACAGAAACGTACAAACGGACTAACAAAAGAGAGAAATCTTACGAAATGGTTAAGTTTAAACATTCAGTTACGTCATTAAAATTATTCCTTACTAGTAAATTTGAATATCATGAAAAATACGGGTTTTTACACCAATAGTTACAAAATTTGACGAATGCTTTGATTAAATTTAATGTGATAACACTAGTATTAGTGGTTAGGGTCGCTCATTCTTGAGATGTTCAGACTTTAGGGTGGTGCTTCCCTCGATTGTTGTCTGATGCTCATAGCGTTTTTTAGATACATTGGAATTTATTGTCCTTTCTTTAATTGGACCACCCACCTGGTTTTATGACATTAAAGGGGGGAGGGGGAAGAGGTCGAACTTGATCCATAACAAAAGGATTTATCCCCATCCGTTTTTATTTATACGTAACCTCGTTTAGACGTGATGGCTTTTAGGGGCCTGGTCGAACCATTTGTATTGCTATGAATGGAATTTATTTTCGGATTTATTGCTTTGTTAGTTGGTGACTCTTCCTACCACGAAACATTTGATTCGAGGAGTTTGCCCCGAAGCCATTATCCTGACAAGTCTCTACACGTTATGTCTTTGTTGCGCTAACCGAAACCATGAAAATATATGAGTATTTTTCCAGAACTATAGGAGACTAATTTCGTTCTTTTTTTAAAGGAAATAACGCTCTTTTATCATCTTTAACGTAGCAAATAATGTAACAAAGCTATCCTAAATACCCCATTTTAATTTCAATCTGACAGCTACATCAAAAACTTTCAGTGCTTACAAGTAAACGCTGTATCAATCTAGGATTAATCAAAACATTTGTTAAAAAACAGTACATTTTTAACCTTTTTTATCGCAAACCATACAATATATTGTGATTTTCCCGCCTATCTTAAATACTGGTTGGGGGTTCAACATTGTTAACAAGTTGGGTAGAGTAAAACAGTCCTTGCCAGATATTTACGCCTATACAGAACTTTGACGAGATTAAGAATACTTTGGTAGAAAAATCACGCTCAAATCCTTGTTTTTGTCAGTCATTCTCACAAAGTCTCTGATTTTTTAGTGAGGTTAACAGGTTTATTTAATTAGGGTTTACAAATAAACGTTAGAAGACGAAACGTTGTTGTGTGCCGTTTGTATTAATGAATGATAAGAGAAATCCTTTGTGACTCTATCGTCCCCATGATACGAATGCGTTAACATTTTTAAAATTAAGTGCTTCAAAGTCTTAATCCCTCGTTAGACGGACAGTGACGTTTTTCAGACAAAACCATAATTTTATTTTGGAATACTGGAATTATTTGTCCATTTAGGACCAAATTGCTCTAGGTTTAGCTTTCTTTATTTACAAACCTTTCACAATCAACTGTGTCCTTTTTAAAGGTATTACAGTTCCATCACTATACTAGCCCGTAGCGAAAATTATCATTGTACTATGAAATTAACCCAATCAATAGCATTTCGGAGTTATACGCCTTTTGTTATGCCAGTTTTGTATACACATCGGTGGAGAAAGGTCTTTTGTTCTATTCTTGCGAAAGACGTCTAATGTTTGGACTTGTTTTGAGAATTTTGATCCGCAGATAAACCTTTTCATAACGAATACTAGCTCAATTGGCGCTGTCTCTACTATAAAACTTTCGAAATTTAGCCTCTTAAGGAATTAAATATGATATATTTAAATGCCGAGTTGCTACCTGGTTGATTAAAAATATTTTATAGCCTATTCCGTAAACACGTCGGGACGTGTCTTAATGACTTTGTGGGGGGGGGGTCGAACCATTTGTATTGTTACCAATGGAATTTATTTTGTGATTCATTGCTTTACGTAGGCCTACTTCTCGCCTACATAATCATAGTGTTATTCAAGACCGTGAGAAACTATTTGGTAATAGGTTAGCTTAGGGTAGAATTTTTTTAAATCTACTATGGTTTTTACGACCTGTTAGAGAAATTCGGAACGTTATTATTTAACAGACATGAAGATATCAAAGGATATTTTCACAATTGAGAATCTCTAGAAACGCTTTACGCACCATGTTTTTTATTTATTACCCCCATAAAGTATTGTCCCTTATTTGCGGTGTTTATACCAAAATTCTATTTATAAGCCACTCTTTTCTTGACAATTTATTTTACATAAAGCAAATCCATCGTTATTTTGTTATAAAATGGGTAAACTATTAACAGGCATGGGTCCGAAAATGCATAGTGAGAAAAACATCTGGTGACTGATTAGCAATAAATCAGGCTATTGTTAAATGATTGAGGAATATGGGCGTGTCTATTAAGAAATTTAGTTTGCTTAAGGTGGCATTTTTTTTGAAAAATGTACAATGGTTTTTATAACCTATCAGAGAAATTCGGAACGTTATTATTTAACAGACTTGAAGATAACAAAGGATATTTTCTCATTTGAGAATCTCTATAAACGCTTTACACACCCTGTTTTTTATTTATTACCCCAATAAAATTGTCCCTTATTTGCAGTGTTTATAACAAAATTCTATTTATAGGCCGCTCTTTTGTTGACAATTTATTTGACATAAAGCAAATCCAACGTTCTTTAGTTATAAAATCGGTAAACTATTAACAGGCATGGGTCCGAAATGCATTGTGAGAAAACATCTGGTGACTGATAAGCAATAAATCAGGCTATTGTTAAATTATTGAGGAATGTGGGCGTGTCTATTAAGAAATTTAGTATAAAAGCGGCTGAGGAAATGATCAAAATACACAGTCGATCTTCAAACACCGAAAGTTAAACATGGACCCTGAAACTCTTAGTACAACTTTGAACGAACTGGCTATAAATAGACCTTGGCCGTTACGTTTAATATACGAGTTTTATTTCTACCTATGCGCCTATCTGCGAATAGATCCGATGTACGGACCTCAGACTCTACCACAACTCGTAGTACAGGCTGACTTAAATGTCATTCAAGCCTGCCTCGACTTACTCGAATATATGAAAACAGTTGTTCGAACGCCAGAGGCCTGTACCACCATAGAAGAATTGGAAAACCTAAGAAATCTAATTCCTAGTCCCTTAAGAAATGAATACTCAGATCGCCTAGCGAAACGACAAGAAGAAATTGAGCGTGGTATACGGGAAGAGGAAGCCCAGATCGCCGACTTCAACAACTCGCAATATGACAAAGAGATAGCCACGTTTTTAGCCCGAACGGACCAAGGACCCCCCATAAAGGAGATACTTTTGAACGATACCTTAGAGAGGGAGAGCGGATCTGAAGAGGCGCTTTCTGACGATGATATCGATGTACAATGGGGAGGAGGAGAAACGGACCAGCCCATACCTATTGACAGCGTACCTTCTTGCGAGATACTAGGTCAAAGTGAGAGATTTTACGAACATTTTAACATGTATGGTAGAGAGGTAGTTCTTAGAATTACTGAAGATCCCGTAGTCCGTGTATGTACCGTAACCAAAAGCGTTCTTAGCAAGTATAGGCCTACAGATTACGTCCAAATTACTTTAAAGAGTGCGGCAAATATTTGTAGGTCCGAACTAGAATTATCTTTTAGACGATTAGATCAAGTCGACCCTAATATTCTTTTTGACCAGCTTAGTGTTATGCTTTATGATGACGAAATGGAAGCATTTTTCCTGGGTCCTGTTAAAATTATTTTTAGCATTGTACGATTGCCTGAGGGCAAGACCCTCTCTACGGCCCGAGGTATTAAACCTTTTAATCTATTCTGTCAAGATAGACGTGGTATTGTACGCATAGTTAATTCTGACAACCTGTGTTTAGCCCGATCGCTTTGTGTGGCTATAAATCATAGAAATTATGCTAATGATACAACCGAAGACAAGACTCTAAAAACTCAATACGAAGCTATATCTAGGGCAAGACCAGGAAATAAAGCGCAAAAAGAAGCTGCTTTAGAACTATGTTATAAGGCAGGAGTAAGGGCTAGTGAGTGTGGAACTGCCGAATCTTTTGATAAGTTCAAAACTCATTTAAGTCAGTATTCGATTTTCGTCTACAAATTCGAAAATAGCGTCCCTGTTTTGATTTTAGGTGAAAACGATCCATATGATACTAGGCCCCGCCTCTTTTTATTGAATGAAAATAACCATTATAACGTTATTACAAAATTAAGGCCACTTTTTAACCACGACCGATTCTGCGAAAAGTGCCTTATCCCTTATTGGCGAATACAGTCCCATAAATGTAATGACTTTTGTTTTAGTTGCATGAGACCCACTATCTGCCAAGGCCCCCAGAAAGCTTGTAGATTTTGTTTACGAAAATTCTTAGGCGATGAATGCTATCAAAGCCACTTAGCATCTTCCAGCAGTAAAAAGCCGCTATGTGAGCGCCTTTTTCACTGTAGAGACTGTTTAAAAATTATTGATTTTTCCCGAAGAACTGAGATGCATACGTGTGATGAGATATATTGCCAGGTCTGCAAGAAATATTTGCCCAGCAACCACTTATGTTTTATTCAAATTATCACAGACAAACCTCTGAAAGTGCCATCCGTTAAAAAGCCTAGACCTAATCAGCCTAACCTTATGTATATTTTCTTTGACGTAGAATGTATACAAACGAAGGTATGTCAGGAAGAGTTAGGAGCCTATGAACACCAGGCTATCCTGTTAGTCAGTATAACCGTTTGCGAAAATTGTATAGACAAGACATCCCTAGACTTTAGTTGCACCATGTGCGGGCAATTCGGACCTCGTAAACAACATTTCTCGGGTGGGAATCCTATATCTCTATTTCTAGATTATTTAATGCAATTGCATGCCGTTAAGAACGTCATTATACTGTCTCACTATGGCAGTAATTATGATAATCAACTACTAATTCGAGAAATCATTAATAGGGATGAAAAATTCGTTCCGTCTTTGAAAATTAACGGAACTCGAATTTTAGAAATGAAATTGTTTAACTTGTTATTTCTGGATTCTTATAATTTCATTCCTGTAGCCTTGACAAAGTTTCCCGCTACTTTTGGCATATCAGACGCCGCTAAAGGGTATTTTCCACATTTTTTATTCAATGTAATAGAACATAAATTTGATGTAGATAGACAGGATGAAACCAATTATGTTATAGAAAGTAGTCTACCCCCTATCGAAGCTTATGGCTGTCAATATTTTACAAGGAAAAATTTAGATGTCTTCTTAAAATGGCATAGCTCCGAAGATAGTAAAGGTAAAGGTTTCGACTTCGTGAAGGAACTCAATTATTATTGTGAGAACGACACGGTTTTACTATTCCTTGGATGTATAACGTTTCGTACATTACTCTTTAAAGTAACGGGTGTAGATCCATTTAATTGCGGCGCAATTACTCTTCCTGGCGTTTGCTCTTACGTATTTCGCAGGAATTATCTTAAACCCGATACTATAGGCATCATACCCGCTAATTGTTATAGACTTAGCGAAAATCAGTCGATAGGGGCTATAGAATGGTTAGAGTGGACCGCCAACAAAAGAAATATATCTATCCAATCATCCTTTAGAGGTAAAGAAACCAGAATACAAAAACTCAAAGTAGACGGATTTTGTGAAATCAACAAGGAAATATTCGAGTACTGGGGGTGTTTTTATCATGGGTGTAAAATACACTTTCCCTTAAACAGAAACAAGGCTTTGCACGGAGACCCTGCACAGACTTTGAATTCCAGATATTTTAGAAGCATGCTCATGTTAGCCAAATTAGAATCCCTCAATTATAAAGTGAATGTCAAGTGGGAATGTGACTGGCAGAAGGAAAAATTAAATAAGCCCGAAATAATAGAGTTTTTAAACCATAATGATATTATGCCTAAAATAGTGAAAAGATTAGACCCCCGTGATGCATTCTTCGGGGGGAGATGTTGTGCAACAAAACTATACCATAAAACAACAGGATCGGAGCGTATTCACTACGTGGATTTCACAAGTCTATACCCATTCATTAATAAAACCACCAAGATACCTATAGGACATCCTGAAATCATATTAGATAACTTTCCTGACATATTTTCGTTTGATGGTCTTCTTAAGTGTGACATATTACCGGCCCAAAACCTAATTCATCCCGTTCTGCCTGCTCGTATTAACGGAAAATTAACATTTCCACTATGTTACACATGTTGTAAAACCCAATTTCAGGGTGATTGCGAACATACTACAGAACAAAGAGAATTGAGAGGCACATGGGTAGTCGACGAGTTACGTCATGCAGTAGAGAATGGTTACACAATCACACGAATGTACGAGGCTTGGTCATACAAAGTGACACAGTACGACCCCAAAACAGAACAGGGAGGACTGTTTAAAGATTATGTTAATACCTTTTTAGAATACAAAACCCTAGCTAGCGGCTTTCCAGCAGATTGCCAGACTCAAGAAGATAAGGAGAACTATGTCAAAAACTTCAAAGCCGAAGAGGGTGTAGAACTGGATATCACTAAAGTAGAGAAAAATGAAGGTCTCAGATGCCTTAGCAAACTTATGCTCAACTCTTTTTGGGGTAAATTTGGCCAAAAAACAAGGCACACCTCTACAGAACTAATCAAAGATGCCAACAAATTGTACGGATTAATATTAAATCCAGACTTGGAGGTTAAAAGTTTACTAACAATCAACGAAAACACCGTATTAGTAAAGTACGAACACATTCTAGAAAACGAGATTGTGCACAAACACACAAACGTAGTTATCGCTTGTTATACAACATCTATGGCGCGATTACATTTACTAAAACATCTTGAAAAGGTCGGTGACCTTTGTTTTTATTATGACACGGATAGTTTAGTGTACCTCTCGCCAGACGGCGCTCATTTGCTACCCACAGGCGATTATTTGGGGCAACTTAAAAATGAATTAGAATCCTATGGACAAGACGCTTATATTTGTGAATGGGGGAGTGCTGGACCAAAGAACTATTCCATGGACATTCTCGACCCTAAAACCGGCACTAAAACTAACATTATCAAAGTTAAAGGATTTTATTTAAACGCCTCTACAGAAAATTATATAAATTTTGAAACAATGAAGAACCTACTAGGCGTAAACAATGAAGGTGAACCTCTACTGAACTCGGTTCAAGTCCCTATAGGCCGACAAATCAGACGTCTTCCCGATCACACACTGATCACGATCAACCAGACCAAAACATATCAGGTCGTAGTGGATAAAGTTAGAATACTTCCTGATTATAAAACAGCCCCATACGGTTATATTAATTAGAATCTTTGACATTTTCGACATAAGTTACTCGTATATATTCTAGATACCCAGTATCAGTATTTTAATTAGTATTTCAAGTATTATTTATAGTAATATTAACGTATTTCAACATGTAACAATATTTTAACGAATACGCAGCGTTTTTGGTAATATTTTTGCATTTAATAAGCTGTTTTTAATTAATATATATTAGCACTTTAGTCAATAAGTATTGAATTTATATTGTTTTGTATAATTGTAATTTTTATTTTTTGATGATAATTGTAGTAATTTTTTAAGTAATATTTCCATATTTTTATCCGTAATCGTATATCAGTATTTTAGCGTGTATAGCGCGTCAGAAAAAATATATTTTTTCGTCAATCCTATGAACATTTTAGTTTAATAACTAGCCTAATATTTGTACTAAAATCGTATAATAACCATTGTAGCTTTTAAATCATATTAAAACGTAGTATTGTTATATTCTCCATGAAGGTACATGGGTATATATGTATTTAATAATCTCGCATGCAGTAATATTGTTCTATTTTCTATAATGGTAAATGTCTATGTGCTTAATCATCTTGTACTACGATTTTTTTTTGAAGTAGTATTAATTTTGCATTTTATTGAATTTGTTTGTTATCAAAACCATTGTAATTCGTATTGTCTAATGATGTTCTTTAGTTATGATTGCGCATTTTAACTGTATATCAATATTTTAGCGCGTAGGAAAATATATATTTTTCAGTCAGTCCTATGAGGATTTTTAATTTAATAACTAGTATTGTGCTTACTTACCATGTATTCTATGTAGTTCGTATTTTCAGTATGTTTTTTCAGTAATATTTCGCATTTTAACTCAAGTAATTGTACTTATTCTCCAAATTCGTATTAAAACTAATGTAATCCTTATGTTCTGAGTTTTTTAGCAGTACTGCTTCATTTTAACTTCTAATCAACTATCCAACTGTGCAAAAACTGCCGTAATTTCCCTTTATGATACTAAAGTGTACTATTGTTTTAACATAGTAACTTGATAACCAATACACAAAACAGGAGAACACTTAGATCCGCGCGTAATTTGTACCCTTTTTCAATGTAAACCATATCTCATTTAAAACCGGTTCTTTAGTATAACATAAGCCTACATGGAGAGATCTCAAAATCGTACAAAGAACAACACTACTAGAAGGGCGGGTGTAGAAAGGGCCTTCTGAACATATATAAATCATGCCCTAAATGAACGTAATATCCTAAAGATACACCTAATAATAACAATACAAAACATGAGTACACCTAGACCTTCGTCGTAGCTTAATTGGTATCTTTTGCAATGCAAACCCTATATCACTTAAATCTAGTTCTTTAATATAGCATAATCATACATGGAGATACCTTAATAATAATAACATTACGGGAGGGGTGCGTTTAGAAAGGGTCTACTGAACCTATAGAATTACCAATAAATCATACCCTAAATGTACACAATATCCTAAAGATACACCCAGATAATAACAATACAAAACATGAGTACACCTAGAACATCACCATAGTTTAGTTTGTACCTTTTGCAATGTAAACCATATCTCAATTAAAACTAGTTCTTTAATATAAGAATAACATAAGCATACATACAAACAAAGAATAACATTACCGGCAGGGTTGGTATAGAAAGGGTCTACAGAACCTATAGAATTACCAATAAATCATCCCCTAAATGTACACAATATCCTAAAGATACACCAAATTAATAACACTATGGACACTGAATGCCTTCAACACCAATAAATTACGTGACGTCATACCAATACACGATAAAAAACCCCTATAAATTCAAATTTCCCGCCAACAACATCACGTGAAGTCATCAATTCCCCCTTGGGGGAGAAATGACCCCCCCCCCCTCCCCACCAGACGATTTTATACGCCAGTGAAACTGGCGTATACGGTCGTCTATACTCTCTAACATCATTAACCAAAGATCAGTTCGGGGTAGTATTCAGATCTTGTGGACCGGTTGAAATGTACGGTAACAGACGTTTGCCAACCAAAAAAGACATGATGATGTTTTTCATGAAACTTCGGCAAGGGCTTTCTGATGATTTTCTAAAAGCCGAAATGACTTATTCGTCTCGTCAGGCAGTAAGTTTAGCTGTGTCAATTATTCGGACGAGCTTGATGGAAACATTTGTGCCGCAGAACCTTGGTGTCGATTCCATGGAAGCTAGAAACCATGACTCATTTATTCAAGCACATGTCACCGATTTTGCTAACCGCTTGTACAATCCAAACCCCGAAGAACGGGTGGCAATTCTGTACCCTGATTGTACCTACCTTAAAGCTCCGAAGAGTTCCCATTTCCGAGTAGCAAGGCAATCATACTCTATGCATAAAAAATACACGTTGAACAAGGCCGGACGCGTTGTAGCCCCCGATGGCTACATCTTGGATGTACATGGTCCATATTTTTCAGACGCCAGGCACAACGATGCAGCGATCCTAATGCACGACATGAACCCTGATATAGAAAGGTATAGGGGTGCTATTCGTGAATGGCGCCGTGAAAACGACATTTTTGTTGTTGACAGAGGGTATAGAGATGCTCTCCATTTCCTGGATGGGTTGGGATTAAACCATGATATGCCAGCTTTGTTGCTAAGGGGTCAACGGCAGTTCACGACATTAGAAACAAATCAATCGAGAAAAATCACCAAAACCCGTTGGATTGTGGAGAGTCGGAACGGACACCTAAAGAGCATTTTCAAAATGTTTCGGGACATGATTCCAATGCAGCACTGCGAGCGTCTTGGTGATTTCTTAAGGATTGCTTGCGCTATAATTAACAGATTTCATTCACCAATACTCATGCAAGGTGCCGATGATGACCTAGCGCGTGGAATGCTTGAACTAGCACAGCGACCAAATACGTTACAAGAACGGGTGATAAACGAAAGACTCCACTTGCGACAGGGGAACGGTCGTTGGATTCCAATGGATGAAAATCAGTTAGAGGGATTTCCGGTTTTACCCTTGGAATACATTCGAGATAAAACATTTGGCACATACCAGGTTAAACTAGCTCCTTCATATATTCAGGATCGTACTCAGCGAGATATCGCCAACGAGTTTCATTTAGAAACACAAGAGTTTGAAGCTGGATTGATACGCGGAAAAATATATTCACGTTTCACACAAGCTGTGAAGCATATATTATATATATCCTACACTGAACAACAACAGCCGCAACTAATAGAAGGTCCGCAACCAGAACCAATCCTCCAAACGTATTGCACTTGCAAAGCAGGTGCTCGCACACTGGGAGTCTGCGCCCACGTTGCAAGTGTTCTATGGTATTTTGGATATGCCCGCCACCAAGAAACTGTGAAATATCCCACGGACAATCTATTAAGAGCCGTGCTTGACGCTGCCAATAGGGATGAACACGGAGCGATAGCGGTTAAGCGCGACAATTTCATTCAGGCAAAAGTGTAATCATGAGCAAGTTCACCATTACTGCTGTATTCGCCAATAGCCTAGTAGATCTAACCAGGTTAAACTGCATGTTACAAACAAAGAACTTTAAGTGGTATAGCTTTTTGGCCTGCTCGCATTATGTGTATATTATCTTGTTCAACTTTCAGACTCTCTCTTAGTCCTCTAGTAATGAATTAATCATAGTTTAATAAATAAATGCAATCTACTTGAGTTGTCACTGTCATTGCAGATAGTATCGTGAAAAAAAAACATCGTGGGATGATCTGGATTCGAACCGAGGTAAAAATATCACCAGGCAAACCTTCTATCTACACACCCATACTCTCACAGAGAATTTTGTTCATCATAGCAAAATAAAGGGTAGCGAAAATAATGTTATAGCCTGTAAAAGACTACACTAAGTAGTTGTCCAACTTCAACTTCATTTACTGATCAAACATTGGTAGCAAGGGAAAAACGCCCACGGACACTTTTGATCAGCTGACTAAGCTTAACAACATACTTAAATTTTAAAAAAAGTCCGTAGAAAGCCATTTTCCATAGAAAAAGTGCGTTAAGAAAGCTTTTTCCTAATCCGTGACCATGTTAAAAAATAGCGGAAAGAAATATATAGACGGGCTTTTGGATTTGATTATTCTCTCAGCCATATTTTAAAACATGTTCCAAAAAGTAACAAAAAATTGCTGACGGGCAACGCCGGATCCTTTCGCTACTAGTAATAACAGATAGGATTAATATACCACCCATTCATCAATATTTGACTTAGAGTACTCTTTCAATAAATTAAAACCGTTCATTACGCCCGCAGTACTACTCGAAGTGAAATTCTGGAACTGATATGACACCTGTTTACTACTAGAAATAAGCTTGTGATAATCCATATTTATTTTCTATTTAAAAACCGTCAATAAACATAAATTATTTGCTAGGCAGAAGACCCGAAACCGAGCCTGGAACATCTATGTAAATATTTTTCTGTAATTTTAAAGGGCTAGTGGCTAATTTTAGTTTTGAGGAAATTTAACAAAAGAACTCAAAAAATTTATTATTCGTCTAATACATAGGAGGCTGAAATTATTTCATTTCATTGTTTTACTTTTCTTGCGGCCACTAACCCCTTAAGATTCAATTATTTAATCTATTAACTCTTATAAATACAGTTATTTCTCAAAGGTGGAATGCAAAGAAGTCAAAAATTATAACCTTGGACGAGGACATTGACAACGACGAAGACGAACTGATGAACGATAATATGGATGAATTATTAATTCAATCCATGGAAAAAATTGAAAGCCAAATGGTCACTAAATCATTCGTTTTAAAATTATAACGAAAAGAGTGAAATAAATCATATTTTACTAATTTTAGTCACTACAAACGTCAACTGACTTGGTTTCGGAAGACATTTTTGAAAATAAGGAAGACAAAAGTACTAAGAACGAAGGAAACGGCGACGAGAACAAGGGAAAAGGAATGGATATAGACAGTGTTGCTAAAGATAAACGGAACAGCAACGAGGGCTTGAGAAATAGCATGGACGACGAGAAAGATACTATGGACGACGAGAAAGATACTATGGACGACGAGAAAGATAATGTGGAGAAAGAAAACATATCAATACTTTGTAATTACTATCTTTAAATAACAAAGTCCTAAAATCTAATCAAGTGACGGCGAAAATGGCGCATTTTCAGATGTATTAAAATTTAAAAAAAATTCAAAGCTAAATGTAAAAAATAAAAAAAAGTTTTGGAATTTATTCGATCAAAATGAAAATAAAAACATCTATTTGATGAATTTCAAATGAGTTTAGGAATAACGTTTGCTAAGACGGTGTAACTAGAACTAAGAAATATAACTGACTATCAAATTAATTATTATCAAAAATAATTAATAAATTGTAAATTCAATGTAACTCATGCAAGGAAGAGGTTAAATGTGAATAACAGTAGAAGTTATTCGTTTGACTAGGTCAAGCTAAGTTGTTTAACACAAGCAAGAGTTTTTATTTATATTTATTTTTTAAACTTCCACTCCTCTGTGCATACTCCGTGCTTGTATGGCTAGAGATAATATTGCTGTAGTAAGGTCAAAGGTAAAAAATAAGACCTTCAAGTCACGCAACTCGGCCTATAGATACTCTAGGTCAAGCTAAGCTGTTTAACATAAGCAAGAGTTTTTCATATTTCTCTTGTCAACTTCTACTCCTCGATGCATACTCCCTGTTTGAATGGCTAGATATAAAAAGCTAAAGTAAGATCAAAGGTCGTTATTATGCTGGCACTCTTTGAATACTTGTTTAAAAAATTACTACGACGTGTAAAAGCTGGAGTAATTCTTTATTGGAAATTCAACAGGAGACTATCATTAAATCTATATACTTGAAAAAATATGCTGGCAATATATGTAAATTTTTTAATTTTACGTGAAAACAGTTAAGTTGATACGCCTCCTTAATTGTAAAGAGACATTTTTAAAATGGGTCGATTAATTTAATTTCGAATTCTGAAGGCAGAACACTATCAAATAAATACTGTTAATTAAAATTTGTCGGAGAATTGAGGAAAATAAGTGTGTCCGCTTATTTTGTGAGTATTGTAGGATTTATTAAAATGGAGAAAGCGAATGATTTAAGTAAAGAAAAAATCCGAAAGCGTAAGGCAAGGGAAAGAATGAGGGCTAAGAGGTCAGATCCAGAATTTAGGAAACGCGAAAATGAACGACGAAAAGCTTTAGCGGCTCGTAGATAAGTTATAAACTTATGGTTGGACTTTGAATTACTCTGTTTCATTAATAAGAGTTATTTATTATTGTTCATCTGTCTGTACTAACCTAATTGTGAAGGCATATTTAAACCGCTAGAATTATAATTTTACTGGCAGTAGTTTGTCATTTAATAGCAACGAAAAACCCAAATTCAGGGGAAAAAATGAGGATATAATATAGCACTTGCCTTGGAGAGGTAATATTTTGGTTTTCCCAACTTGTTAGTCTTTAATTTGTTAATATTCCGTTTAACGTTTCGATTTATTCGTTGCAGTAATTTGTGAGTATAAATCCTTATTTTGTCGGTGTTATGTAAATTTCGTCAATTCATTACCTCGCTAGGATCACTTTGCAATTCGATCGTCGTATCTACGTTCGGTTTTATCAGGTTTTTTTCGGACGTTACCCGGGGATTTGATTGAAGTCTTTGATGGAACGTGCCACACGTATCCGTTTTGAGCTTGATTGATGAAAGTTTCGGACACCCGTACTCTTCAATATTAATTACATTCGCGTTCAGGTACCTGGAAAAAATTGCGACTTTTCTAATCCTTTGGTAAAAAAACGTCGTAGCCTTCTGCAAGATCACGTCGTTAAAATAATCATGATTGCCTTCACTCCACCGCAAATCGCAAATGTTTTTGGTTAACCACACGCATTGCCTTTTATCCTTGAGCGACAGTTCCCTTAATGAATACGGCGACTTTATTGTCCAGACCCAACTCTCGCCCGTTTCCGAAACTAAGGCGATTTCTTTTGCAATCCATTGACTCCGAGCGCGTAAAAAATTGCCTTCGATAAATCCGGGCATTCTTAAAGGAGTCGCTTTGCGATGATCATTGAACCTCCACCGCGGATACTATGTCCGGAGTTTTGTCGTCGGTCGGATCTAAATGCCACCATATTTTCTGGTATAAAATCAGCGTTAAAATGGGTTTCATTAAGATAGGTTTCTGTTAAACAGATGATGTCCGAGTCACAGTTGACTAGTGCTAGATGGAGGTCTTCTAGTTTGGTGCGGAGACCTCTCACGTTTTGGTAGCGTATGTTTAGTGGGTGCTTGTGGTCATGCATTTTGTTCGTTTTTGCCATAATTATCCGAGACACTGTGGTAAGTAGTAAACGTCTTCCCTTTCCTTACTTCTCGTTTGTAGATAAGTCCTTACTCAGGCTATTGTCTCTGTTTATTGTGGCCGTTACTTTTGGTACGCTACCATTTGGAGATGGCGGAGTGTCTATCCGTGTGGTTTCGTCCAGGACACTATCCCTAACCTCATCGTATTTGCGATTGTGCCTGAGCCATCCTCTGTAGACTGAGTAAACTGAGTTTTCTGGCCAAGATTCAGGGTTATCAAGTTTTTCAAACTCTGTGTCTCCCAGAGCCACGTGATAGGACGCGTAAGCAGGGGATCTGGTTTTCAGTCTAGTCACCACAACTGTTTGAAGAGTATGTTCTTTTGAAGTCTGTCGTTGATAGACTTGGATCTATACGAGAGACAAAATAGGCCTTTTTCCTTATAATTTTTGTGTTTTCTGGTAGAAGCGCCCGGATTGTGGTTGAGTTGTTCTTTCCTACCCCGTGGGGCTTGACTTTATTGTGTTGCTTACTTTGATTTGTTTGTCGGCTTTTAGTATTAGAAAAAACTTTATCCCTTCTACTTGTACTGCCGTTCCCAGTATTATTCTGTACCATGCCACTATAGGTGCACATTGGTGATGTGTTCTCTACTGATCTATTTGCAATTTTGTTATAGCTTTCTGTCAGAATACTTAACTGGCCAGTGACTATAGAGTTTTGTAGTTTTAGTTCGTTTAGCTCTTCGGTGATTGGAGTGAGGTCTATTGGGGACATCGATGCTGTAGTAATAGTGCTTAAGTTATGTAAAAGAATGTTGGTTTGAGTTTTCAAGTCCTTAATGTCGTTTTGTATGGATGCCATTACTTTGTCATGATTAATGTCCTGATGTGATTTTATTGTCTTTGTGTCAACTTTAAGAGACAAATTTTGACTTTTTATGTCCTCTAATTCTGATTTTACAGAGCCAATTTCATCTAATAACATATTCATCAAACTCTTAAGTTGATCAAACACTGACTTATTATCCCTAGGTATTCCTTCCTCACTAAAGTATTCATTTAACATTTTTGGTAATTCGTTCATGAGGGAGTCTATAATACTGTCAAGTTTATTTTTATTTGCTGTTTTAGGTTCCTTTTTCTTTATGTGATGCTCAATGTCTCTAACCGCAGCGGACCGTTCTTCAATTTTATTTTCCTTTAGGGTTTTAGATTGGCTCAGCGGTATGTTGTTGGTTGATTGGCTAGGATTTGAAGTAAGAGATAATAGGGCATCTTCAGAATGGCTCTTTCTTTTGCAGCCATGACAAAGATGTTTGGAATTAATTCCATTATATATTAAGGTGATTTCATCCTCACTTATAAGGTTTAAGCATTTGCTGTGGCTCTTCACTTTACATTCCTTACAGGCAATTGCTTTTTGACTACCAAACACGCTTTCTTCACAAATTGGACATGGGTCTTTAGCGGGCGGCATTGTAATATTTTCAGAGTTGTGTTTTGAGAATATTGACAAGTACAGAGGATATGTTAATAGCCAGATAGTAGTGTTAGTCTTCTGCTAGTACTTATTTAAAAACCCGGCAATCTTCTTTTCCTATTTCCAGGTGTGGATCGCTCTCAGGACAGCGACGAAGCGCGACGTGAGATTGCGGCGAACAGACCCGTGAAATGGGCCTTGGTCACAGTTAGAGAATCTTTAACGCGTCCTTCGTTTCCAATCCTAACTTAACTTAACTTAATCTTCGTCCATTTATTATTTGTTACAACTCATTTAAAATAGAATATAAATTAATAAAAATTAAAATTTATTGTCAACTTTACTAAGCCTTAGTCAGGTTGAGAACGTTTCACCGTCGAGCCGAGGCTTAACGGGAGCTAGAATCCGTGCGACTCACTCGTCCGAAAACAATACAATTAACTTGGATTACGGAAGAATTGTCGAGTGATTTATATACATATCTTAACGACTTATTTGGGGGAAGCAAATGGCGTGTTCTTCCCCCGGTAAAATCCCCTATCCTAATCGGTAATTATCGGGTGTATTTTGTTTTAAGTCGACAAACAGATAACCGTACGGTCGAGCTACGGCTTGTCTAAACGCGTCCGTAACGTATTTACTACTTCCCGGAGATATTTGTTTCGCAATTTGAATGATCGCTGACTGATCTCGAGGAGATTTGAAAATAAGTAAATAATGCGAATTTAAATTCATCGTTCTAATTTGTTTCCCCGGATAATATAAATTTTGCAAAATTAAAAATAAAGAGGAATTCCGATGATGAGTACCCCTACAAAACAAGTTAGTCATTTCCTGGTTATTCGCTATCTCGCTCAATAAGTCATCTAAAATAACGAAATTTCGAACATTCGGGTCGAGTGTTTCCTTATCTAAGAGTCCCTGATAAAACTCCACCGAAGGTGTATGTTGTAATACGTTATTAAATAAATCGGCCTGATATTCCGCATAACACCAAATAATTCTTTCCGGTGGTGGAACGACGCAAACATTAATATGCTTTATTAACTTAGCGACGAAGACTGATTTCCCCGATTGGGTAGCCCCGGAGATAATTCCGTTAAATGGATGATGTAGCCTTATATCGACGTCACTCATATTGAACGACCGGTTTGTTTGGAATCAATACCACAAATGTTAACGATTTCTTTTCATTTATTTCATTTATAATAAATTGAATTACTTTGTAAATCCTTTCTGACTCGCTCAAAAATACTATAATTCGCTCGCACTGATTTAGCAGGGATTCCCACACCTCGAAATTGGCGTTGAGCACTTTCTTAGTCGGCAAATACGTCCCGTAACTCGACCCGGTTCCAGGGATCATTTCTCGAATATCTACGACACGCTGATTTCGATACTCGCTTGTTTCGACGCGTTTGAAAGAATCTCCTAGAAACGAAGAAATTGGGGAGGTCTCTTCGTTCTTCAAAAACGACGTGATTGCATTTCTATTTTTCCAAAGTTCTTCGAATTCCGTTTGCGACAAAGTAATACCGGAAGTCCCGTCGATAAACCCTAATCGTACCCGACGGTCCGGAGTGATTGTCGCGATCTTTTTACGAGAGAGTTGGAATACCCCGCCTTCAACCCTAAAAACGTCAAGATTTAAAAAATCTCTTCCAAACTTCGAAAGTAAAAATAAGCGACTTACATGGTGAAAAAATCTTTCTCGATCCTTTTCCGGGAGACGAATGATCTTCCGATCCGTGGTTAGCAGGTTTTATACTGATTCTTATCTACCCCACGTCATCGTAACGCGGATTTCCCGACACGTCATAGTCACATGCGTTACTTCTGGTTTTGGTTCGCGTTAAAATTACCTCATGGAATTTCCCCATCCATTTCGAAAACAAAACACTTGACCTTTAAACCCTCACCCCATCCGAATAACGTCACCGTAAAAACGCTTGTTATCAAAAAACAAGGTGCGCAAGCCAAAGCGGCTGGGGTGGCTGTTGCCCGCCAAAAACTCTCCTTTTACACCTACTTTCAGGTTGTTGTACCGTATCCATAACTTTACGTTTATTTAAAGTGGTGACTTCTTCCTTCATTGCTGCGTACAACTCCTCACGTTGTTCTGACTTGATTGCTTCATCAAATGTTTTAGGTACTTGAATTACGGTATAGTGTGATTCGTAGTATATATCATCTCTATATCTCCCTTTTCTTCGCTATTCGATAATGAATCTGTCATATTTTCAGTTTTATTTGATTGTGTCGTATTGTCAATCGTTTCTTGGGTACACGATGTTGACTCTGATTTGCTGGTCATGGGTTGTACCCCTGGTCCAAATAGAAACAGTGTTGCATCGTACGGTATCTTCTTAGCTGCGTCAACCTCCAAGATAACGATAATATACTTCTTGCATTCCTGCAGATTTCCCCGTTTGACGTGTTACTATTTCTTGTGTCCAGCCCGGTGGCCATTTTGAGATATCTTCATCATCTGTAGATGTTTGGTTATCTTCATTCATACGAGGAAGTATCTCTTTGTTTATTGGATTTATTGGATTAGGTGGGTTCGAGATAGGTGCTTTCGGTTCCTGATCTGGCCAGTACATCTCCATCGTATTATTTTGCTGTTCTGTACTCCTCATTCCGATATTCCGTTCATCGATGCGGGCATGTTTGGTTTCCTTTACTTTGCCTTCTTCTGGAAACCATATTCGATAGCCTATGGTTTTTCGAGCATATCCAATTAATATTCCTCGTTTCGCTCTTGGGTGAAACTTGTTTTTTCTTTGCTGACGATGAATAAACATGTGTGCTTCACATCCTATTCTACGTAGATGCCGGCTACTTGGTTGCGAGATGTCCATATTTCTACCGGTACTCTATGTTCGAGTTTACTATGCTTTAGACGATTTTTGATATAAACTGACGTTAGTAAAAGTTCGGCCCATAGTGATTCAGGTAGTTTAGCGTCATTCATGAGGGTCCGCGTCATATCAATGATGATTCTGCTGATACGTACGACGACGCCATTCATTTGGGGTGAATAAACGTCCGTTCTTTCATGTTTTATCCCGTTTTTTCTACAATAGTCCTCGAATTTCCTGGAACAAAATTCCATTCCATTAACCATGCGTTTTTCCGGTTTCTTTTTTCAGCTCTTCTTCGATATGTATCAACATGTTGTAGGACTTCATCTTTTCTGTGCATGATATATACGGTAGTATATCAACTATAATCGTCCACCAGTGATAAATAGTATCGAAGACCTCCCAATGAGTTTACAGGTTCCGGACCCCAAACGTCAGCATGCACTGAGAAAAAAATATCCTGCTGAAATCACAGGAAAGCCCTGGCAGCAACAGTAGACAAGACTTCCTGTGAATTTTACAGATCGAATCTGTAAGAAAATTTCGCAGCAAAAAACTGTATTTATTGCAGGAGAATAGCATGTAGTTTATCTAGGATTTAAGTCGGTAGATATCGCAGGCATGTTCGTAAAAGTTACACTAACAGAGCTTAAATCTACAGGATATAAACACGAAGATGTTACAGGAGTATGACGTAATTTTTGCTGAGAGACTTGTAAAATCTACAGAATAGAAATACGTAGATTTTAAAGATTTTAATAAGATCGAAGCCAAGAAGTTGCTCAAAATGCACTCTCATTCCAGTAGTCAATTCTCGCTTGTCGTTCTGGCACTAGCTCTTAGTAAGTCTCTAGCCTTACGAAGTAGAAGCAGTGTCATACTTATGGAACATAATTTATAAACTTATGGTGCAGCTCAATTATGGTGGCTGGTATTTCAAAAATTCTATCTCCTCCTTGAGTGAAATGAACTTTATGTAGACAGACAAGGACGACATTTAATGACGAAAAGGCAAGACCTTGCACTCCGTTAAGTAAACACGTATATAAGTTTCTCATAAATATATTTCTGTCCTAAATTATTTAAAGTAAAATCTGAAAACCATAGGCTTTAGAAATATCTTTTGTACCTCGCCAGGAGATTCTTTGCTACAAGATGCTCTGCTTGGTCCAAATTCGTCTTCAAAAGAGCTCCCATCATTCGTAGATATAAGGCTGGAAGGAATACCGTTGGGTGAATTATCGTTATGAGATGAGCTCGTATTCTTTGCAATGGGTATTGACGCAAGTCCTTTTGCATAAATGATCAGTTTTCGGGTATGTATCGCTTTTAAGACGGAGTCGTTCAAATCATCTTCAGTCACGTATTGCAAGTCCTCTTCTTTTTCGACTCCAGCCTTAATTAACAGAGTTACCACTTCCTCTATAGCGGTAGATGGAAGTGTAGGCAACACAGTCTCGCTGCTAGATTTGAGTCCTTTCTCAAAAAGCTCCTGGTCTCCTTCCTCCATCTAAAATAATTTATCATTCATATTTAAAATTCAATTGGAAACTTCAAAACCACAATAAATTTTCTGTTAATTTCTGGAAAAAAATAGATCCTTACCCAAAGTCATTTTCAGCATTCCCATTAGGAATGGTGAACACTGTGTTTGAGTGTTAGTAATTTTTTCCAAGGATGGTGTAACTTGGCAGGGGGTAGAAATCGCCCAAATCATTCACATTTATCAACAAAAGTTGTCTTGTTTCATAAAGTTCAAAGACGTGTAGTTTAACACAATATTTTGATTTATGCAAAGTCACCCAACATAGCACTTCATCATTTACTGATTTACTTATCATCATTAATTGTATGCAACCAAATTGCAGATAATCATCTGACGTTTCAGTGACAACAATCAATCCTTTTTTGTAAATTGTGCCCTTATAATTCACTTCTTTCAAAAATATTAAGTTTTCTCTATTTAATTTAAAACCTGCTTTTTCTTTCAACAACTCTTTCGAAATTACGCTTTCTACTAAACTTGAATTTCTGTAGATAATTGACTGTGGAAATGGGGTTCCGGCCATAAAATAAGCTTGTTGAATTTGATGTTTATGCGATAAAGTCTTAGTTATGTTCAAAACGTTTTTGGTATTTTGGGCAAACCTCTTATAAACATGGTGCTTACTTTCAAAACGAAGTGTCCAGAGACGTATAAGTGGCCCATAATGGAGAATTAAATCTGGGTAGTGTTCAAAAACATAGAGGTGCTTGGCTTTTAAATTATAACCCGGAAAATATTTCAAAAGACCAGCTTTATAATCCTTAAGTAAAAGCACCAAAAATGCTACTTCAAGCTTGGAAATTTTTGGAGCCATAATGAACTCTACAATTTTTTTAAGCTGGAGATATAGATCCCAAACAGATTTACTCCCATTTAACCCAAACCGTTTCTCCCAATCCCATTTGACCCAACACTATGTCTTTTCCCCCAATTTCTTTTCTCCCAATTCAGTATAAAACATATGTTAATAAGTTCAAAGAGAATTTTTTTGTTTTATTAACAATGATATGTTTTACATATTCAGTTTAGTTTGAATTTGCATTTTATGATTTCTAGGTATTCAAATGGAGTTTTTCTCCCCGCATTCAGTTCCCTTTTTAGTTGTTTTATTTTTTCCTCCTGAATCTTGTATTTTCTGTTTGGTGGTCGAACAGGTTACCCCCCCATTTCACCCAATTTAAAACACCCGATTCTCATTTACCTAAACATCATTCAACCCAATTCCCAGTTCTCCTATCCCAATTAACCCAATATTGCACACCCAAAAAGACTCAAATAGAGTAGAATTTGATGGTTTTATTTATTTATTTTTCATTTCATAAGGGTTAGACTTACTAGAAGTGTATAACCGCTCCAAAGAGGAAGAGACGTCCTCCTAACCAAACCAAACCAAACCAAACCTAACCTAACATAACATAACAGTAATGTTTTGGAAAAGGCATATTATGTGAGAAGTCTACGAAGCTGAACGTCAATATTTTGGAAAAGGCGTAACATTGTTAAATGATTTATAAAATATTACTAACCTAACTTAACCAAATCAAACCTAACCTATCATAACAGTAATGTTTTGGAAAAGGCATATTATTTGAGAAGTCAATGAAGCTAAACATGAATATTTTGGAAAAGGCGTACCATAGTTAAATGATTTATAAAACACGAACTTTCTCGGGGATCTAGCAGAAAAATATAATACATTTAGAATAACACTTCACATTAATTGATAGGAAAATTATTTAACCTAACCAAACCAAACCAAACCAAACCAAACCTAACCTAACCTAACCTATTCGCATTAAAAATAATCAAAGTCGTTTTGAAAGCAACCCTTTGCAGCATAAAATATTAGACGAAACCATTCGATTGGGAGAAATGAGAATTGAATAGTTTGGGATAAAAATTCCGATTGGGAAATATAAGATTGGGAGAACTGGGAATCGGAAAGTTTGGGATAAAAATGTATTTTGGGAAACACAGAATTGGGAGAAATGGGACCAAACAGGGTCTGAAAAGTCCCTAATCTTATCTTTTAGAATTAGGGATAAGAGCCGTAAAAGACACCAAATCTGAGATGCGTCTCCATTCAATTTGTTACTACCAGGTCTAGCTCAGCATGGCTTATTGCCAACATCCCTGCCCTCGAATTTAAATTGACTTAACTGCCAGTTGTAATACTTCCAAGAGAACCATTTGTTAGTTGATATAAAATGTTTCAAGAATTGGTATAAGTCGTAAGCCACCACCCCTTCAAATAAATCGTGAGCTACACAAGGTGCTAAACAATCTCTAACTATTCCATTAAAAGTCGTTATATCCGGTTCGGAAGATAGTTTAACGATACTCTCTTTGTAATTTTCTGGGGTTCTTGTGTAAATGGGCCACAACCATTAATATCTTCAGCCTTAACTAAGCAGTAGCAACAAATATGCCCACTTCTAAAATTTTTCTGATAACCGCCTCTCTCATGATGTCCCAAATTCTCACCTACTATACTAGTTACAAATACTTTGAATCGTTTACCTCCTATAATTATCCCCCGGATTTCTAGATCTTTTAGGTCACTGACTAACTTCTTAAGACAATTATTGGTGTCTTTAAAATAGGATTCTCTGCATAATAGAATCAACTGCATGTGGTCAACTGTAGATCGGAGCTCTAGAGGAATATTAGTAGATAGAAAGTACCGACTTTGGCTCACGGGCGTCAGACAGTGCCAGATGGCACCTGCAAATATGGCGTCAATGAATCAAACATGGCGTCCACAGCATTTTTCTTCTTATGGCGTCAGCGAATCAAACATTTTTCACCCAATCCTGTTGTGACGTCAGTGAAACGAACATGATGTGTATGGCGTCAAAGAATCGGACGCACCCTGAAAATGTTAGGCCTATGTGTCATATTACCCTTCAGATATATTGGTTCAAACGTATATGACGGTAGAACCGTTATCGTAATTAACACTGTAATTATGTTCTATCAACACGCGGTTTAAACGCCATTTTCACTATAAGAACATGATTGGTCTAAAAGAGTGCCATGTTTACATGGTCGGAAAGTCACGTGACATTAAAGTATAAAAGACGAGGACGGTTTAAAGATAACGCATTCTACATCCTCCCTTGAAGTACCGATCCAGAATCGAAAAATGTAAGTATAATTATTTCCATATATTTATGGTAGTTAATTTCGCCCGTATTTATGGATATGGTTTTCTACCACAACAGGGTTGAACCTTTAACCTCCTTTGAAACCAGCAATACACAGAACGAGTTTTCCAACTCTATTCGGTGTAATGTGGATCCGAGAAAAAATTATCCCATTATTGTAGAATCTACCGTAAGACGAAAGAACTTAAGAAGAATTAGGGAATTCGAAGCCATCGGACAGGATAAGGATTACGGGAGAGCCGAACGTACTATAGATCCAGAAACGAGGGATTTAGTAATAAACCCCATACCGAATGAAGTCTTTAATTTATATGAGTGTGGCGAATATTACACATTGCAATACGTTAATGCCCCTTACATAAATTTAGGTTTGAAGCACTTAGCGTTGTACAAGTTACTAACTGTCTCCGTCCAACTCCCACCAGGGACATTAATCGACATGTTTGCTAGACAGTTTCCATGTATCATAAATAATAGGACTCATTATTTCAAATTGAAAGAATTCGAGGGGGATTCTATCTATGCACATTATGTACATCTCTCCCCCCACAAAATATACGGAATGCCCAACCCAAATATTTGCCAGTTAGGCAGTTGCCATCCTCGCAATGAGGAGGAATGTAAATTTCGCACCTTTTACTACGGGGGATACGAATTTCATTGTCCCTAGCAGTACTTAAGAGTTCTAAACCTAGCTCTCCATATGTGCATGTTTATGGTTTATAAAACTAACAAGGCAGTTAGAAAAAACTATAAGGATAAAAACGAGACGGCCATGCATTATATGTTCAAGGCCATGTATATTTGCAAGTTAGCCGAGTGTCTGTATGATAACACCCACAGTTTAATGTTTTACGATGTTCATTATCATATGAGATCCAACGGTTCGAATCATTATTTCGCAGACTTTATTTAACTTATTGGTTAAATTAGATGTTTAATATTTTTAATAATTGTACTTAAGTTTTCAATTCTGTAAGCAAATGGTTTCTCTAAGTGTATGTAACTCATCCTGTAAATAATACTTTCAATTTAAATAATAAATATTCGAATTTAATACTTTCTCATTTAATTAACTAAATATAAATATTACATATTATTACAGCATATTATTATTATAAAAAATCACACGCATGAGGGATTTTCCCTCGCGTATCCACGCCTTATGTCCCCCATGTACCTAAAGGTAACATTTACCCTTTCTTTTAATGAGGGGTTGGAATCCTTGGGAACGGAATGCTCCCAATCTTTTTGACAATTCAAACCCCTCATTAAAAGAAGGGAACCGTTTCTTAAAACAACCGAAATGGTTGCCCGAGATTCGCCTTTAGGTCGCATCTGAAATGTCCTTTCAGCACCGAAAGATAGGGAGGCGATAGTTAAGTGCACTCCATATTCATCATCGGAGTGCCACCCAACACTATCCCTCCCAACCCAATACAAATTCACCAACTGTACCCCGCACTGCGCCTCCACTTTTTCTTTTAAGTCCCGCAGGCTTTTAGGCCACTCAGCTATACTCCAATGGGATGTCGTCACTTTACGAGGAAGTCTCCGGTTCCCTTCCTCGTACAGCCCCTCAAACTCGGACAATAGTTTGCCGATCGTGACTTCCTCTTCGATTCCGTCGCGGTAAGCACAAAGGTGCACCTCTTGGTGGTGTCGGCAGATCCGAAGGTATGGGGTCGAGCGGTGGTGACATCAACGTTGTTTTCGACGCCGGCGACGACGGTGGTGGTGGTGGTCGGGCATCCCTCCCTGATGACTCGGAGTTTGGAGGCGGAGGAGGTAGTGGCGACGCTGAAACGTTCTTCATCTTTTTTCCCGCCGTTTTGCCGAGCCTGCGCGTGGTAGCCTGATGCGCAGAGGTTGAGGGGGATTCGAAAGGGTGTTCTGCCTAAATATAAATATAAATATAAATTAGTAAACTCTGACAAACTGGTAGAGTAAATTCATGCAGGGAAAAAAAAATAAGGTTTAATTTCTACTCACCCTTGAGAGTTTATATTCTTGATGTCGTCCATTTCTCGGTTCTTACCCTCCGCAAAATATCTTCCAACAGCAAAAGTTACAAAGTATTGAAAAATACTATAACTAACTAAGAGGCAGGCAGGATCTCGTCTGAAGTCAGGAACAAAAAGTGATTGAGTTTGAGCACGTGCCAGGCTTTTATACTCTTGGCGTCATCCATTTAATCCTTGTTTCATCCATCATACTGGCTTTAGATTGACGTCACGTTGAAATCCTCGTCATGTTTCGAAATTCGCGTCAAGTTCAATCTAGTTCGTTTACTTGCAAGTTTCCTAACAAAAACAAATATTGCAACCCCAATCCCATGTTTACACTAACCGCTTTCTACAAGTGTGTATCACGATTTCGAATTATTTACTTGGATCGTTTATTTACCATCCGAGTCTCACCATTCCCTTTCACCAACTTCGTCATTTACATTTTCTATCCTTGAAATAGGTCTATCAATAAAGAGAAATTGGTTTAAGTTGAAATAATTTCTAAAGTTTATATTTAGAAGTATTAAGTTGAAGTATATTGACCCGAATTTCTTGAAATATGATGGTGGTGGTACCGTTTTCTTAAATAGTATCCCAACACCTGCTTCAAATCCCATATCATTAACGTAGACCGAAACAGAGGTGTTGGTTATCTAAATATCGGCATATTTCAAATTTTAGGAGTTATTATATACATATTTAATACTATATTAGAAGTATTAAGTTGAAGTATATTGGCTCGAATTTCTTGAAATATGACGGTGGTACCGTTTTCTTAAATAGTATCCCAACACCTGCTTCAAATCCCGTATCATTAACGTAAGCCGAAACAGAGGCGTAGGTTATCTAAATATAGGCATTTTAGGAGTTATTTATATTCAAATTTAATACTATCCCACTAAATATAGGCATATTCCAACTAAATATTTTCATTTAATATTTCTAATTACATTTCAAACTTTATAGTACTTTTTAAAGTATTCGTCGAGTACCAAATAGCAGTGTTTTTAGGAGCCATCTCTCGGCTCGGAATAGGAAAATGACCAAATAATTTGACCAAATAGTGTGAAGTTCAAAAATTCGACCAAATTAAAATTTCTATAAAACTATTCTACCAAATTTCAAATTGATAAATAATGGGACAGGGAAAGGTACTTTTGAACAGCTGAAAACTTATTTTTGAACGAATCAAAGGTTTTATTTTAATCAAAATTAGGTTAGTTGTCAATATATCCCTATTCGCTTTGCAATGTGTGACCTCTTCCATGATACTATATTTTTTAATAGGTATACTATAGTGACATGTTATTAGGAAGTTCAATAGTTAGCTCCGCAGCGAGAAGTTGATAGTAACCAGAACCCTTTAAGTTAAAACCTTTAATGATTTATTCTTGTCTATGAACTTCTAAAGACTGAGTGGCTGATTCCAGCTATAGCCTCCTAGATCACGCGACTCGGTAAACGCGGGTAATACTTTTAATAACAGTAGCCAGTTTTTAGCCACGTCAGAATTTTAAGGCTGTGTCTGCCGAGTCGCGTCATCTACGGGGCCACGGTCCAGCGGACACTATGACAGCGCCCATAGGGATAGGAGCATAACATTTATGTTTCTATCTCTATGACAGCGCCCTCAAATTCACAAATTCAATAGAAAAATTCAAAAACTGGATGCGAATACCAAATAATTTGGTCAATAGACTGTTAAAAACATTCATTTTCTCGTGGTTTTATCCGCTATAGAATCGTCGGTTTTTCGAAGCTCATTATTTGGTATTCTAGAATTTTGAAAATCATTATTCGATTCGTCGGTGCGAATGGTAAACGTCAATTTGGACCAAATTATTTGGTCCGACCAAATAGTAACGAATAGTCTGCACGGCCCTAGTGGGGAGTATAACCGTGTTGGATTTGCTCAAGGAATTACCCAATTTCCAGACACTTCTCCAAACTATCCAAATACAATATCGTTCGCGATAAACATAGATGGTCTACCACTATTTAAGAGCCCTCTTAAAAGCCTTTGGCCAATTTTGGCAGCAGTTTACAGTTTCACAGAGGGTATAATTGGAATACCGTTTGTTGTGGGATTATTTTGTGGGGAGAAAAAGCCAGGTAAATTAGAAGAATATTTGGGACCATTAATTAGAGATCTCAGCCATCTAGCAAATAATGGCTTTGCTTATGGTAGCAAAATATTTAGGTGTGATTGTTGAGAAATATGATAAAAAATAAGAATAAAATTGAAATTTGATCGTAAAGAACACTCCAGAAATAAAACTTAACTACTTAATGTGCACTTGTCTTAAAATGCTTTAATATCTTAAATGTTTACTTAGCTTAAAATATTAGTGAAGTACTATTCGAAAAACACTCATAATAACCATATAAATAGAAGAAAATTATCATTGTAAAATCAGAACGACTTGGTCTCTCACCAAAGAAAGAGACATATTCCAGAATCTCTTGACACAGAGATAATTAAGAAAGGAATGGAATTCTCGACATAGAGAAACTAATTGAATTATTGATCAGTTATTTTGAAAAAAGTACTTGTTACTGTTAACCACTTGCAAATTTTATTGGAATTAATACACTGCCAATGGTTCCTCAACAGTGATGTCAAAGGCCCTTTTATTCTTGATACTCCAGCCCGCTCATTTGTAAAAAACACTAAAGGGCATACTGGCTTCAGTTCATGTGACAAGTGCACAATTGAGGGATTAAGGTATAACCACCGAACATTATTTATTGATGAGAAAAGATGTGCGAAGCCACGTTTTGATGAGGCATATAGGAAAAAAGACGATGATGGTCACCATTTCTAGGAAGCCTATCTCCCCTAACTTTGTTTGATATTGACATGGTAAACCAGTTTCCCCTAGATTATATGCACCTTATGTGCTTAGGTGTGACCAAAAAATTGCTCCATTCCTATTTACGCGGACACTTGCGGGTCAGAATTGGAAGTCGACAACTTGGGGTTCTAAATGGCAAAATAGAACGTTGCCGGAAGTACATTCCTGCGGAATTTGCACGTAAACCTAGAACACTTAAGCACGTAGACCAATGGAAAGCAACAGAATTTCGGCAATTTATGTTGTACACAGGCCCAGTGGTTTTGATGAATGTTCTCAGAGATGACGTGCTCAATCAGTTCTGATTATTCCATTGTGCTGCTTATATTTTGGCTCACCCTGGCCTTCATAAAACTCACAGTGACTATGCCAATGATTTACTAGAATTATTTGTGAATACTTGCCCTGAAGTTTATGGAATGGAGCAGAAGAAAATAGGGGAAGTGGGTAGCTTGGGCAACTTCGCGAGGCGTCCCGTTTACGGATTTTTCGCGCCATTTACCTCCCCGTGGGGGTGAAGAGAGATAGGATTTTTACGCGCATTAACACACGAGTGACGTTATTCTGTGGACAGTACGGTCCTACGCCTTCCAACTGACTAGAGGCGTCTGCTAGAGGCAGTGAGGCACTCAGGCAGAGTGGCAGAGGCTGGAATCGAGTGGTAAGCACTAAATTCATAACTTATTTTAAAATATGTCTTTATTTTTAAATACAATTGTATTTCTATGTTCCAGGGAAAAAATTAACCTGTCCGAAGTTTTGACCTGTGATAGGGAAGAGTTCAAAGTAATAAAGTTGTATCCAAGTTGTTGTTGTTTGATTTTTAACATTGGGATTGGTTTGGGTAGATTTTACTTTTCCTTTCAACACAGCCTGAGTTTTCTTATCGGTAGTTTCCTTGTTCGTTAAATCACACTGAGTACTCTTAACGACATTCATTTTATTAAATAACCGAATTTTCGTCCTTAATTAAACCAATATCCGCATTAACCTGTTGCCTGACGTAACCCTAACTCAAACTGAAGCACAGCAGAAATATAAGCAGAGCACACAAGTTAGTTCCACAGTTCGCTACATGGTGGCGTTCGCAATGAAATCTGGTACTATTTTATGCTTCGCGCCGATTGGCCAGATTCAAATTTTAAGGGTGGTAGGGGAATTGACCATTGTAAGTGAGAATCACTGGACGACTTGTATGGCTCAAGACTACGGCTACCCACTTCCCCTATTTTCTTCTGAATGGAGTTTATGGTTATGAACGTTCACGTTTTAACCCACGTAGCCAACGATGTTAAGACGTTTGGGAGAATAGACGGGTATAGCGCATTCCCCTTTGAAAACTTTTTGCAATTTTTAAAAAAATCTATACGCTCACCAAATAGACCACTGCAGCAAGTTTTAAAAAGGATGAGGGAATCAGAGTCATTTTTCCTTAAGAAAGAGAGGAAATTTGAAATGAGTTTGAAACGTCCTTATCACTGCAATAAGACTTTATTGCCACCGAATTCTATATGCTACAAAGTTCTTCATACTGTTTAAATTTATTATGTCGATCTATAAGGGTGACAATTGTTTCAAACTCGTAACGGATGAAATACTGGTAGTGAAAGGGATTTTTCAAAATGTTCGAAAAGTAATATTTGTTTTCGGACAAATTTGCGTATTTGACCATGATCTCTTTGATTATCCTCTTGAATCATGAAAGCTTGGAATTTTCAATGGAACAATTGAACGTCAATTGAAACTTTATCCTTTGTCATCTATAACAGAAAAGTGCCTGCTTCTCCCAAATAGGAATGAAACTGTGACCATCATTCCATTGCTTCATAGTTGTTAGAGATTAGACCATATTTATCAAAGTTGTTTTCGGAAAGCAATTTGTGTATCAATTCATTAGCAAATTACTTAAAACAGATAATAGATGTACGCAATTGTGAATTTTACAAACGACGACACGGTTGAAGTTGTGCCTGAATCATGGTGCGTATCAGAAACGAAATGCAAGTGGCCTAGTAAAACAACAAAAACATCCGAAATTACAAGGATGATAAAGAACGGTGGTGATCCTGAACCAAATTGGAGAGAATATACCGTCAAAACATGCCAAAGAACTCATAATTCTACCCTGTGGTTTCACATTCTTAACCTTTTCACACCGCATAGTAACAAATTATTAATTTTATCATTTAGAAACTTATGGTTATGCCAGAGAACTTTGTTCTAAAGCAGAGTTAACGTCTGACCTTGGCAATGAGGACACTGATTACGTTACCGGGAGAGGGAAACGAAAAAAACCTACTATTCGAATGTGTGATTACAGTACAGAGCAAGAGAGTGAGTACTGGAGTGAGGAATCTACCAACAGCATTAGACAACCAATGAGAAAAAATCTATCAATGGAAGAAGGTAAACTAATTTGTCTAAAATACCAGAATATTTTAGGGGCTAAATTTAAATGTTACAAAAACAAAACGTTAAATTGATCATGTAACCATATCATTTTCTCATTAATTATTATATTTTTACATAGATAAAGGGCCAAAAGGCAAAGTAGGAAACTTAAGTTCAAAAAAGTATGCAAAGTTGGTTAAGCTGCCAAAACCTCCAGTTTTCAAGCCAAACTACGAGAAACCTCATAAGAAATATATGATTTGAAAACCCAAAAATTGTTAAAACAACTTAACAATGTGATGTTAAGAATCTAAGATGCATAGTTCAATACTTAATTCCGTCTTAAGACAATTTCCTCGTACGTTTTCAAAGAAAAGAATTAATTTTACTATGGACTTCTCCCCTTGAGCTGAAAACTATTTTAGTGCCTTATTAGAATTATTCTTTCCCTTTATTAAAACAATCGAAATTTACACAAAGCTGCGTTCCAAGAATTTGCAACTACTTCCATGGTCTCAACAGGTCAATCTCAGACAACAGCTCCAAAAACCGCTTCCATTGAACCAAACATTATAACTCCGAAACCTTTGCCTCAGAAAACAGCTGCAGAAATGGTGCTTCAATCATTAAGCCTTGGTTCTTTTCCTTTCCCATTGAAAAAGATGAGTAAGGGGATGAATATGGGCTTTTTATATCTCACTTTGAAAGACCTATTTTCCTGCCTAACTGTACGAATAACAATAATAAAACTTAGCTCCATGTTTAAAATAGTAACAAAATTATAACAGCGCTATTTAAAACCACAAAACCTACAGTTAAACTTAAGGAATATCATTTACAAGTCAAGTATTACGTTTCCCCAGCTTCGCCAGCCTTAAGTTCTTAATGGCAAATGGGGGAACACTATATTACCCCAAAACCCATAACTAACATATTCCCGAATTACCTCAAAATCTAAAATTGGAGAATTCATCCTATACGTCGTCTGCTAAAATATTCTAAATGACTTCGAGCTTCGGCTTCGGCTTTTCGGGGTAAAATAGTGTCAGAGGGGATAATAGAACCTTTACAGTTCTATGGCGATAACTGACTCACGGGCAGGGCCAGAAATAAGAAACATTTCTTATGGGACAAGTGCCCAGTGACCCCCAGTTTGAATGGAAAATTTATAGGATTTTGTCTGCTGAATTATGCAAAAATTGAGTCGTTTCTCCATGGCCAAGATATCAAAACTTCGGAAACTTTATTGGTCAAACTGTCCAGTGACCCCCCTAAATTAAAAAAAATTATGGCACATATTGAAATTTTATTGGACAATGTCCAGTGTCCTGCGATTATTTCCTGCCCTGCTCCCGGGTCGTTATGGGGAAATTATTCGTGTGTAGTCGGATACGTTATCTTCCCTGGCGTTTTCATATTAATTTATGGTCAAAGAATCAAAGAACTGAGAATTGTATAGAAACTATCATTTTTTTGAAACATGCATCGAAAACCGCCAAAATATGTCAGAAGCAATTAAAACCATAATCCAAAAGGCACGAGAGACGAGAAGTGTAATGATTTCTAGGTAATGTGTCTTATCCCTTCTATAGTACACCTGCTTTGGTAAGGACGCTGACAAAATCGCCACTCCCTGATTCTCGCCTCTCTCTCTCTCTAGTCTCTACGTTACTCAGCAATAAGTTCTTCGTTTTCACTTCTTCGAGGACCGCGGGGCAGGCTGGTACTCGATAGTCACCGTGCCGCTTAACATGGGTTGAAATTAGGTTATATTGTAATAAAGTGACGTTAAGTTGATTAAATTCAATTGAAGTAAAAGTATATGAAGTTCCGAGAGAAGTGCGGACTTCTCTGAGGAGCCTTAATGCGCTCTCGGAACGTAAAAACGGCTTTCTTAGTTAGAACACAGAAACCTTTGTCTCTCGAAGTTGCCGATGAAAGATTAAATATCTCAAAATTATGTGTAAAAACATTGACTACTGTAGAACGAATAGGAGGCTGTGAAACAAGGAAAGTTTTTTCGTAAGGATTTATGGCATTAATGCTTAATATTTTTTAAATATTTCAATATCGTGGTATGGAAGGTTTGGCTTTGTAAGCCACGTCAGACGAACTTCTCCCTTCCAATTTGATTGAAAAACATAAATTGCGATTTGATATCTTTGTTTCAATGCAATGTTTTTATGAGTAGACATGTTTCAGATATAAGGATTAGAATAGTTTTTAATATTGCAAATAAAGAGGTATTTAATCTAGTTTAGATATACCTTGAATTGAAAATAATAGAAATACCTATGACTCGAAATCGGTTTTGAAAAAAGGAAATTTATGGGATTTGAAGCAATTGTTCCTCATCTGGGAATATCTGGGCTTTAAGACCTATTTTTAGGTTGCAAATACCTGGGATTGAAACCTTGAGTTTCGGAAATGGGAATAGCTTTGTTTTTAAAACGTAGTGTTTGAAAACTAGGAACGTCTGGGTTTTTGAAACCTAGTGTTTGCGAACTGAGAATATCTGGGTTTTTGAAACCTAGTGTTTGGGAACTGAGAATATCTGGGTTTTTGAAATCTAGTGTTTGGGAACTGAGAATATCTGGGTTTTTGAAACCTAGTTTTTGGGGACTGAGAATATCTGGGTTTTTGAATCCTATTGTTTGGGGATTGAGAATATCTGGGTTTTTGAAATCTAGTGTTTGGGAACTGAGAATATCTGGGTTTTTGAAACCTAGTTTTTGGGGACTGAGAATATCTGGGTTTTTGAATCCTATTGTTTGGGGATTGAGAATATCTGGGTTTTTGAAACCTAGTGTTTGGGAACTGAGAATATCTGGGTTTTTGAAACCTAGTTTTTGGGGACTGAGAATATCTGGGTTTTTGAAACCTAGTGTTTGGGAACTGAGAATATCTGGGTTTTTGAAATCTAGTGTTTGGGAACTGAGAATATCTGGGTTTTTGAAACCTAGTTTTTGGGGACTGAGAATATCTGGGTTTTTGAATCCTATTGTTTGGGGATTGAGAATATCTGGGTTTTTGAAACCTAGTGTTTGGGGATTGAGAATATCTGGGTTTTTGAATCCTAGTGTTTGGGGATTGAGAATATCTGGGTTTTTGAAACCTAGTGTTTGGGGACTGAGAATATCTGGGTTTTTGAAACCTAGTGTTTGGGGACTGAGAATATCTGGGTTTTTGAATCCTAGTGTTTGGGGATTGAGAATATCTGGGTTTTTGAAACCTAGTGTTTGGGGACTGAGAATATCTGGGTTTTTGAAACCTAGTGTTTGGGGATTGAGAATATCTGGGTTTTTGAAACCTAGTGTTTGGGGACTGAGAATATCTGGGTTTTTGAAACCTAGTGTTTGGGGATTGAGAATATCTGGGTTTTTGAGTCCTAGTGTTTGGGGATTGAGAATATCTGGGTTTTTGAGTCCTAGTGTTTGGGGATTGAGAATATCTGGGTTTTTGAATCCTAGTGTTTGGGGATTGAGAATATCTGGGTTTTTGAGTCCTAGTGTTTGGGGATTGAGAATATCTGGGTTTTTGAAACCTAGTGTTTGGGGACTGAGAATATCTGGGTTTTTGAAACCTAGTGTTTGGGGATTGAGAATATCTGGGTTTTTGAAACCTAGTGTTTGGGGACTGAGAATATCTGGGTTTTTGAAACCTAGTGTTTGGGGATTGAGAATATCTGGGTTTTTGAATCCTAGTGTTTGGGGATTGAGAATATCTGGGTTTTTGAAACCTAGTGTTTGGGGATTGAGAATATCTGGGTTTTTGAAACCTAGTGTTTGCGAACTGAGAATATCTGGGTTTTTGAAACCTAGTGTTTGGGAACTGAGAATATCTGGGTTTTTGAAATCTAGTGTTTGGGAACTGAGAATATCTGGGTTTTTGAAACCTAGTTTTTGGGGACTGAGAATATCTGGGTTTTTGAATCCTAGTGTTTGGGGATTGAGAATATCTGGGTTTTTGAAACCTAGTGTTTGGGGATTGAGAATATCTGGGTTTTTGAATCCTAGTGTTTGGGGATTGAGAATATCTGGGTTTTTGAAACCTAGTGTTTGGGGACTGAGAATATCTGGGTTTTTGAAACCTAGTGTTTGGGGACTGAGAATATCTGGGTTTTTGAATCCTAGTGTTTGGGGATTGAGAATATCTGGGTTTTTGAAACCTAGTGTTTGGGGACTGAGAATATCTGGGTTTTTGAAACCTAGTGTTTGGGGACTGAGAATATCTGGTTTTTTGAGTCCTAGTGTTTGGGGATTGAGAATATCTGGGTTTTTGAAACCTAG
Source organism: Phalangium opilio (assembly GCF_054372755.1). Classification (NCBI taxonomy): domain Eukaryota; kingdom Metazoa; phylum Arthropoda; class Arachnida; order Opiliones; family Phalangiidae; genus Phalangium; species Phalangium opilio. The sequence continues at coordinate 3,769,806 of NW_028324186.1, read as the reverse complement.
TGTTTGGGGACTGAGAATATCTGGGTTTTTGAAACCTAGTGTTTGGGGATTGAGAATATCTGGGTTTTTGAAACCTAGTGTTTGGGGATTGAGAATATCTGGGTTTTTGAAACCTAGTGTTTAGGGACTGAGAATATCTGGGTTTTTGAATCCTAGTGTTTGGGGATTGAGAATATCTGGGTTTTTGAATCCTAGTGTTTGGGGATTGAGAATATCTGGGTTTTTGAAACCTAGTGTTTGGGGACTGAGAATATCTGGGTTTTTAAAGCCTAGTGTTTGGGAACTGAGAATATCTGGGTTTATGAAACCTAGTGTTTGGGGACTGAGAATACCTGGGTTTTTGAAACCTAGTGTTTGGGGACTGAGAATATCTGGGTTTTTGAAACCTAGTGTTTAGGGACTGAGAATATCTGGGTTTTTGAAACCTAGTTTTTGGGGACTGAGTATATCTGGGTTTTTAAAGCCTAGTGTTTGGGGACTGAGAATATCTGGGTTTTTGAAACCTAGTGTTTAGGGACTGAGAATATCTGGGTTTTTGAATCCTAGTGTTTGGGGATTGAGAATATCTGGGTTTTTGAAACCTAGTGTTTGGGGATTGAGAATATCTGGGTTTTTGAAACCTAGTGTTTGGGGATTGAGAATATCTGGGTTTTTGAAACCTAGTGTTTAGGGACTGAGAATATCTGGGTTTTTGAATCCTAGTGTTTGGGGATTGAGAATATCTGGGTTTTTGAGTCCTAGTGTTTGGGGATTGAGAATATCTGGGTTTTTGAAACCTAGTGTTTGGGGACTGAGAATATCTGGGTTTTTGAAACCTAGTGTTTGGGGACTGAGAATATCTGGGTTTTTGAAACCTAGTGTTTGGGGATTGAGAATATCTGGGTTTTTGAATCCTAGTGTTTGGGGATTGAGAATATCTGGGTTTTTGAAACCTAGTGTTTGGGGATTGAGAATATCTGGGTTTTTGAAACCTAGTGTTTGCGAACTGAGAATATCTGGGTTTTTGAAACCTAGTGTTTGGGAACTGAGAATATCTGGGTTTTTGAAATCTAGTGTTTGGGAACTGAGAATATCTGGGTTTTTGAAACCTAGTTTTTGGGGACTGAGAATATCTGGGTTTTTGAATCCTAGTGTTTGGGGATTGAGAATATCTGGGTTTTTGAATCCTAGTGTTTGGGGATTGAGAATATCTGGGTTTTTGAATCCTAGTGTTTGGGGATTGAGAATATCTGGGTTTTTGAAACCTAGTGTTTGGGGACTGAGAATATCTGGGTTTTTGAAACCTAGTGTTTGGGGACTGAGAATATCTGGGTTTTTGAATCCTAGTGTTTGGGGATTGAGAATATCTGGGTTTTTGAAACCTAGTGTTTGGGGACTGAGAATATCTGGGTTTTTGAGTCCTAGTGTTTGGGGATTGAGAATATCTGGGTTTTTGAAACCTAGTGTTTGGGGACTGAGAATATCTGGGTTTTTGAAACCTAGTGTTTGGGGATTGAGAATATCTGGGTTTTTGAAACCTAGTGTTTGGGGATTGAGAATATCTGGGTTTTTGAAACCTAGTGTTTAGGGACTGAGAATATCTGGGTTTTTGAATCCTAGTGTTTGGGGATTGAGAATATCTGGGTTTTTGAATCCTAGTGTTTGGGGATTGAGAATATCTGGGTTTTTGAATCCTAGTGTTTGGGGATTGAGAATATCTGGGTTTTTGAAACCTAGTGTTTGGGAACTGAGAATATCTGGGTTTATGAAACCTAGTGTTTGGGGACTGAGAATACCTGGGTTTTTGAAACCTAGTGTTTGGGGACTGAGAATATCTGGGTTTTTGAAACCTAGTGTTTAGGGACTGAGAATATCTGGGTTTTTGAAACCTAGTGTTTAGGGACTGAGAATATCTGGGTTTTTGAAACCTAGTGTTTGGGGACTGAGAATATCTGGGTTTTTGAAACCTAGTGTTTAGGGACTGAGAATATCTGGGTTTTTGAAACCTAGTGTTTAGGGACTGAGAATATCTGGGTTTTTGAAACCTAGTGTTTGGGGATTGAGAATATCTGGGTTTTTGAAACCTAGTGTTTGGGGATTGAGAATATCTGGGTTTTTGAAACCTAGTGTTTGGGGACTGAGAATATCTGGGTTTTTGAATCCTAGTGTTTGGGGACTGAGAATATCTGGGTTTTTGAATCCTAGTGTTTGGGGATTGAGAATATCTGTGTTTTTGAATCCTAGTGTTTGGGGATTGAGAATATCTGGGTTTTTGAAACCTAGTGTTTGGGGACTGAGAATATCTGGGTTTTTGAGTCCTAGTGTTTGGGGATTGAGAATATCTGGGTTTTTGAAACCTAGTGTTTGGGGACTGAGAATATCTGGGTTTTTGAAACCTAGTGTTTGGGGATTGAGAATATCTGGGTTTTTGAAACCTAGTGTTTGGGGATTGAGAATATCTGGGTTTTTGAAACCTAGTGTTTAGGGACTGAGAATATCTGGGTTTTTGAATCCTAGTGTTTGGGGATTGAGAATATCTGGGTTTTTGAAACCTAGTGTTTGGGGATTGAGAATATCTGGGTTTTTGAAACCTAGTGTTTGGGGACTGAGAATATCTGGGTTTTTGAAACCTAGTGTTTGGGGACTGAGAATATCTGGGTTTTTGAATCCTAGTGTTTGGGGATTGAGAATATCTGTGTTTTTGAATCCTAGTGTTTGGGGATTGAGAATATCTGGGTTTTTGAAACCTAGTGTTTGGGGACTGAGAATATCTGGGTTTTTGAGTCCTAGTGTTTGGGGATTGAGAATATCTGGGTTATTGAAACCTAGTGTTTGGGGATTGAGAATATCTGGGTTTTTGAAACCTAGTGTTTGGGGATTGAGAATATCTGGGTTTTTGAAACCTAGTGTTTGGGGACTGAGAATATCTGGGTTTTTAAAGCCTAGTGTTTGGGAACTGAGAATATCTGGGTTTATGAAACCTAGTGTTTGGGGACTGAGAATATCTGGGTTTTTGAAACCTAGTGTTTGGGGACTGAGAATATCTGGGTTTTTGAATACTAGTGTTTGGGGATTGAGAATATTTGGGTTTTTGAAACCTAGTGTTTTTGGACTGAGAATATCTGGGTTTTTGAAACCTAGTGTTTGGGGACTGAGAATATCTGGGTTTTTGAAACCTAGTGTTTGGAGACTGAGAATATCTGGGTTTTTGAATCCTAGTGTTTGGGGATTGAGAATATCTGGGTTTTTGAATCCTAGTGTTTGGGGATTGAGAATATCTGGGTTTTTGAAACCTAGTGTTTGGGGATTGAGAATATCTGGGTTTTTGAAACCTAGTGTTTGGGGACTGAGAATATCTGGGATTTTAAAGCCTAGTGTTTGAGAACTGAGAATATCTGGGTTTATGAAACCTAGTGTTTGGGGACTGAGAATATCTGGGTTTTTGAAACCTAGTGTTTGGGGACTGAGAATATCTGGGTTTTTGAGTCCTAGTGTTTGGGGACTGAGAATATCTGGGTTTTTGAAACCTAGTGTTTGGGGACTGAGAATATCTGGGTTTTTGAAACCTAGTGTTTGGGGATTGAGAATATCTGGGTTTTTGAAACCTAGTGTTTGGGGATTGAGAATATCTGGGTTTTTGAAACCTAGTGTTTGGGGACTGAGAATATCTGGGTTTTTAAGGCCTAGTGTTTGGGGATTGAGAATATCTGGGTTTTTGAATACTAGTGTTTGGGGATTGGGAATATTTGGGTTTTTGAAACCTAGTGTTTGGGGATTGAGAATATTTGGGTTTTTGAAACCTAGTGTTTGGGGACTGAGAATATCTGGGTTTTTGAAGCCTAGTGTTTGGAGACTGAGAATATCTGGGTTTTTGAATCCTAGTGTTTGGGGATTGAGAATATCTGGGTTTTTGAATCCTAGTGTTTGGGGATTGAGAATATCTGGGTTTTTGAAACCTAGTGTTTGGGGACTGAGAATATCTGGGTTTTTAAAGCCTAGTGTTTGAGAACTGAGAATATCTGGGTTTATGAAACCTAGTGTTTGGGGACTGAGAATATCTGGGTTTTTGAAACCTAGTGTTTGGGGAATGAGAATATCTGGGTTTTTGAAACCTAGTGTTTGGGGATTGAGAATATCTGGGTTTTTGAAACCTAGTGTTTGCGAACTGAGAATATCTGGGTTTTTGAAACCTAGTGTTTGGGAACTGAGAATATCTGGGTTTTTGAAATCTAGTGTTTGGGAACTGAGAATATCTGGGTTTTTGAAACCTAGTTTTTGGGGACTGAGAATATCTGGGTTTTTGAATCCTAGTGTTTGGGGATTGAGAATATCTGGGTTTTTGAATCCTAGTGTTTGGGGATTGAGAATATCTGGGTTTTTGAATCCTAGTGTTTGGGGATTGAGAATATCTGGGTTTTTGAAACCTAGTGTTTGGGGACTGAGAATATCTGGGTTTTTGAAACCTAGTGTTTGGGGACTGAGAATATCTGGGTTTTTGAATCCTAGTGTTTGGGGATTGAGAATATCTGGGTTTTTGAAACCTAGTGTTTGGGGACTGAGAATATCTGGGTTTTTGAGTCCTAGTGTTTGGGGATTGAGAATATCTGGGTTTTTGAAACCTAGTGTTTGGGGACTGAGAATATCTGGGTTTTTGAAACCTAGTGTTTGGGGATTGAGAATATCTGGGTTTTTGAAACCTAGTGTTTGGGGATTGAGAATATCTGGGTTTTTGAAACCTAGTGTTTAGGGACTGAGAATATCTGGGTTTTTGAATCCTAGTGTTTGGGGATTGAGAATATCTGGGTTTTTGAATCCTAGTGTTTGGGGATTGAGAATATCTGGGTTTTTGAAACCTAGTGTTTGGGGACTGAGAATATCTGGGTTTTTGAAACCTAGTGTTTGGGAACTGAGAATATCTGGGTTTATGAAACCTAGTGTTTGGGGACTGAGAATACCTGGGTTTTTGAAACCTAGTGTTTGGGGACTGAGAATATCTGGGTTTTTGAAACCTAGTGTTTAGGGACTGAGAATATCTGGGTTTTTGAAACCTAGTGTTTAGGGACTGAGAATATCTGGGTTTTTGAAACCTAGTGTTTGGGGACTGAGAATATCTGGGTTTTTGAAACCTAGTGTTTAGGGACTGAGAATATCTGGGTTTTTGAAACCTAGTGTTTAGGGACTGAGAATATCTGGGTTTTTGAAACCTAGTGTTTGGGGATTGAGAATATCTGGGTTTTTGAAACCTAGTGTTTGGGGATTGAGAATATCTGGGTTTTTGAAACCTAGTGTTTGGGGACTGAGAATATCTGGGTTTTTGAATCCTAGTGTTTGGGGACTGAGAATATCTGGGTTTTTGAATCCTAGTGTTTGGGGATTGAGAATATCTGTGTTTTTGAATCCTAGTGTTTGGGGATTGAGAATATCTGGGTTTTTGAAACCTAGTGTTTGGGGACTGAGAATATCTGGGTTTTTGAGTCCTAGTGTTTGGGGATTGAGAATATCTGGGTTTTTGAAACCTAGTGTTTGGGGACTGAGAATATCTGGGTTTTTGAAACCTAGTGTTTGGGGATTGAGAATATCTGGGTTTTTGAAACCTAGTGTTTGGGGATTGAGAATATCTGGGTTTTTGAAACCTAGTGTTTAGGGACTGAGAATATCTGGGTTTTTGAATCCTAGTGTTTGGGGATTGAGAATATCTGGGTTTTTGAAACCTAGTGTTTGGGGATTGAGAATATCTGGGTTTTTGAAACCTAGTGTTTGGGGACTGAGAATATCTGGGTTTTTGAAACCTAGTGTTTGGGGACTGAGAATATCTGGGTTTTTGAATCCTAGTGTTTGGGGATTGAGAATATCTGTGTTTTTGAATCCTAGTGTTTGGGGATTGAGAATATCTGGGTTTTTGAAACCTAGTGTTTGGGGACTGAGAATATCTGGGTTTTTGAGTCCTAGTGTTTGGGGATTGAGAATATCTGGGTTTTTGAAACCTAGTGTTTGGGGATTGAGAATATCTGGGTTTTTGAAACCTAGTGTTTGGGGATTGAGAATATCTGGGTTTTTGAAACCTAGTGTTTGGGGACTGAGAATATCTGGGTTTTTAAAGCCTAGTGTTTGGGAACTGAGAATATCTGGGTTTATGAAACCTAGTGTTTGGGGACTGAGAATATCTGGGTTTTTGAAACCTAGTGTTTGGGGACTGAGAATATCTGGGTTTTTGAATACTAGTGTTTGGGGATTGAGAATATTTGGGTTTTTGAAACCTAGTGTTTGGGGACTGAGAATATCTGGGTTTTTGAAACCTAGTGTTTGGGGACTGAGAATATCTGGGTTTTTGAAACCTAGTGTTTGGAGACTGAGAATATCTGGGTTTTTGAATCCTAGTGTTTGGGGATTGAGAATATCTGGGTTTTTGAATCCTAGTGTTTGGGGATTGAGAATATCTGGGTTTTTGAAACCTAGTGTTTGGGGATTGAGAATATCTGGGTTTTTGAAACCTAGTGTTTGGGGACTGAGAATATCTGGGATTTTAAAGCCTAGTGTTTGAGAACTGAGAATATCTGGGTTTATGAAACCTAGTGTTTGGGGACTGAGAATATCTGGGTTTTTGAAACCTAGTGTTTGGGGACTGAGAATATCTGGGTTTTTGAAACCTAGTGTTTGGGGACTGAGAATATCTGGGTTTTTGAAACCTAGTGTTTGGGGATTGAGAATATCTGGGTTTTTGAAACCTAGTGTTTGGGGATTGAGAATATCTGGGTTTTTGAAACCTAGTGTTTGGGGACTGAGAATATCTGGGTTTTTAAGGCCTAGTGTTTGGGGATTGAGAATATCTGGGTTTTTGAATACTAGTGTTTGGGGATTGGGAATATTTGGGTTTTTGAAACCTAGTGTTTGGGGATTGAGAATATTTGGGTTTTTGAAACCTAGTGTTTGGGGACTGAGAATATCTGGGTTTTTGAAGCCTAGTGTTTGGAGACTGAGAATATCTGGGTTTTTGAATCCTAGTGTTTGGGGATTGAGAATATCTGGGTTTTTGAATCCTAGTGTTTGGGGATTGAGAATATCTGGGTTTTTGAAACCTAGTGTTTGGGGACTGAGAATATCTGAGTTTTTAAAGCCTAGTGTTTGAGAACTGAGAATATCTGGGTTTATGAAACCTAGTGTTTGGGGACTGAGAATATCTGGGTTTTTGAAACCTAGTGTTTGGGGAATGAGAATATCTGGGTTTTTGAAACCTAGTGTTTGGGGATTGAGAATATCTGGGTTTTTGAAACCTAGTGTTTGGGGATTGAGAATATCTGGGTTTTTGAAACCTAGTGTTTGGGGACTGAGAATATCTGGGTTTTTAAGGCCTAGTGTTTGGGAACTGAGAATATCTGGGTTTTTGAATCCTAGTGTTTGGGGATTGAGAATATCTGGGTTTTTGAAACCTAGTGTTTGGGGATTGAGAATATCTGGGTTTTTGAAACCTAGTGTTTGGGAACTGAGAATATCTGGGTTTTTGAAACCTAGTGTTTGGGGATTGAGAATATCTGGGTTTTTGAAACCTAGTGTTTGGGGACTGAGAATATCTGGGTTTTTGAAACCTAGTGTTTGGGGACTGAGAATATCTGGGTTTTTGAATCCTAGTGTTTGGGGATTGAGAATATCTGTGTTTTTGAATCCTAGTGTTTGGGGATTGAGAATATCTGGGTTTTTGAAACCTAGTGTTTGGGGACTGAGAATATCTGGGTTTTTGAGTCCTAGTGTTTGGGGATTGAGAATATCTGGGTTTTTGAAACCTAGTGTTTGGGGATTGAGAATATCTGGGTTTTTGAAACCTAGTGTTTGGGGATTGAGAATATCTGGGTTTTTGAAACCTAGTGTTTGGGGACTGAGAATATCTGGGTTTTTAAAGCCTAGTGTTTGGGGATTGAGAATATCTGGGTTTATGAAACCTAGTGTTTGGGGATTGAGAATATCTGGGTTTTTGAAACCTAGTGTTTGGGGACTGAGAATATCTGGGTTTTTGAATACTAGTGTTTGGGGATTGAGAATATTTGGGTTTTTGAAACCTAGTGTTTGGGGACTGAGAATATCTGGGTTTTTGAAACCTAGTGTTTGGGGACTGAGAATATCTGGGTTTTTGAAACCTAGTGTTTGGGAACTGAGAATATCTGGGTTTATGAAACCTAGTGTTTGGGGACTGAGAATACCTGGGTTTTTGAAACCTAGTGTTTGGGGACTGAGAATATCTGGGTTTTTGAAACCTAGTGTTTAGGGACTGAGAATATCTGGGTTTTTGAAACCTAGTGTTTAGGGACTGAGAATATCTGGGTTTTTGAAACCTAGTGTTTGGGGACTGAGAATATCTGGGTTTTTGAAACCTAGTGTTTAGGGACTGAGAATATCTGGGTTTTTGAAACCTAGTGTTTAGGGACTGAGAATATCTGGGTTTTTGAAACCTAGTGTTTGGGGATTGAGAATATCTGGGTTTTTGAAACCTAGTGTTTGGGGATTGAGAATATCTGGGTTTTTGAAACCTAGTGTTTGGGGACTGAGAATATCTGGGTTTTTGAATCCTAGTGTTTGGGGACTGAGAATATCTGGGTTTTTGAATCCTAGTGTTTGGGGATTGAGAATATCTGTGTTTTTGAATCCTAGTGTTTGGGGATTGAGAATATCTGGGTTTTTGAAACCTAGTGTTTGGGGACTGAGAATATCTGGGTTTTTGAGTCCTAGTGTTTGGGGATTGAGAATATCTGGGTTTTTGAAACCTAGTGTTTGGGGACTGAGAATATCTGGGTTTTTGAAACCTAGTGTTTGGGGATTGAGAATATCTGGGTTTTTGAAACCTAGTGTTTGGGGATTGAGAATATCTGGGTTTTTGAAACCTAGTGTTTAGGGACTGAGAATATCTGGGTTTTTGAATCCTAGTGTTTGGGGATTGAGAATATCTGGGTTTTTGAAACCTAGTGTTTGGGGATTGAGAATATCTGGGTTTTTGAAACCTAGTGTTTGGGGACTGAGAATATCTGGGTTTTTGAAACCTAGTGTTTGGGGACTGAGAATATCTGGGTTTTTGAATCCTAGTGTTTGGGGATTGAGAATATCTGTGTTTTTGAATCCTAGTGTTTGGGGATTGAGAATATCTGGGTTTTTGAAACCTAGTGTTTGGGGACTGAGAATATCTGGGTTTTTGAGTCCTAGTGTTTGGGGATTGAGAATATCTGGGTTTTTGAAACCTAGTGTTTGGGGATTGAGAATATCTGGGTTTTTGAAACCTAGTGTTTGGGGATTGAGAATATCTGGGTTTTTGAAACCTAGTGTTTGGGGACTGAGAATATCTGGGTTTTTAAAGCCTAGTGTTTGGGAACTGAGAATATCTGGGTTTATGAAACCTAGTGTTTGGGGACTGAGAATATCTGGGTTTTTGAAACCTAGTGTTTGGGGACTGAGAATATCTGGGTTTTTGAATACTAGTGTTTGGGGATTGAGAATATTTGGGTTTTTGAAACCTAGTGTTTGGGGACTGAGAATATCTGGGTTTTTGAAACCTAGTGTTTGGGGACTGAGAATATCTGGGTTTTTGAAACCTAGTGTTTGGAGACTGAGAATATCTGGGTTTTTGAATCCTAGTGTTTGGGGATTGAGAATATCTGGGTTTTTGAATCCTAGTGTTTGGGGATTGAGAATATCTGGGTTTTTGAAACCTAGTGTTTGGGGATTGAGAATATCTGGGTTTTTGAAACCTAGTGTTTGGGGACTGAGAATATCTGGGATTTTAAAGCCTAGTGTTTGAGAACTGAGAATATCTGGGTTTATGAAACCTAGTGTTTGGGGACTGAGAATATCTGGGTTTTTGAAACCTAGTGTTTGGGGACTGAGAATATCTGGGTTTTTGAAACCTAGTGTTTGGGGACTGAGAATATCTGGGTTTTTGAAACCTAGTGTTTGGGGATTGAGAATATCTGGGTTTTTGAAACCTAGTGTTTGGGGATTGAGAATATCTGGGTTTTTGAAACCTAGTGTTTGGGGACTGAGAATATCTGGGTTTTTAAGGCCTAGTGTTTGGGGATTGAGAATATCTGGGTTTTTGAATACTAGTGTTTGGGGATTGGGAATATTTGGGTTTTTGAAACCTAGTGTTTGGGGATTGAGAATATTTGGGTTTTTGAAACCTAGTGTTTGGGGACTGAGAATATCTGGGTTTTTGAAGCCTAGTGTTTGGAGACTGAGAATATCTGGGTTTTTGAATCCTAGTGTTTGGGGATTGAGAATATCTGGGTTTTTGAATCCTAGTGTTTGGGGATTGAGAATATCTGGGTTTTTGAAACCTAGTGTTTGGGGACTGAGAATATCTGAGTTTTTAAAGCCTAGTGTTTGAGAACTGAGAATATCTGGGTTTATGAAACCTAGTGTTTGGGGACTGAGAATATCTGGGTTTTTGAAACCTAGTGTTTGGGGAATGAGAATATCTGGGTTTTTGAAACCTAGTGTTTGGGGATTGAGAATATCTGGGTTTTTGAAACCTAGTGTTTGGGGATTGAGAATATCTGGGTTTTTGAAACCTAGTGTTTGGGGACTGAGAATATCTGGGTTTTTAAGGCCTAGTGTTTGGGAACTGAGAATATCTGGGTTTTTGAATCCTAGTGTTTGGGGATTGAGAATATCTGGGTTTTTGAAACCTAGTGTTTGGGGATTGAGAATATCTGGGTTTTTGAAACCTAGTGTTTGGGAACTGAGAATATCTGGGTTTTTGAAACCTAGTGTTTGGGGATTGAGAATATCTGGGTTTTTGAAACCTAGTGTTTGGGGACTGAGAATATCTGGGTTTTTGAAACCTAGTGTTTGGGGACTGAGAATATCTGGGTTTTTGAATCCTAGTGTTTGGGGATTGAGAATATCTGTGTTTTTGAATCCTAGTGTTTGGGGATTGAGAATATCTGGGTTTTTGAAACCTAGTGTTTGGGGACTGAGAATATCTGGGTTTTTGAGTCCTAGTGTTTGGGGATTGAGAATATCTGGGTTTTTGAAACCTAGTGTTTGGGGATTGAGAATATCTGGGTTTTTGAAACCTAGTGTTTGGGGATTGAGAATATCTGGGTTTTTGAAACCTAGTGTTTGGGGACTGAGAATATCTGGGTTTTTAAAGCCTAGTGTTTGGGAACTGAGAATATCTGGGTTTATGAAACCTAGTGTTTGGGGACTGAGAATATCTGGGTTTTTGAAACCTAGTGTTTGGGGACTGAGAATATCTGGGTTTTTGAATACTAGTGTTTGGGGATTGAGAATATTTGGGTTTTTGAAACCTAGTGTTTGGGGACTGAGAATATCTGGGTTTTTGAAACCTAGTGTTTGGGGACTGAGAATATCTGGGTTTTTGAAACCTAGTGTTTGGAGACTGAGAATATCTGGGTTTTTGAATCCTAGTGTTTGGGGATTGAGAATATCTGGGTTTTTGAATCCTAGTGTTTGGGGATTGAGAATATCTGGGTTTTTGAAACCTAGTGTTTGGGGATTGAGAATATCTGGGTTTTTGAAACCTAGTGTTTGGGGACTGAGAATATCTGGGATTTTAAAGCCTAGTGTTTGAGAACTGAGAATATCTGGGTTTATGAAACCTAGTGTTTGGGGACTGAGAATATCTGGGTTTTTGAAACCTAGTGTTTGGGGACTGAGAATATCTGGGTTTTTGAAACCTAGTGTTTGGGGACTGAGAATATCTGGGTTTTTGAAACCTAGTGTTTGGGGATTGAGAATATCTGGGTTTTTGAAACCTAGTGTTTGGGGATTGAGAATATCTGGGTTTTTGAAACCTAGTGTTTGGGGACTGAGAATATCTGGGTTTTTAAGGCCTAGTGTTTGGGGATTGAGAATATCTGGGTTTTTGAATACTAGTGTTTGGGGATTGGGAATATTTGGGTTTTTGAAACCTAGTGTTTGGGGATTGAGAATATTTGGGTTTTTGAAACCTAGTGTTTGGGGACTGAGAATATCTGGGTTTTTGAAGCCTAGTGTTTGGAGACTGAGAATATCTGGGTTTTTGAATCCTAGTGTTTGGGGATTGAGAATATCTGGGTTTTTGAATCCTAGTGTTTGGGGATTGAGAATATCTGGGTTTTTGAAACCTAGTGTTTGGGGACTGAGAATATCTGGGTTTTTAAAGCCTAGTGTTTGAGAACTGAGAATATCTGGGTTTATGAAACCTAGTGTTTGGGGACTGAGAATATCTGGGTTTTTGAAACCTAGTGTTTGGGGAATGAGAATATCTGGGTTTTTGAAACCTAGTGTTTGGGGATTGAGAATATCTGGGTTTTTGAAACCTAGTGTTTGGGGATTGAGAATATCTGGGTTTTTGAAACCTAGTGTTTGGGGATTGAGAATATCTGGGTTTTTGAAACCTAGTGTTTGGGGACTGAGAATATCTGGGATTTTAAAGCCTAGTGTTTGAGAACTGAGAATATCTGGGTTTATGAAACCTAGTGTTTGGGGACTGAGAATATCTGGGTTTTTGAAACCTAGTGTTTGGGGACTGAGAATATCTGGGTTTATGAAACCTAGTGTTTGGGGACTGAGAATATCTGGGTTTTTGAAACCTAGTGTTTGGGGACTGAGAATATCTGGGTTTTTGAAACCTAGTGTTTGGGGACTGAGAATATCTGGGTTTTTGAAACCTAGTGTTTGGGGATTGAGAATATCTGGGTTTTTGAAACCTAGTGTTTGGGGATTGAGAATATCTGGGTTTTTGCAACCTAGTGTTTGGGGACTGATAATATCTGGGTTTTTAAGGCCTAGTGTTTGGGGATTGAGAATATCTGGGTTTTTGAATACTAGTGTTTGGGGATTGGGAATATTTGGGTTTTTGAAACCTAGTGTTTGGGGATTGAGAATATTTGGGTTTTTGAAACCTAGTGTTTGGGGACTGAGAATATCTGGGTTTTTGAAGCCTAGTGTTTGGAGACTGAGAATATCTGGGTTTTTGAATCCTAGTGTTTGGGGATTGAGAATATCTGGGTTTTTGAATCCTAGTGTTTGGGGATTGAGAATATCTGGGTTTTTGAAACCTAGTGTTTGGGGACTGAGAATATCTGGGTTTTTAAAGCCTAGTGTTTGAGAACTGAGAATATCTGGGTTTATGAAACCTAGTGTTTGGGGACTGAGAATATCTGGGTTTTTGAAACCTAGTGTTTGGGGAATGAGAATATCTGGGTTTTTGAAACCTAGTGTTTGGGGATTGAGAATATCTGGGTTTTTGAAACCTAGTGTTTGGGGATTGAGAATATCTGGGTTTTTGAAACCTAGTGTTTGGGGACTGAGAATATCTGGGTTTTTAAGGCCTAGTGTTTGGGAACTGAGAATATCTGGGTTTTTGAATCCTAGTGTTTGGGGATTGAGAATATCTGGGTTTTTGAAACCTAGTGTTTGGGGATTGAGAATATCTGGGTTTTTGAAACCTAGTGTTTGGGAACTGAGAATATCTGGGTTTTTGAAACCTAGTGTTTGGGAACTGAGAATATCTGGGTTTTTGAAACCTAGTGTTTAGGGACTGAGAATATCTGGGTTTTTGAATCCAAGTGTTTGGGGATTGAGAATATCTGGGTTTTTGAAACCTAGTGTTTGGGGATTGAGAATATCTGGGTTTTTTAAACCTAGTGTTTGGGGACTGAGAATATCTGGGTTTTGAAAGCCTAGTGTTTGAGAACTGAGAATATCTGGGTTTATGAAACCTAGTGTTTGGGGACTGAGAATATCAGGGTTTTTGAAACCTAGTGTTTGGGGACTGAGAATATCTGGGTTTTTGAAACCTAGTGTTTGGGGATTGAGAATATCTGGGTTTTTGAAACCTAGTGTTTGGGGATTGAGAATATCTGGGTTTTTGAAACCTAGTGTTTGGGGACTGAGAATATCTGGGTTTTTAAAGCCTAGTGTTTGGGAACTGAGAATATCTGGGTTTATGAAACCTAGTGTTTGGGAACTGAGAATATCTGGGTTTTTGAAACCTAGTGTTTGGGGATTGAGAATATCTGGGTTTTTGAAACCTAGTGTTTGGGGATTGAGAATATCTGGGTTTTTGAAACCTAGTGTTTGGGGATTGAGAATATCTGGGTTTTTGAAACCTAGTGTTTGGGGACTGAGAATATCTGGGTTTTTGAAACCTAGTGTTTGGGGACTGAGAATATCGGTTTTTGAAACCTAGTGTTTGGGGACTGAGAATGTCTGGGTTTTTGAAACCTAGTGTTTGGGGACTGAGAATATCTGGGTTTTTGAATCCTAGTGTTTGGGGACTGAGAATATCTGGGTTTTTGAAACCTAGTGTTTGGGGACTGAGAATATCTGGGTTTTTGAAACCTAGTGTTTGGGGACTGAGAATATCTGGGTTTTTAAAGCCTAGTGTTTGGGGACTGAGAATATCTGGGTTTTTGAAACCTAGTGTTTGGGGACTGAGAATATCTGGGTTTTTGAAACCTAGTGTTTGGGGACTGAGAATATCGGTTTTTGAAACCAAGTGTTTGGGGACTGAGAATGTCTGGGTTTTTGAAACCTAGTGTTTGGGGACTGAGAATATCTGGGTTTTTGAAACCTAGTGTTTGGGGACTGAGAATATCTGGGTTTTTGAAACCTAGTGTTTGGGGACTGAGAATATCTGGGTTTTTAAAGCCTAGTGTTTGGGGACTGAGAATATCTGGGTTTTTGAAACCTAGTGTTTGGGGACTGAGAATGTCTGGGTTTTTGAAACCTAGTGTTTGGGGACTGAGAATATCTGGGTTTTTGAATCCTAGTGTTTGGGGACTGAGAATATCTGGGTTTTTAAAGCCTAGTGTTTGGGGACTGAGAATGTCTGGGTTTTTGAAACCTAGTGTTTGGGGACTGAGAATATCTGGGTTTTTGAAACCTAGTGTTTGGGGACTGAGAATATCTGGGTTTTTGAAACCTAGTGTTTGGGGACTGAGAATATCTGGGTTTTTAAAGCCTAGTGTTTGGGGACTGAGAATATCTGGGTTTTTGAAACCTAGTGTTTGGGGACTGAGAATATCTGGGTTTTTGAAACCTAGTGTTTGGGGACTGAGAATATCTGGGTTTATGAAACCTAGTGTTTGGGGACTGAGAATATCTGGGTTTTTGAAACCTAGTGTTTGGGGACTGAGAATATCTGGGTTTTTGAAACCTAGTGTTTGGGGACTGAGAATATCTGGGTTTTTGAAACCTAGTGTTTGGGGATTGAGAATATCTGGGTTTTTGAAACCTAGTGTTTGGGGATTGAGAATATCTGGGTTTTTGAAACCTAGTGTTTGGGGACTGAGAATATCTGGGTTTTTAAGGCCTAGTGTTTGGGGACTGAGAATATCTGGGTTTTTAAGGCCTAGTGTTTGGGGATTTAGAATATCTGGGTTTTTGAATACTAGTGTTTGGGGATTGAGAATATTTGGGTTTTTGAAACCTAGTGTTTGGGGATTGAGAATATTTGGGTTTTTGAAACCTAGTGTTTGGGGACTGAGAATATCTGGGTTTTTGAAACCTAGTGTTTGGAGACTGAGAATATCTGGGTTTTTGAATCCTAGTGTTTGGGGATTGAGAATATCTGGGTTTTTGAATCCTAGTGTTTGGGGATTGAGAATATCTGGGTTTTTGAAACCTAGTGTTTGGGGACTGAGAATATCTGGGTTTTTAAAGCCTAGTGTTTGAGAACTGAGAATATCTGGGTTTATGAAACCTAGTGTTTGGGGACTGAGAATATCTGGGTTTTTGAAACCTAGTGTTTGGGGAATGAGAATATCTGGGTTTTTGAAACCTAGTGTTTGGGGATTGAGAATATCTGGGTTTTTGAAACCTAGTGTTTGGGGATTGAGAATATCTGGGTTTTTGAAACCTAGTGTTTGGGGACTGAGAATATCTGGGTTTTTAAGGCCTAGTGTTTGGGAACTGAGAATATCTGGGTTTTTGAATCCTAGTGTTTGGGGATTGAGAATATCTGGGTTTTTGAAACCTAGTGTTTGGGGATTGAGAATATCTGGGTTTTTGAAACCTAGTGTTTGGGAACTGAGAATATCTGGGTTTTTGAAACCTAGTGTTTGGGAACTGAGAATATCTGGGTTTTTGAAACCTAGTGTTTAGGGACTGAGAATATCTGGGTTTTTGAATCCAAGTGTTTGGGGATTGAGAATATCTGGGTTTTTGAAACCTAGTGTTTGGGGATTGAGAATATCTGGGTTTTTTAAACCTAGTGTTTGGGGACTGAGAATATCTGGGTTTTGAAAGCCTAGTGTTTGAGAACTGAGAATATCTGGGTTTATGAAACCTAGTGTTTGGGGACTGAGAATATCAGGGTTTTTGAAACCTAGTGTTTGGGGACTGAGAATATCTGGGTTTTTGAAACCTAGTGTTTGGGGATTGAGAATATCTGGGTTTTTGAAACCTAGTGTTTGGGGATTGAGAATATCTGGGTTTTTGAAACCTAGTGTTTGGGGACTGAGAATATCTGGGTTTTTAAAGCCTAGTGTTTGGGAACTGAGAATATCTGGGTTTATGAAACCTAGTGTTTGGGAACTGAGAATATCTGGGTTTTTGAAACCTAGTGTTTGGGGATTGAGAATATCTGGGTTTTTGAAACCTAGTGTTTGGGGATTGAGAATATCTGGGTTTTTGAAACCTAGTGTTTGGGGATTGAGAATATCTGGGTTTTTCAAACCTAGTGTTTGGGGACTGAGAATATCTGGGTTTTTGAAACCTAGTGTTTGGGGACTGAGAATATCGGTTTTTGAAACCTAGTGTTTGGGGACTGAGAATGTCTGGGTTTTTGAAACCTAGTGTTTGGGGACTGAGAATATCTGGGTTTTTGAATCCTAGTGTTTGGGGACTGAGAATATCTGGGTTTTTGAAACCTAGTGTTTGGGGACTGAGAATATCTGGGTTTTTGAAACCTAGTGTTTGGGGACTGAGAATATCTGGGTTTTTAAAGCCTAGTGTTTGGGGACTGAGAATATCTGGGTTTTTGAAACCTAGTGTTTGGGGACTGAGAATATCTGGGTTTTTGAAACCTAGTGTTTGGGGACTGAGAATATCGGTTTTTGAAACCAAGTGTTTGGGGACTGAGAATGTCTGGGTTTTTGAAACCTAGTGTTTGGGGACTGAGAATATCTGGGTTTTTGAAACCTAGTGTTTGGGGACTGAGAATATCTGGGTTTTTGAAACCTAGTGTTTGGGGACTGAGAATATCTGGGTTTTTAAAGCCTAGTGTTTGGGGACTGAGAATATCTGGGTTTTTGAAACCTAGTGTTTGGGGACTGAGAATGTCTGGGTTTTTGAAACCTAGTGTTTGGGGACTGAGAATATCTGGGTTTTTAAAGCCTAGTGTTTGGGGACTGAGAATGTCTGGGTTTTTGAAACCTAGTGTTTGGGGACTGAGAATATCTGGGTTTTTGAAACCTAGTGTTTGGGGACTGAGAATATCTGGGTTTTTGAAACCTAGTGTTTGGGGACTGAGAATATCTGGGTTTTTAAAGCCTAGTGTTTGGGGACTGAGAATATCTGGGTTTTTGAAACCTAGTGTTTGGGGACTGAGAATATCTGGGTTTTTGAAACCTAGTGTTTGGGGACTGAGAATATCTGGGTTTTTAAAGCCTAGTGTTTGGGGACTGAGAATATCTGGGTTTTTGAAACCTAGTGTTTGGGGACTGAGAATATCTGGGTTTTTGAAACCTAGTGTTTGGGGACTGAGAATATCTGGGTTTTTGAAACCTAGTTTTTGGGGACTGAGAATATCTGGGTTTTTAAAGCCTAGTGTTTGGGGACTGAGAATATCTGGGTTTTTGAAACCTAGTGTTTGGGGACTGAGAATATCTGGGTTTTTGAAACCTAGTGTTTGGGGACTTAGAATATCTGGGTTTTTGAAACCTAGTGTTTGGGGACTGAGAATATCTGGGTTTTTGAAACCTAGTGTTTGGGGACTGAGAATATCTGGGTTTTTGAAACCTAGTGTTTGGGGTTGGGCTACAGAGATTCTGGATGCGCTGGGCGACAGGAATAGGGGGTATCGAATTTACATTTTTATTTTCTCTGCAAATTGTTAAAATTGGGACAACCATAAAACTTATATTGAAAATCTATTCGAATATAGAACCAGAGACCTGATTCAACAACATCCAAAACAGTGTTCGTTTCTATAGCTTGCTGAAACAGAGACCATTATAGCTAAAGGTTAAATTGATGTTAATATTACAAACCAATTTCTGGTTTATATTATTTATTAGATTTCTTACATGACGTAAGAACTGTTGAATATTTATCTCATCACGAGCTAGCTGTTCAGTTACTATTGCTAGGCGACTATAAAATTCGGATTGATTTAAGTTTATCATTACAAAGGTATTTACATTGTTTGTGTTATCCCGACTTACTTGTTATTTAGATGGGACGCGTTATGCCCTGTTCGAATGGACCTCCTCTCTTCTGATATTTCAATGTCTCAACGCTCTCTGTCTTCAATTGATCCCAGATTTTTTGTTTAATATACACAACGTTAGCTTAAGAATCGAAATTGAAATGTTTTTAAGTATTTACTTGTAAACAACCATTTGCGTGGAAAGACTCCACATCGTTGTTTGTTCGCCTTGTGGACGGAAATTACAAAAGGTGTCACAGTATCTATTCAATAATCTTGAACGTATGACCCAATGTATTGATACTATTTAGTTTTACCAAAAGCGCATAGATAACCAGAAAGTGAAGAACGAGAAGCCTACACCCCCATAGTCGATTCAAGATTTCCGTCCCCCTTACAGAGCGACGAGAAGAGTTGGTCTTATGCCGCGGCGGAGAGTTACTTTCGCGTAGTTTTACACAAGGTACATGCGTAAGTTGGCTCGAAAATATAGTTCACTTATTTCTTTATTTTCATGTCGTCTGCTATAGTTTAATTCCAAGGCCTAATATAATCTAGTCATTTAGGTAGTCAGGAATCGGCGCATTTGTCAAAATGTCAGATTTGAATTTTGCAAACATTTTAGAAAGCTACGAGAAGGATGACTTTTTCCTGATTGATAAAGACGGAAAACTTAAAGGTGTAATAGAATGCATGAAAAACAATATCAAAATTCAACTTAGCGAAACTTGAAAATTCAACGACGATTGAACCGAAAGAGCGCTAAAGAGCAACCGTTAAGCCTAGTTAAGCAGCCGATTTCTCAATAGTATTCCCCACTATCCCCAGGAGCCGCTAGCATCGCAAACTACTTTCCGCTTGCCACGTGACATTAACTATGACCTAATATATCTCTGATTCGATTGGTAGTTGAAAACGAGGCTCACCAACCACCCATTTGTGTCCCCCCTTTCTTCTCATTTTACACGAATACCGTTGCTAAAGGCTGGAAAGGTTTAATGTTCTTCACTTTCTGATCTATGCGCTTTTGGTTTTACTAAATTCAATTAAAAAAATGAAACTTTTGTCAAAAAATGGCTATAAAGCTCGACCGAAAACGTTCTGTAAATTTTTAGCGCATGGTCACGAAAGGGTCTACCAATGCCATCCCATATTACTTCCATTCCCTCTTGAATTTGGACAGCTGGCAAAAGAGGCAACACCATCATTTTGATTAAATCGCGGATGTTGTTCTGTTCCCGTGGCTAGTCCCTCTCTGTCTTATAATGACGATGAAGTTCAGGGCTCGCGGCGACTCTGCGATAAATTGCCTGAAGAAATTTTCACGGGGTTGGCATTTTTCTATTTTTTTGAAATGGAATTTAAAAACGATAACCTGTGTAGTGGAACCAACACCCACGTAGCCTCGCCAAAGGGAAATGGTCATGCTAAGTCCTTTGCATTCCCATTTCAAAGTCAGTCATGATGTCAGTAGACTGAAAATCGAGGTATTCTCGGCATAAGAAATCAAGAACCTCATCATACGCCCCCGCTGTTTTTCTGGTCATGAAAGCGTACACAAAAGGGATTACGTATTTAAAAAATAATAAGAATAAAATCTTGCTATCGCGATCAAAGGGAAAAAAATCGCTGACGTAATGCTTTGGTGGGCCGCCTTCAAAAAAAACTTCGAAAGTTCCATCTAAGAAGATTGACTTCATATCCGCCATAAAATGCTGCATCATATACCATGATACGAAAAAGTATTCCACACAGGTAGAATGCCCTGCAAAAAAGATTACGATTAAGAATGTTCTTATCATACCTGTATTGTTCCGCTTTGGGATCCTTGTTTAGCGCTTGAACAAGGCCTTCAAAAGTACTGACACTGTTAGGTTCGTTCCTTTCCATGGCGCGGTGCATTGAACGACAACTTGGGAACGATACACCCATCACATTGTGGCTAAATTTGTATTAACGGGGTATATGGTCAGTAAAATACAGTATCGTTAATTATGAATATAATTAATACAAGAACGAAAAATTGCTAGGCTCCAATGTGCTAAGATAGTAAAGCTGGCTGAAGGTGCTAAGGCCTCTTTCTCTATTCCATATACAGGGTGATTCTAAAATGGTGGTATAACCGAACTACTGCGGGTTCTATGAGCGATTTTAAGTCGAAAATGTTCTATGGCATTTTGTCATCCAGGCCACCGTTTAAAAGTTCTGATAAGGATCATTTACGGATGACCCCTTAAAATTAATTAAATTAATCAAAAGCCCAGCGGGTTGAATACATTTTTTAAGGGAACTCACGTGTTTAGTAATCGCGCTCGCGATTTACTTCCCCGTGAACTCCATAAAGAAGTCCTCCACCAATGTAAGCTTGAAAATGGGTTCAAATGGGAAGATTCATGCCGAATTGAGAAAAACCTAACCCAATGGGGAAATGGATTGCAAATTAATAAAAAAGGACCAAATGGGAAGATTCTTGCCGGATTGAGAAAAACCTTACCAAAGGTTTAATGTTTTATTTCCACTCTCTTCTGAGAATCGCAAAATGAAGTGAAGCTTTTCAAGCAAAATTACACGTATTTTTGTTTAAAGCGGATCAAAACTTAATTTTAACAATTTGATCGTCAAAGGAGTAAGAAGTTACGGAACACATGGGCTCTACTGCAATGTAACGTATAAATTGTAAAGTCAGATGCCAAATTAAGAAATCAACTAAATGCCAGTTTTTGGCGGTGTAGCGTGTTTTGCCTCATGGAATGAGAGTCTGTTCTCACATTCGATTCTCAAAACTTGATGCATCGCTGGCTTTTGTTTGCTTTCGTGGCCGGATTTAAAATACTAACTGTAAAGTCAGTTGGAATTTGGAAGGGTATTAAAGCTGCAAAACGCGCAAGAGTTCAAATTGTAGTGGTTTTCTGACATCTTTGGCGGTAATTTGGAAAGTTTATGAAGAGTGGACGTAATAACCCGCCAATTCTTTTCTGTGGTGAATCCAAGAGTTAAAGTAGCATCGCAACGACCTTGACGACAAGTGGCCATTATCAGTTTAGTTTTTGATTAAGCGCTGTAATTAGTGGAGGGCCATACCAGCGCCCTCGAATCGCTTTTTACTCTCTACCATCGGGCGCAATGTAACCGCAGCAATCAGAAGTAATGCAGGAAGCTAGGAATGAACCAAAGCATTTCCCAGGCGAGGGCGAAGTGAAGTGGTCGAGCATACCTCTCGCGGATTCTTATTATAGGAATTGCTGGAACTGTCCCCCTTCATGGTCTACGCATAGCCGTGACCGTCGGACTATGGAAAAGCATGCCCTCCTTGTCTCACCACTTTGTCTGATGATGTCAAACGCACCAAAGATCCTCGCGGGAAGGGTTTCTTCGTCAGGGACTTCCGTTGCGTAAACTAAATCCTTCACGCGGCCCCAAAGGAAGTAGTCGAGTGGTGTAAGGTCTGGCGATCTGGCAGGCCAAGGCGTGGGTCAAACGCCTCGTCTAGATATGCCCGCACTTGACGGCCAATGTGCGGCGGTGCCCCATTGTGCTGAAACCATAGTTGCGCACGATCAGCCAATGGTAGTGTTCGTCCAACACATCTTGAACATCCGTTTGCAAAAACTCCAAATAACGTTCCGCGTTAAGACGAAACGGAAGGATAAATGGACCAATCAGGGTGTCGCCTAGCATACCGGCCCAAATGTTTATACGCCATTTTTCTTGAAAACTTGCGTTGCGAATGAGATGCGGATTTTCGTGAGCCCAATAGTGCAAGTTGTGTAAGTTTAGAATGCCCTTCCTTGTGAACTGTGCCTCATCCGACCAGAGAATACGGCCACGGAAATGGTCGTCCACATCATGATGTTCCAAGAGCCATTGGTAGAACAATTAACGCCTTGGAAAATCGAGGGGTCGCAATTGCTGCACTCTTTGGTAATGGTATGGGTGTTGATTATCATCGTGAATGGTTCGCCAAACGATCGGCTGGGGAATGTTGAGCATCCTACTGACACGTGTAGTGCTGAGAGTGGGGTCGTTTGACACCATATCCAAAACATTTTCCTCGACTGCCACTGCTCTTAATGCTGGACGTCCACGATCCACCCCTTGAATCAAAACGCTTCCAGTTGCCCGCAATCTTTCCTGTGTTCTTGATATCACGCGAGAATCTGGGTGACGCCTATTATATGGAAACAATTCCGCGTAACGACGCGATGCGGCTTCGTAGTTTCCTTCACAATAGCCTAAAGCTAGTATCATATCGGTGTATTCACCGGTTGTATAAACTGCCATCAGTCGTTCTAGGCTCAAAAAGCGGTTTACTAAAACTTGGTTTTTAAAAAAGCGGGTTGGTTTCGTTCACTGTCTGCGCTGTTTAAAATCTAATTTTAAATAGGCTTAAGAATTGTTGGGAAGATCCTAGTCACGAGACTTTAGCACAGTAAAAGGCTGCACGTGCCATTACAAAATTTTTATATGTTTACGCGCGACGGCGAATATCAGTTTGAAATTTCAAGAAAACCAAGGCTTAGCTCAAAAACACAAGCAAGGAGCTTTAATACCCTTCCAAATTCCAACTGACTTTACAGTTAGTATTTTAAATCCGGCCACGATATTCTATATGATTCTAGTTGGCGGAGGAAGGACACTGAACCAAAAAAATCAATGAAACTGAAATATCAATCAATCATCTACTGAAAGAGGTACCAACCTACTTTTTTAAAAAGAAGGTAAATAAGGATTAGATGGCTTGCTGCTTCAAACAAGATTTTTAATCATGAAGAGAATATTTTGTTAATTTAGGTCAAATTTAGAAATTAGGTAATCGAGTTGATATGAATAAAGCACTTTTTGCCCGTGTCTATTTTAAACTTTAATCACAGATTTCGCTTACCATTTCACAAGCATAATAAACACTACTGAAGGATGCAAATCTATCTGTGATAGGTAACGGTGACCAATGTAGCAATTTTCCCAATTTATCGGCTTCAACTTCATTTGCACATTTCTAGTCTTTAATTTGAAATGTTGCGAGAAATTTGAATTGAATATAAGTAGATATCTCTTTCAGTAGATAATTTTTGATGTTGATATTAAAGATTTATTAGGTTAAAAAAAATTGGTATTGGTATTTCAATTAAGCTTTGATATCAACATCGGTTAATTTAAGATATGGGCTTATGATGGTAGTCTGTTTATAAGATTAAATCGTTACTTTAAGTGTCACTAGACAGTATCTACCTACAAAATCGAAAGTTAACTTTATAACCATCTCCTCATCACAGGAATCCGAGGGTCAATTTCTTATATCATTGACATTTGATAATCTGACGAAGGCTCACTATAGCTCAGACTGCTCAGTCAACTTTTGGCAAGGCCTAATACCGTTTTGCTTGACTGTCGCCGTCAAATTCCTTTTAAAGCATAGATCATATAGTATCAACCCTTGATTTTCATTTCGCAACACACGTTGGATTCGTAAACCTCGACGCGTACCACGATTAGAAGCATTAAAATGTAAAAACAACACACTGACCGCATACATTTTTAATAAATTTCTCACCACAACGGTTTTCGGGGCTGAAGCGACCGAAAACAGCCGGCGATAAAGAAAAACCCTCCGGCCCGTTAAAGGGGGTAGTTTCGAGGGAACGAAATTCAAATGCATGGCGCGTCCCTTCAACAAAAAACATTGAATTCGTAAATGCGGATGTTTTACGCAATTACAATATTGAAATTTTATACAATTAAGTAATATCAGAAGGGGATAATAGAGGAAGGACGACACTCTGTAGCCTCTTAATACTTTAGTTATGTAACGTCATTCTTCCCAGGCTCACCCTTTTCGTTTGCTTTCCCGCTCTTCAAACTTCAGACGGGAATCGCACCGTAAGATGAATTTTTTAACTGTTTGGAACTAAATCCCCAGAAATCCACTCCCTAACGTCGTCCCATAACGTGGGACAAAAATCCACAAGCGCGTCTTGCCAAATATTTATACGCTAATAGAGTAATGATGATGGAACTATTTATCATATATGTGATTCGGTTTAGTAACCTTGATCCAAATGTTCCGATGTTGAGAAGAATGACGTTACACTTACCCCGCTTTGTGGTACACTTCTCTCGAAGAGAAGTATTATATACTTCTGGTAATATTTAAGAAAACAAAGCACTCATTTTAAGTCTAAACTTTAAAAATACGACGCTACGAGATGGACAAGTATCGGGCCTTAAAACGAGGGGCAAAAAATATTTTTTATTAAATGCCAAAAATCAACGGTGCGAAGTTTAGAAATAGATTATAGGTGGAAAATTATGAAATTAGGCTTATATTAAAGCTTGAAACCTAATTTATATTATATTTAAAATCCAGCCATGTGCAAATCCTCAAAAAATATGAAACTGACAACGAAAAAGGACCCTTTCTCAATTTTTTTCCCCTTAAAGAAAAATGGCGGACACAAACGGGGTGAAAATGGGGAAAAGAGCTATCCAAATGACAATTTGGCCGAAGATTGTTTTAGAGAATCGAAAACGAAAAGTAAAATTCTTTGGAAAACGTGCCAATTTTCGTTACATCACGGGAGGACAGATGAAAGACAGAGTTAAAGTATTAAATAAAAAATAAGGCGTTAAAAAAAGGAATAATGTATTGGAATTGAAGGTAAAGAAGAGCTTTAAAAAGGACGCAATTTTTATGTTGTAGAGGCAAGTCTTGATTTTGAAGAAATAATCAGAAAAACTCCATTTGAGAGCAAATCGGTTTTCCAAAAGTTATTGATGAGCGAACAATTGAAATTACTCCAAACCAAAAAATCCAGGCCAAGAAAATGGCATCCAGCAATAATACAGTGGTGTATTTCGATAAAAGCTAGGTCTCCTTGTGCATACGAAGCCGTGCGTTAAGTAATTTCATTGCCTTCTCAGCGTACTCTTTATAAGTACTCTGTGGACCTAACTACAAAAAGTGAATTTAACGATGCCAGTCTCTTGGAAATGAGAGGAAAAATTGATATAGAAAATATGGACGAACACCAAAAGTATTTCACGTTAATCCTTGACGAAATTCAAATAAAACAGGAACTGGCATTCAACAGCAGTACAGGAGAATTAATTGGAGCTGCAAATCTTAATGAATTCCGAAATAAATTCATTGAATTAGATAATTACTTTAAAGGAAAGGTTGAAATTGCAAACATAAACTTGGCAAATCAAATTCTTCAGTACATGGTCAGAGGACTGATGACCAATTTTAAGTATCCATTCGCGTTATTTCCTTGTGGAAATATATACGCAGAAGAGTTATTTCCTTAATTTGGGAGGGAATCGAGAATTTACAAGCAGCGGGATTTCGAATTCTCGCTGTAATATGTGATAAAGCTTCCACGAATATGAAACTAATTAAAATTTCTACGGAGATTGATAAAGAAGTAAACAATCACAGAGTGGGGTATAAAACCAAAAATCCTTTCAATAACGGTGAAACCTTGTATTTCGTGTCGGATGTTTGTCACATAAAACATCTAAAAATGGACTAAACAAGAGTGGTAAAATGAAGAAACACAAAGGTGGTTCAGTTAAACCAATCAGACTTTTAAAAAAATGGAAAACATTTGCTATGGCAGCATATAGTTGATGCTTATGAAATTGATTCAAAGTCCTTGCTAAGGTTAGCGCCCAAGTTGACATACAATCATGTGTATCCTAATGCGCACAGTTGTATGAGAGTAAAGCTTTCAACCCAAATCCTGAGCAGTACTACCGCCAACGCTGTCGAGCAATTGGTTGGGAGATAAAGCGGAAGAGGCTGTCAAGTTTTTAAGACTTTTTGACGCTTTTTTTGACATCTTGAATATTTCTAACACCTACGCATTCTTCACAAAGAAGAAACCTGAATTAGAACCATTGATGAACATAACCCACTGGCGTTTTAAGGTATTAAAGTACAAAAACTAACAAAATGTATAATTCCAGAAATTTTAAGAACTTTAAATTATTTCTAGTGGCTAGAGGATGATTTTCTCGGTTACTTAGACGAATGGGAATCTGAAGTAAGCCAATTGAAGTTGAAGAAGATTTCGACAACAATAAAATGCTACTTAGTAGGGAAACTCTTGAAGGCATAAGAATAACAGGTAAAATAAACTAGAATAATCCCAAATTCGAACTCTCTTTAATTCTTTTAGTTTATTCAACTATAGAGATTGTAAAATTTTTGATAGAAAAAGGAGCACCCTACATATTAACAGCGAATTTAAATCAGGATTTGGTTGAAAACTATTTTGGACGTCAGAGAGGATCTGGTGGTTCTAGGGAAAATCCCACCGTTAGTCAATATGGGCAAGAGGCTAAAAGACTTAAACTCATGAAATCTATTATACCTAAAGTTAAAAATGGAAATTGCACGCCAACCCAGAAAAAACGGTGTAACCGAAAAACAATTGCTCGTAAGGAACTTCATGAAGAGCCACAAGATGTTGCACAAACCCATAATAAATCAGAAAATTTATTGGAGAAATAAATAAATAAATACATCTATCAATCAATCAAGTTTTCTTTACTCTTAGTGAAAGGCTTATTTAAATTTCTATGGGTTAGAACTTTAAGCTCTTTCCTTATACCGCTGCTAGTTAAACTGTCCTTTTTTGCATTCTGGTATACATTTTTATGCTTCTCGTTAATCCCTTCAAGTGACAGTTAATAAGAATTCTAAAACATTTTCTCCTGGCCGATTTCAAATTTTTCTTCTCATCCCCCCTCAAATTTTTCTTCTCATCCCCCCATCGTTTTTCCCAATTTTCCATTATAAATATATCTTCCTCTAAAATATCAATGATCTTAGCATTTCTACTTTCATTGTCTCTTAAAGGTGCATCAGACTGCACAAAAGGAACTATCTTCTCACAGGTATATTTAAAAAATCATATGCTAGTTTTGACAAATATAACAACCC
Source organism: Phalangium opilio (assembly GCF_054372755.1). NCBI lineage: Eukaryota > Metazoa > Arthropoda > Arachnida > Opiliones > Phalangiidae > Phalangium > Phalangium opilio. Next base: position 3,742,525 of record NW_028324186.1, on the reverse strand, counting down.
TCCCTATCTTGAGTTGCAGTCCACCGGTGATATGCTTCGGTTGCATCACTCTTCTTAACTAAGCACTTTCTTGAAAATTTTGGGCTTCCGTAGAGGCTAATTAATTGGTTCACGGTGTACCGAGATATCTGATGAATTATTTTCAATTCTTTGTCTCTTGCTGCATCACTTAAGTCTGACTTTTTGATTTGTGTTTCTTTGACCTTCTTAGCGAATTTTTCTTTTTCCAAATAATTAGAATAAAGTTCATTGAAAAGACGTTGAGTAAACATTTAAGTCGATACACCCTGATCCTTTGGTCCAAGCATCCTAAATGGCTCCATATGTAAAAAAGACATTTTTAACTTCTCGGCAAATTCTCCTTTGGTAAAAAGCCCGTGTCTTTTACTGTAAAATTTTCTTTATCTAAAAGCCCCGGTGTGTCATCCATAAATACTGATAAAAAGTCGAATCCATCTTCTGAAAGCTCTGTAATTTTACTTTTCTTGATTTCTTCTAAAGCGTCCTAACACAAGAGATATTATTTTTAATTGGGAGCTAACATTATAACATGGCACTAAGAACTTACAACAATTGGCTTCGGCCTCCCAACAAAAGTCACCTTTTGTAAATCTGAAGAACTACAAAGAATCGCCCCTAAATTTTCTTATAAGTACTTTTCATCAAGTTTAATGCCTGAAAAAATAAGAAAGTATTATATTAGCACGCGCTTTATACAAGTTTGTCAATAGATAGTTGGGTACTGGCAAGCTGGCTCCCAAGTTTTGTAAATATTCACTTACCTTCTTCACTCTTTTTTCGTTGGGCCTTTGTGGGTTTCTTTGAATTGTATTTTTTGATATAATTATGATCTACCGAAATATCCTTAATTACGCTTTTATTCTTGATTTTATAAAAGAGAAATCGCGTCTACATCTCCACTGGTAAGAAAAATGCACGTGTCATGGTCTCCTTGACAGACCAAGGGCCAAAATCGAAGATTTTCCAACCGGTTTTAACATATGTTTTTTGTTATTATTTTTCTGGGGCGAGATGGCGCGAAGCAGTGTATCCAATGAATGACGTCATATTTTTTATCAGGATATTCCCCCGTTTTCGAGCCCCCCATAGCCATTACGGACAGGGAGAGGGAAAGGCTTTACAAAACAACTCCGTACCCAGGGACAGGCTCCAACGATCCCCGTTGGCTTCCAGCAGCCCCTTTTATCGGAATTGTATAATATAACTGTAAATTTTAACCTTTAAGCAATAAATGATTTATACCACGGACTCGTCTTCGTTCTCTTGTAGCAAGCCCGAGTGGCCTTACCGACATCCTCTACCACGGCCTCGGGATGGCATGATATCCCCACGTTCTTGGGGTGGCACGATACCACGGCCTCGAGGCCTTCCAATACCACGGCCTCGGGGCCTTCCAGATCGCATTCCATGTGGAGGGATCGGCCCAGGGCCTTTGGGCCTTCCAGATCGTCGACCGATCGCCGCCCCACGGCCTCGGGCGGGTCGACCTATGGCCCTATTATCACCTCGGCGGCCTCTTGCGCGATTAGCTTCATCCCATTTAAAGAGTTGAACTCTTACCGTGCAATTTTCGGAAATTTGAAATAGGCGATCCATATTGTTAACTAGTAGATGGATTTGACTTATGGATCTTCGGCGACGCAGTTTGATTTTTTTTCGGCGCATGAGCAGCCGGTGTGTTCGTCCAACAGCCATTCACTGGCTTTCAATTTAAAGGACGATTTTCGACAAACTGTCGTCAGCAATTTGCGAATGGTTTTTTCCGCATGCGAATGAGATTTTAGTTCCTAATCGGGATAATTTACATTTAATAAATTATTATAAGATAGGCAAGTTAGAAGGCACATTATAATTCAATTATCCGTTTTTAACAACTGCTCTTTGTTAAGATTATGGCCAAATGAATATTAATATAAAAGAAGTGTGATTTAATCCGTGTACACACCGTTAAGCGACTGATTTGCTCCTCGCATAAACATTTAAAGATAATTATTAAATCTTACTTCTTGGGCAGCTTGATTACCGAACCCAAATACCATTACCTTAGCGTTACCCTCAACGCACATTTTACCAATAATGCTTAGAAGACGTTTTTCAATCTCGGTTAATTCTACGGGGCTTTTCTTCCCACCACCGGTCCCACAGGCTGAATTCTTAATTGCAGCTGCCTTCCCTTTGGTGTCCGATTTCCAATCAGCCCATGACTGAAGCAATAAACAATAGTCAAATGACTGTACTTAACACAAAACCACGTCAAAGGTGTACCAACCTTCCATTTTTTCACGTCTTTCACTGCACCAAGTGCATCCGTATTTAACATCTCTGCCAATTGAGCCCACGATCTATCTTGCGCGAATTTTGTGTATTCCGCAGATAACCTCGCAGAAACTAATTCAGGGTGAGCCTCAAAATGGTCTAGTATCACTAGACGTTGTTTTTCCGATACTTTTATCGCAAGTGGAGCCATTCTCAGCTTTAAATGTAGAAGAAAGTATACCATGAATTTATAAGATATATTCAAAATTCATGAAAATTTTATTTTCATACAGCATTATGACATTTATAATTTGGACTTCTTTGTCAGCCTATTTGAATTAGTTAAGAAACCACTTTATTAATTACAAATGCAGACTATGTGGATAAACTAAGAATTGGATAGTTAACTACTATTTAATGTAATGTCATTTAGTAATTATAACCAAAAAGCCTATTATATGTGAGAGTGGAAAATGTCCTCACATGAGATTATTTAACTTAGGTTTACCGTAAAAATAGCAACTTCTTCACCATTAACTCGGTAAAGCAATAATAGTATTAACGCAACATAACATATAAACACAATTTAAACATATTTTCATAGTTAACAATAAAATATTCAATTGTTACTTATAATTTTTGTTGATTTAATGGCCTAAGATGGGCGTCTTGAGGACGTTGGTTGCGATTCACTTGTCCTATATTTCTTGGCAAATTTTGCCGACCACCTCTAGGTCGGCCAACAGGCCGCCGTATTTGCGGCTGTGCGGCGGGTTGTTCCCTAAAATTCTCCTGGTCCATTTCTTCTGGTTCTAGAGGCGGATCTTGGTCCTCTTCAACCTGGTCTTGTGGACGGTTGATATTATCATGGGGGGGCTCGAACAACTGGGCGTCGCCCTTCATAAAGTCTTTCTCCGCGGCCCATTTCAGGTCATTCGTAAGCTCCTTCGTAATATACGTTCATAGTAATATTACAATTATCCGAAGTAGATATCAGTCTATCCATGTTGTTGACTAGATTGTTGTTAACGGTAATAGTTAGTATAGGGCGCTGTAGGTTAGCGGTGGCATAGGGGCTAGCCACCACCCCTCTATGCATTGTAAAGGGGCCCACCTGTAAATAAGTCGCGAGTTGACTTAGTGTGGACATCCCTTCCTAGACCAAGCTTAGATTATTATTATTAGATTTTGAAATAAAAACATTTATTATTTTGGTATTAACCTTAGTTTTACTTAAGGGTAAGACTATGAGAAATTTCATCCTGTATTGCTTACAGACTAGGAGGATTCATACCATTTACATTAGGAGGCCTGGTTTTAGACTCATTCAGTGAGTCAGGCCTCCTTGCGTAACACCTTAAGCCTGGCCTCCCGTGTAAATGGTATGAATCGTCCTAGTCTGTAAACTATGTATAAACTGAAGCTGCACTATCCCTTTAAATTTTAGGCGGTGGAAAAATTGGAAAGATTAGGGTGCCATAGCCGAGGGTAGAGAATGGAATTGGCTAGACCGAGCATGGATAACTCATAAGTTCATAAGATATGTTCACCAAAAGTTTGTATCTGGAGCTTGTCATGAAGTGGCCAAATCTGGACAATAACAGTAAACACTGATTTCAATAGAGATTGAACTTACATGGTAGCAGCAACAGTAAAATGCACAGAATTCTTTTACACAACAAACTAGCTAAGCCTAATCCTTCCGTAAAGAATGCGCGTGCTGAAATAAAATATCAGTTGTCAGCACGCGCAAAGCTATAGAGCTATTTCAGAGGGGGTAATGGCTACGTTAAAAAATGCTATTTGCTCATTGTAACAGATACATAAAAATATCTGAGAACTGAACCCTTGGCCATTCTGATGCTTCACTGGTATAATTATCAAGTTTCTCCTCGTAAGGATCGTTGACTAATAAAGTTTTTAGAAAACTGACCTCCGATACCGGGAATTGAACCCGGGCCTTCTGGGTGAAAGCCGGATATCCTATCCACAAGACCATATCAGATCCGTTCAGTTTTACACAATTAAGCTCCTAGTATCGTTGATTAATAAAATTTATAGAAAACTGACCTCCGATACCCGGAATTGAACACGGGCCTTCTGGGTGAAAGCCTGATATCCTATCCACTAGACCATATCAGATCCTTTCAGATTTTCACAATTGAGCTTCTAGTATTGTTGATGAATAAAGAATTTAGAAAACTGACCTCCGATACCGGGATTTGAACCCGGGCCATCTGGGTGAAAGCCAGATATCCTATCCACTAGACATTATCGGATCCAGTCAGTTTTTCACAATTGAGCTCCTAGTATCGTTGATTAACAAATAATTTAGAAAATTGACCTCCGATACCGGGAAATGAACACGGGCCTTCTGGGTGAGAGCCAGATTTCCTATCCAATAGACCATATCGGATCTGCTTGGGTTTTCACAATTGAGCTCCTAGTATCGTTTCTTAATAAAGTTTTTGGAAAACTGACCTCCGATACCGGGAATTGAACCCGGGCCTTCTGGCTGAATGCCAGATATTCTAGCCACTAGACCATATCGGATCAGTTTGGTTTTTCACAATTGAGCTCCTGGTATCGTTGATTAATAAAATTTATAGAAAACTGACCTCCGATACCGGGAATTGAAACCGGGCCTTCTGGGTGAAAGCAAGATATTCTATCCACTAGACCATATCGGATCTGTTTGGTTTATCACACTTGATCTCCTAGTATCGTTTCATAATAAAGCTTTTTTAGAAAACTGACATCCGCTACCGGGAATTGAACCCGGGCTTTCTGAGCGAAAGCCAGATATCCTAGCCACTAAACCACATCGGATCTGCTTGGATTTCACAATTGAGCTTCTTGTATCGTTTCAAAATAAAGTTTTTTAGAAATCTGACCTCCGATACCGGGAATTGAACCCGGGTCTACTGGGTGAAAGCCAGATATCCTAGCCACTAGACCATATCGTATCCAATTGGCCTTTCACAATTGTGCTCCTAGTATCGTTGATCAATAAAATTTATAGAAAACTAACCTCTGATACCAGGCAATAAACCCGGACCTTCTGGGTGAAAGCAAGATATTCTAGCCACTAGACCATATCGGATCTGTTTGGTTTATCACTAGTGAGCTCCTAGTATCGTTGACTAATAAAATCTATAGAAAACTGACCTCCGATACCGGGAATTGAACCCGGGCCTTCTGGGTGAGAGCCAGATATTCTAGCCACTAAACCGTATCGGATCTGTTTGGTTTATCACAATTGAGCTCCTAGTATCGTTGATTAATGAAATTTATAGAAAACTGACCTCCGATACCGGGAATTGAACCCGGACCTTCTGGGTGAAAGCAAGATATCCGAGCCACTACACCATATCGGATATGTTTGGTTTAGCACAATTGAACTCCTTGTATCGTTGATTAATAAAATTTACAGAAAACTGACCTCCGATACCGGGAATTGAAACCGGCCTTCTGGGTGAAAGCCAGATATCCTAGCTTCTAGACCATATCGGATCTGCTTGGGTTTTCACAATTGAGTTTCTGGTATCGTTTCATAATAAAGTTTTTTAGAAAACTGACCTCCGATACCGGGAATTGAACCCGGGTCTACTGGGTGAAAGCCAGATATCCTAGCCACTAGACCATATCGTAACTAACCGGCTTTTCACAATTGTGCTCCTTGTATCGTTGATCAATAAAATTTAAAGAAAACTAACCTCTGATACCAGGCAAAAAACACGGACCTTCTGGGTGAAAACAAGATATCCTAGCCATTAGACCCTATCGGATCCGTTCAGTTCTTCACAATTGAGCTCCTAGTATTGTTTCTTAATAAAGTTTATGGAAAACTGACCTCCGATACCGGGAATGGAACCCGGGCCTTCTGGGTGAGAGCCATATATTCTAGCCACTAGACCATACCGGATCTGCTTGAATTTTCACAATTGAGCTTCTTGTATCCTTTCATAATTAAGTTTTTTAGAAAACTGACCTCTGATACCAGGCAATGAACCCGGACCTTCTGTGTGAGAGCAAGATATCCTAGCCACTAGACCATATCGTATCTGTTTGAATTATCACAATTGAGCTCGTGGTATCGTTGATTAATAAAATTTATAGAAAACTGAGCTCCGATACCGGGAATTGAACCCGGGCCTTCTGGGTGAAAGCCTGATATCCTAGCGACTAGACCATATCGGATCTATTTGGTTTATCACAATTGAGCTCGTAGTATCGTTGATTAATAAAATTTACAGAAAACTGACCTCCGATACCGGGAATTGAACCCGGGCCTTCTGAGTGAAAGCCTGATATCCTAGCCACTAGACCATATCGGATCTATTTGGTTTATCACAATTGAGCTCGTAGTATCGTTGATTAATAAAATGTATAGAAAACTGACCTCCGATACCGGGAATTGAACCCGGGCCTTCTGGGTGAGAGTCAGACATCCTAGCCACTAGACCATATCGGATACGTTTGGTTTATCCAGGGAGCCCACTCTTAAATTTAAATTCCTTATGGGAAAAATAGGAATTTTTTTCCGGAATTATAGGATTTTATAGGAGAAAAAATGTGTTTTTATAGGAAAATATAGGACTAAAAATGCTCATATATAATACAAATCGCAAAAAATAAAACATAACAAATTGGATTTTACTTTGAAAACTCAGAAGAACTTAATTAAAATATAATATAATATTTAAAAAATTCTAAGCGAGCTCCGCAATTTCGGTGTCTATTCAAATGTCATCTCGATAAAAACAGCTAAATTTTGACAAATTTGATGCTAAACTATACGAAAACTTCGACTTAGTCAAAAATATAGGATATTATAGGACCTTTCATGAAATTATAGGATAATATAGGACTGCTTCAAAAATATAGGAATTATAGGACCGGTGCGCTCCCTGAATGGTATAAACTGAGGCTGCACTATCCCTTTAAATTTTAGGCGGTGCAAAAATTGGAAAAATTAGGGTGCCATAGCCGAGGGTAGAGAATGGAATTGGCTAGACCGAGCATGGATAACTCATAAGTTCATAAGATATGTTCACCAAAAGTTTGTATCTGGAGCTTGTCATGAAGTGGCCAAATCTGGACAATAACAGTAAACCCTGATTTAAATAGAGATTGAACTTACATGGTAGCAGCAACAGAAAAATTCTTTTACGCAAAAAAACTACCTAAGCCTAATCCTAAGAATGCGCGTGCTGAAATAAATATCAGTTGCAAGCACGCGCAGAGCTCTAGAGCTATTTCAGAGGGGATAATGGCTACGTCACTAATGCTACGTCACTATGCTAACATGGCTTTCACAGCAGAGCAAATTCCTCTGGCCAATTGTTGGCTTGAATAAGGCGAATTTAACGGAGGAATATGAATAAAAGCCGTAGCTTATGGGTTTATGTTGAGTGAAGTGTAAAAAGTGAATTCACACAAATACCTTAGGAAGAAAATGTTATTTACACACTTATTGATTTTAAAACCTGAAATTCTACCAGTTTACACTACTTTACCTTCCAGCATCTTTGGAAACTGCGGCTATTACATCAGTTTCACATTGATTAACCTCTTGGCTGACTAAATCCATGTTAATTTTAGCAATTAAACAAGTGTCTCCGCATTAACAACAACAATTTTCATCAGGCAAATTGCCACAAACATCAGGGGCAACGTAATTAACGTTAAAAGCTCTTGATTCCAAAACTATCGAAGTTGCTTGGTGTAATTAGCTTTTTTAATTCGTTAACCACAACCCAACTAGGGTTAACGTCAAAATTACGCAATGGTCCAAAACCTATTGGATATAATATAAGATCAAATATAGGCAAATAATAAGTTAATTAGGGCCAATTAAATTAATTACCAGTTACAACAATCTTTTCATTTTCCATCGTAATTTCGGTACAAGACTCTTCATCAGAGGTTACTAATTTATTTTTTAATAATAGAAATCAATTAGCTAAATATTAACAATTAATATGATTTACAAATGCACTAACCTTTAGGAGAATTCTTTTATTAATTTATTTCTTTATTATTAAACGATGCTTAAAGATAAGAAAAAATAAAAACACCCCCTACAGATTGGACTATTATAAAAAAACTATTTATATTTAAGCAAGTGTAAAATTAATTTCGAGAGAAAGTAATAAACAAATAATTGTTAAAGTTAAAATTATATAAATTTAAAATGAATATTAATATATCCTAATATTCATGGCAACAGAAAAAATTTTTTTGTGAAGTTTATGAAAATTGTGAAGAAAAAAAGACGGGACAATGTGCTCCGTCACTCTCTCAAATTGATACACCGTGGACATTGACATGGTCTATGCCCTCTGGGAAGATAATTTTGAGGGTCGGCGTTAAAATTAAATTGGTTGGCTCGTTGCGGATTTCGAACGCGAACTCTTTCTCCAATGTTTCTTGGGAAATTTTCCTGTTCCGCTCTTGGTCTGCCCACAGGCCTCCTTTCTCGTGCTGGAGGATTGTTTAATAGTTCCCTTTCCACGAATGGTTCATTTTGACGAGCTGCCCTAGCTCTACCCACAGGCCGCCTTCCTCGTGCCGAAGGATTGTTTAATATTTCCATTTCCACGAATGGTTCATTTTGATGAGGTACCCTAGTTCTACCCACAGGCCGCCTTCCTCGTGCTGGAGGATTGTTCAATACTTCCCTTTCCACGAATGGTTCATTTTGACGAGCTGCCCTAGCTCTACCCACAGGCCGCCTTCCTCGTGCCGGAGGATTGTTTATTATTTCCCTTTCCACGAATGGTTCATTTTGATTAGCTGCCCTAGCTCTACCCACAGGCCACCTTCCTCGTGCCGGAGGATTGTTTAATATTTCCCTTTCCATGAATGGTTCATTTTGATGAGCTGCCCTAGCTCTACCCACAGGCCGCCTTCCTCGTGCCGGAGGATTGTTTAATATTTCCCTTTCCACGAATGGTTCATTTTGATGAGCTGCCCTAGCTCTACCCACAGGCCGCCTTCCTCGTGCCGGAGGATTGTTTAATATTTCCCTTTCCACGAATGGTTCATTTTGATGAGCTGCCCCTAGCTCTACCCACAGGCCGCCTTCCTCGTGCCGGAGGATTGTTTAATATTTCCCTTTCCACGAATGGTTCATTTTGATGAACTGCCCTAGATCTACCCACAGGCCGCCTTTCGTGCCGGAGGATTGTTTAATATTTCCCTTTCCACGAATGGTTCATTTTGACGAGCTGCCCTAGCTCTACCCACAGGCCGCCTTCCTCGTGCCGGAGGATTGTTTAATATTTCCCTTTCCACGAATGGTTCATTTTGACGAGCTGCCCTAGCTCTACCCACAGGCCGTCTTCCTCGTGCCGGAGGATTGTTTAATATTTCCCTTTCCACGAATGGTTCATTTTGACGAGCTGCCCTAGCTCTACCCACAGGCCGCCTTCCTCGTGCCGGAGGATTGTTTAATATTTCCCTTTCCACGAATGGTTCATTTTGATGAGCTGCCCTAGCTCTACCCACAGGCCGCCTTCCTCGTGCCGGAGGATTGTTTAATATTTCCCTTTCCACGAACGGTTCATTTTGATGAGCTGCCCTAGCTCTACCCACAGGCCGCCTTCCTCGTGCCGGAGGATTGTTTAATATTTCCCTTTCCACGAATGGTTCATTTTGATGAGCTGCCCTAGCTCTACCCACAGGCCGCCTTCCTCGTGCCGGAGGATTGTTTAATATTTCCCTTTCCACGAATGGTTCATTTTGATGAGCTGCCCCTAGCTCTACCCACAGGCCGCCTTCCTCGTGCCGGAGGATTGTTTAATATTTCCCTTTCCACGAATGGTTCATTTTGATGAGCTGCCCTAGCTCTACCCACAGGCCGCCTTCCTCGTGCCGGAGGATTGTTTAATATTTCCCTTTCCACGAATGGTTCATTTTGATGAGCTGCCCCTAGCTCTACCCACAGGCCGCCTTCCTCGTGCCGGAGGATTGTGTAATATTTCCCTTTCCACGAATGGTTCATTTTGATGAACTGCCCTAGATCTACCCACAGGCCGCCTTTCGTGCCGGAGGATTGTTTAATATTTCCCTTTCCACGAATGGTTCATTTTGACGAGCTGCCCTAGCTCTACCCACAGGCCGCCTTCCTCGTGCCGGAGGATTGTTTAATATTTCCCTTTCCACGAATGGTTCATTTTGACGAGCTGCCCTAGCTCTACCCACAGGCCGTCTTCCTCGTGCCGGAGGATTGTTTAATATTTCCCTTTCCACGAATGGTTCATTTTGACGAGCTGCCCTAGCTCTACCCACAGGCCGCCTTCCTCGTGCCGGAGGATTGTTTAATATTTCCCTTTCCACGAATGGTTCATTTTGATGAGCTGCCCTAGCTCTACCCACAGGCCGCCTTCCTCGTGCCGGAGGATTGTTTAATATTTCCCTTTCCACGAACGGTTCATTTTGATGAGCTGCCCTAGCTCTACCCACAGGCCGCCTTCCTCGTGCCGGAGGATTGTTTAATATTTCCCTTTCCACGAATGGTTCATTTTGATGAGCTGCCCTAGCTCTACCCACAGGCCGCCTTCCTCGTGCCGGAGGATTGTTTAATATTTCCCTTTCCACGAATGGTTCATTTTGATTGTGTAATATTTCCCTTTCCACGAATGGTTCATTTGGACGAGCTGCCCTAGCTCTACCCACAGGCCGTCTTCCTCGTGCCGGAGGATTGTTTAATATTTCCCTTTCCATGAATGGTTCATTTTGATGAGCTGCCCTAGCTCTACCCACAGGCCGCCTTCCTCGTGCCGGAGGATTGTTTAATATTTCCCTTTCCACGAATGGTTCATTTTGACGAGCTGCCCTAGCTCTACCCACAGGCCGCCTTCCTCGTGCCGGAGGATTGTTTAATATTTCCCTTTCCACGAATGGTTCATTTTGATGAGCTGCCCTAGCTCTACCCACAGGCCGCCTTCCTCGTGCCGGAGGATTGTTTAATATTTCCCTTTCCACGAATGGTTCATTTTGATGAGCTGCCCTAGCTCTACCCACAGGCCGCCTTCCTCGTGCCGGAGGATTGTTTAATATTTCCCTTTCCACGAATGGTTCATTTTGATGAGCTGCCCTAGCTCTACCCACAGGCCGCCTTCCTCGTGCCGGAGGATTGTTTAATATTTCCCTTTCCACGAATGGTTCATTTTGATGAGCTGCCCCTAGCTCTACCCACAGGCCGCCTTCCTCGTGCCGGAGGATTGTTTAATATTTCCCTTTCCACGAATGGTTCATTTTGATGAGCTGCCCTAGCTCTACCCACAGGCCGCCTTCCTCGTGCCGGAGGATTGTTTAATATTTCCCTTTCCACGAATGGTTCATTTTGATGAGCTGCCCTAGCTCTACCCACAGGCCGCCTTCCTCGTGCCGGAGGATTGTTTAATATTTCCCTTTCCACGAATGGTTCATTTTGACGAGCTGCCCTAGCTCTACCCACAGGCCGCCTTCCTCGTGCCGGAGGATTGTTTAATATTTCCCTTTCCACGAATGGTTCATTTTGACGAGCTGCCCTAGCTCTACCCACAGGCCGCCTTCCTCGTGCCGGAGGATTGTTTAATATTTCCCTTTCCACGAATGGTTCATTTTGATGAGCTGCCCTAGCTCTACCCACAGGCCGCCTTCCTCGTGCCGGAGGATTGTTTAATATTTCCCTTTCCACGAATGGTTCATTTTGATGAGCTGCCCTAGCTCTACCCACAGGCCGCCTTCCTCGTGCCGGAGGATTGTTTAATATTTCCCTTTCCACGAATGGTTCATTTTGACGAGCTGCCCTATATATATATATATATATATATATATATATATATATATATATATATATATATATATATATATATATATATATATATATATATATATATATATATATATATATATATATATATATATATATATATATATATATATATATATATATATATATATATATATATATATATATATATATATATATATATATATATATATATATATATATATATATATATATATATATATATATATATATATATATATATATATATATATATATATATATATATATATATATATATATATATATATATATATATATATATATATATATATATATATATATATATATATATATATATATATATATATATATATATATATATATATATATATATATATATATATATATATATATATATATATATATATATATATATATATATATATATATATATATATATATATATATATATATATATATATATATATATATATATATATATATATATATATATATATATATATATATATATATATATATATATATATATATATATATATATATATATATATATATATATATATATATATATATATACCTTGTAAATAAAATAACTAATCCATTTTTACCTCTCCGAGTGACGATGACGTCACGGAGAGGTATTGCACTGGACCTGTCTGTGTGTGTGTCTGTCTGTCTATATTTATATATATATATATATATATATATATATATATATATGTAAAAAAATATAGCGCGCTTAAAAGAGAAAAATGATAGTTGCGAAACTTTTATTTAGAGAACTCTTTGAATATATTAATTTTAATCAGTATTTATTTAAAATTTGAATACGAGTGGTTTAATCTCAGCTTAAAAAATCTGTTCAATGTTAACTAAAAGGATGCGTTTGTCTTAATAGTTTCACCAGCTTATTAAAGAATTATATTTAATCACATAGCATTACCAACAGGGGTTACGTTTTTAGCGTGTTTTTTACATAAAACACCATTGGGGCAAGACTAATACAGAGTACTAAAAACCCTTCACTAGAAAATTCTAAAATTAATGCAAGAATCATCGCCTTTTTTTCGTAACAATAGCATGGCCCTACAATCCTCCCTCCTCTCCCTTTCACGGTTATTATAGTAGGCAACATCAAAATTACTCCAGAACCATCGTTAACCTTAATTTTGCTCGAGGATTAACAATCTTACCCAGTCATAAATTACTTTAAAGGGCTATGAAACTATTAGTATATCTTTGACAGATATGATGCTCCTTTCTGGTACAAATATTGAAATTTTGGACTTTACTCGGGGTAAATTTGATATGGATTCTTCAAGCACGCTAGATTCCCTTTAATGTGTCTGGACTCTTTCCAAGAGCAGAACAGTGACGTCAGTCAAGTAACTGACGAATCTCTCCCTTTTTCTGATCATTGTATCACTGACCTCGTACCAGCCGTTGTCTTTTCTCACAAAGTTCACATAACGTCCCTCGGCCAACGATTCACCTTTATGAATAATCACCCCTTTAGTTTTAAAAAGCATCTTGCTCATAGTGACATTTTGATTTTCAAAACTTGATATTTTGGTCGAAATCTTAATTGGTCGACCATCTTTGTAATCGCCACGGAGAAGACACAAAAATACGTACTTCCCGCTGGATATCAATACATCACGCTCTTGTATTTTTGGGTTGTTACAAAATACGCATGGCCCCTCTGTTAATATCATACTTTTGTCTAGAGATTTCCAATCAATTTTATGTCGGTTTTGTAGTGGAAGATTGAAAATGTTGCTTTCAACAATATTCTCCGAATTTTGTTCAACTTGACATTTGGGGCATTTGGTAACGTTTCGTGACTTTGACCAAAAAAGATCTTTTAGAGCCTTAGAGTAATCGGCTTCCATTTCTTGGCTTAGTGTCGTCAAAAGGACCATCAAAAATTCACTGGCGTCTTGTTGATCGTTTTGCGTAAAATGATTTCCGACAGCCATTCTCAGTTCCAACCCTTTACGACTGAAACTTCCTTGAGAACTCTCGATGTCGTTTATCGTGTTATGGAGGCAACGTAAAACTGGTTTTTCAACGAATGATCCATGGTAAGATTTAACCAATTCTCTTAATTCCGGCACTAATAAGAGTAGTTGCAAAACGCTATTAGAATAGCACGTTACTTGGTCATCGTTAGCTAAACCCTTCAAGGACAAACTATCCGAACTATCTTGGGCTTTCCTTTTCTTCTTCGGTGTTTCTGCACATCTCTCTTCCTCGCCTTCTAAAAGGCTTTTAGATAGTGTAGGCGCACTTCTTTTGCCACCTCGACTTTCCTTCGACTCCGTTATTTCCAAAAGAGGCAGATCTGGCCTAAATTTTTTGCGAAGCCTGTTATACTCCATAATGGCTCGTCTATCCGCCTTAATTTTAGTCGGATCGAACTGTAATAGATGGAGTCCGGCCTAGGACGTCACTCTCGATAAAGCCACATACGCCATGCCCGTTCCGAATAAATTCGGACCCAAATCCATAATGGCGCATTTTAAACTCATGCCTTGGCTTTTGTGTATCGTAATAGTGTACGGCAGGATGACGGGAAACTGGGAGCGCTTAATGTAAATGTTTGCCATGAGCAAAAATTTGACGCAAATTTTCTCAACTAAAAAGTCAGTGTTAGCGTCGTCGTTATTCGGTTCGCGATCTACTCTTAGAAAAATCCCAGTAACGTTTCCTTGTTCGTCCTTCTTGAACCCAGTTACGAAACCCATCGTACCATTTACAACGCCTTTTTCAAAACTGATATTCCTTCTGACCATTATTCGGCAGCCAACGCAAAGAACTAACTCGCTCTCCAAACCGCCTGTTTTGGACGGTTCGTTTTGTAGCCCTTGCAGTCTCCTGAGAATGTTTTTATTCATTTTTCTGCCATAGTCAGCGAGTCTATCCTGACAAGGAATGACTTCAACTTTCTCGCCGTTTTTTCGCAGCATATCAAAGTTGAATTTTACGCACATGGCTAATTTAGGCATCAAACAAATTGGGTGAAACCCTTCATTGGACAGCCACCTCGATGTTTTTTCCTCTAGCAACCAATCTAGTTCCTAAGGTTGCAACATCAGCTTCGGAAATATTTCCAATTCTAACTCTGCTTTGAATGTCGCCGTAACTTTGGTCGTTGGCTTGTCTAACATTTTGCGTTAGTTCATCTTATTTAAAAAACTTCCAAAGATCACTTCCTCCGATGCAGTTGAATCCAATTCTGGCTTCTTCGGAAGTGATTTTGATAAACGCGGGATTTCCTTGAACCGGAGGCAATTGAAAAAAGTCTCCTAAAACAAGAATAAATACAACTCCACCAAATGGTTGGTTCATTTCCCAAAATTCGTTCAGCCTCAAATGAACGTGAGTCAGTAAAACCGATGACACCATAGAAATTCATCAAATAATTAACAGTTTTAAATTACCCAAAGTTTCTTTCATAATGCTTATATTCTCACAACTCAGGGAATGGTATTCGGCGATACGCCCATGATCTACCGGCAACATTAGTAATCTGTGTAACGTTACGCCATTAACATTCAACGCTGCCAAACCCGTTGGCGCGGCAATGGCCACGCTAGCAGGATTTTGAAAGCGTCGCCTTACAGCGCTGGCGAGTGTCGATAAGAAACGATTTGCCAGTTCCACCAGGTCCCGACACAGAAAGGCACTTGTTTCTAGATTTTTCTCCCTCTTGGGAGAAGTGATTCATGATCTGACCATAAATTCTCTTTTGATCCGAGTTTAGTGACGCCACATTGTCAACATCAGTCTCGAAATTCATTTCCATGGCAGCTTCCACATCAGCCATCGCGTGTTCGGTTTCGATAACAATTTCTTTCCCTTGCAGCGCATTTTCATCGTCCTCACTTTCTGCCTCCGAAATTATGGTTTCTGGCTCTTTCGCCTTTTTAGAAACCTCCCGTTTCTTTTCAACTTCTTTGGAAACCGAGAGTTTCTCGTGATATTCTCTCATGTCCTTCAACACCGAAAGCGAGTTTTCGAAAGCATCGGCGTATGTTTCAAAATCGCCCAATAGCTCAGTTTCAGCACGCCACGGTTTGAATAGGATCAATAGAGCGTGACAATACTGTTCTTTCTCCTCTATCGGGTCGTGAATAAAGTGCTCTATTATGTAGGGCTTAATGCTCTTTCTCATGAAACCCAGATTGTTTTTCAACTGGATTACATTCGCATTTTTCTCGACACCCTCAGAGCGCATCGCATAATCGTAAAACTGACCAAATTCCCGCAAACTAAGATTTTCCAAGCTGTCAGGACGATTCGGATATTTGTCGTCGACGAACCCTTTTTGGCAAGTGTCCTTGCTTTCGGGGTCAGTTTCCCTCAAACAATCGAGTTCCTTCGAGTTCCTTGTAACCTTTCAAAACTCTCGATCGGTTTTCTTTCAAGTTAGTGTTTATAAATTTAGTGCTGTCAGACTTGTTGTAAAGGTCTTGGCCCAGCATCATATCGAGAGCTTCATAAATTCCTATTTGCTTGCACGTCAAAGATTTCAATCTATAGGCAAATAATTTTTTGGACAAACTTTCGTTGGTCAACTAAGCATAAGTTTGGTCCATGTCAGCCCAGTCTCCCTTTGTCACGTACGCAGTGACATTGTTTGCCACTATTTCCGATTTGTCAGCGACAAATTGCAAATCCATATTGGCTTTTGAAGCCAAAAGAAGCGTGGGATTATAATCATTTATTAACTCTTCGTGCTGTTTTCTCGGCAAGTCGTACAGTCGTTTCTGCACCTTTTTCATTTTACGGTGACCAGTAACTGATCTAAAAGGTGGTTGGACGTTCACCGGATGAGTAGAGTAATGATCGTACAGATCATTGGCTTCGCCTTCAGAAAGTTTTCGCAACAAAACCTCGGGTTGTGTTATAATTGCGTAGTCATCTGCTGCATAGGTCAACTGATTTTCACCCTGAAGGCTCATATTTGAAGCGTTTTGGTCAACTTGCATGTCATGACTGCAATCCACTGGAAGCGCAGCGGAACCACGTAGCACCGCGTCACAGCCATCGTTGATCAGCGGAAGTGGATCTGCAACGCTCGGTAATTCATTGGAAATCAATGAATTTTCCCCGCCATCGATATTTTGCGTCCCACAAATACAATCCTCGTTCATTACCGAAATATCAATGTGTTTGTAAAAAGGATTAATTTTTTTCAGCACATTGAACGCTTTCAACACTTTCTAGGCAAACAACCTGCTGCCAAACCTTTTTGTCCGCGGTGGGAACGCCATTCACCAAGATATGCAGTTCGTGATTTTTGGGCAACGTCTTGGGAATCATCTTCAATTTTTTTTCCACTGGTATTGGAAGATAAATTACTCTTCCCTTTAAAGCTTTAACCGTACCAAACTTCACGTTGGAATTGGTTTTAGTGCCTAACCGCACCACAGTGTGGAAGGGCTTCACAAGCTGAATTAAAACTTTTTCGAACATGTTTAAATTGGTGACATCTGGCGGAGGATTGTCAACCGCCAAGTTGTTCAGAAAACATCTAATGGGAACTTTACCCTTTCCCAAATCCGTATCGCAGTAACGACATAGAAGCATGTCCGCTTCTCTAGCGTCCGAATTATTAATTATCCAGCCAGCTCTTAAAATCAGATAGGCCTCGTTATCAAAAATAGCACTGTTTACTAGTTTTTCTACAGCTCTTAAATCAGTTTTTTTCAGTAATCTAAAACAGCAGTCGCAGGGCGTGTCGTGAAACTCGTTGGTGTTTAGCAAATTGATTCTCGTAAAGACTGAAAATTTCACTTTCATCGAGACTCGGCCGAGGAGCGTTAACGCTTATTGTAGGAGCATCGTTTTGTTCCTTATTCAAATTTTTTCCACGTGTGACAAGGATTTTTCTCAATTCCGCCATGACATTCGTCAGAGAATCGTAATCACCACGTTCAATTTCAGTTGAAATTTTAGTTAACGCGTTGAGCAAGGCTTTGACTTGATACATCTTATTCAGAATAGTTCTAATTCCGGAATAATGAGGAGCCAATTCAGCGAAAGAACGCAAATAACTTTGGCATTCTTCGCTATCAGCGCAGTAAGAGGTGTGTCCTAGGAACGGAACTATTCTCACCACTACTTCGTCCCCATCTGGTGGTATAAACACGTTTGATTTTTTGCAAAATTCTTTTCTTAATTCGCAAAGGTCGAAATCAGACTCAAAAATTTTAGTCAAAGATTTTTCATTAGCATTGGCAACTGTGTTTATGAAAGCTAGTACTTTTGCAATGGCTCGAGTTCGAACATTACAAATATCACTGCATTCCCAGTATACAGTTTTGTTTTGGGTTTCAATAAACCCCCCTTCATTGATCACAAAATCTGCTTTCGGATTCTTCTCTTCAGTTTCAACAATTTTGAAAAGATTCGTAACAATTCCCGACTCATTAACTCGTTCTACGTTACTAGTCTCGTTATTGTTTTTTATGTCAACGAAATTTCCCATTTCGTCAACAAACAATTCTTTAGTCGAATTCGTAACACGGTCTCTCAGAACTTTTCGTACACGACCATTAGAATCCAATTGAAAAATTTTGCCGTAATGTGACTCATCGCCAGTTTTCAATATTTTACCATTATTCCAATCAGATAATAGGAAGTTTCATGGAAATAGGCCTCTTTCATGCTACTGTGAAGCTTTTTCCCACCCACAACTTCTGCCAAATTGTCAGGATCAATGGACCCAATTTCTTTGATTTTCTTGACAAAATCCTTAAATTCACTAACAATGGCCGTTAGTTGGGCGTGATAAGCGGAATACAATTGCCTTTTCAAATGCAATATTCTACCAGCTAGCACTTGGCATTTTAGCTTGTGAGAGATGGACTTTGTGCGTCTATTTTTGGTCTCGGTGTCAAAAGACTTTGACGCCGCCAATCTTTCAGTGAGACGTTTTACTAAAAACCTTTTATAGCTTTCGGCTATAATTTTTTTGTTTTTCGTTTTGAAAATTCCCGCATTGAGGAGCTTTTTCGCAAAACCAAATTTATCTACTTTAGTTGGTTTATGTTTGGGTTTTAATTTTTTTGAACGGAAACCCACATTAGTGGTGCGACCTGGTGCCATGGCCCTTTTACCACCTTTTGCTGTACCATGCGCAAGTTTATGCTGAACATGGCTATTTGCTTTTCTTTTCTGCAAATTATCTTTGTTTTTCAAATAACATTCCTTATTCTTAACTCGCTTAGCTTTCTTTTTTGCAAAGCTTTACTATTAACTAACAGTTGCAATTTACTTTGCGCTCTTTCTTTTTGCTTTGCTAAGCATCTACATTGCATGCTGGGAAATAAGGTTTTTTTCATATGCCCCCTGCGCATGCGCGAGCGGTGTATTTTTTTAAGTCAGAAAGACTAGAGTAAAATGGACGTAGTTCAGGATATAGTTTTTATAGTCCCATTTCAAAATAAAAATTCTAGATTTGGTAAGACGAGTGCTTGGAGGGTAAATTTAACATTAGTTTCAATTGCAAAACTTCAAGCACTATACAGACTAAAGAATCTATACCACTCTTGGCCTCTTGGGACTTATATTTTGAATGGGCCAAGGCTTAGTAATGTATATACTAACTAGTGCAAAGCTTATATGTTTAGAGCTTGACACAATATCGTGAACCACCTTTCACACTCATTTTGATATTATCTTAATTAAATTAGACCGGTCACTGATAATATGATGCTCAATTTATAATAACTACTTGGAAAGACGCTAAGCCTAGGTCTGAAAACATTCAAAATTGATGAAGCAGACGATTGTTAGCCTATGTTCCCAATAAAAATATATTATTTTACTCTCTAGATAGCACCAGCATCGTAACAAGTTTCACCCCTCTTGCAGCCCCCTTTATGAAAAAAACCTTTTCGGCCTCGCGCGACAGGCCAACTTGTTTAGTTTATTTCATGGTCTATTATAAAAAGTATATTGCACACAATCCAGCCAAAGGTGTTAAAGGCTCTAGCATATTTATACCATAGATATATATACGGGTCTAGATACACTTCCCCTCTGTTAGGCCCTTTAAAAAATGCGGAGGTGAGAACTAGCAGTCGACGCTTTATGGCGGGGGAATTAGATCCAAACGCCATCTATTGAGAGTTTCAAGAAACAAAAAACGAAAAATTCGAATATGGAAAGCGCGGGAAATTCGAATATTAATTAATTAAATAAATAAAACAAACTAAGATGAAGAAGACTTGATTCACTAGAACAATGATTTTAAGACTTCGACAATAAAATCAACTATTTTGGTTTGAAGCAACAGGTTTTTATTTACAAAATGATTTACTTACGAACAGAATAAGAGGACCTCCCCTTCAGATTAGGAAATAGTTTTACTTTGAACAAACATTCGCTTAAATCTCTTTAAATATCAACTGTTATTGCAAAGCATCAGCACGCCCGCTGGCATAAGTTATTTATCCAATTTTTTAGCTTTCAAAGTTCAGCGATAGATGGCGCACTAGGTATCTTCCCCCGGGAAAATCGCGTCGACTGCTAGCTGTCATCTCCGTATTTTCCCCGATTCAGTAGGGTATCTAGACCCGTATATATATATCTATGATTTATACTTGACTTATATACGGTTGCATGGTAGACGACGCGTTGCCGGTTTCACCGGCGGAAACCGGTTCGGTGGGCGTCGAGTCGCCTGTGGTAGTGGTGACACCCCCACCATCACCACCACAATCATCATCAACAACGGCACCACAAGAGGGTGGAACAATGGAGGCGTCATTGTAAATATTTTGTAGGGTTGTAAGTCGGAAAATTTTCCGCGGAACATTTTCAGCTCGGAAAATTTTCCGGAAAATGACCGAGCTATATTTTTCCGGAAAATTTTCCGTATTTTTCCGCTACCGGTTTTTCAATTAAAAAGTTAAAACTTTAAAATTTTTCAATTGCCTTTCTTTTCAAAACATTCATTATTTTATTTTAGGTGAATTCGGAGGGGTAAAAAATTGTCCAAGGGCACAGAGTCTAGTGACCCCTATTCTCTATAGGAAAAGCTCACTCATTTGCTATCGCTTGCATGCATAGGGTTACTGTTTGCTCTTATGACGGTATAAGGCGTTAGAGAGTCGAGACCTAACCGTTAAGAGACCCAAGTGAAACTAACATTATCAGGCATAAAGGATAGTGATCGTCTGCGTCATTGTAAGGGAAACGAGGTGTTTTGTTGTTAATGTTATTAAGTTTGTTAACCCTGTTTAAAGTCACAAATTATGGGAAAATCAACATACTAATATTTGGTGGTACTTTAATAGATCTACTAAAGATGGCAAAATAACTGGAGAATGTTTTAGATCTTTAAAAGTTAGATAAATTGACTCAAAGCTCACATAATTGCTAGTTTTATATTTTTCCGATTAGCGGAAAATTTTCCGCGAGCCGTAAAATTTTCCGCGTTTTATTTTTCCGGAAAATTTACAACCCTAATATTTTGTAAGTACTAAGCCACATTTAAAAAAGTTAACACTTTTATTAAATTGGGGGACAGGAAAAGAAGTTACATTTGGTTTTTTTCATGAATCTTTTGAAAGCCCTAAGTCTTAAATACGTTTACAACCTCAATTCTTTTCTAGAGTTTCAATTAAAAATTTTCGTTGAAGATAATTAATATATATTTCTTATATTTTTGTAGCATGATCACCATATTAATCTTCATTTAATTTTTATGCCACAATTTGTTTTCAATTAAAATTTCATTTAACCAAATAAATTAATTTCATCCATAATTATTCCATTCTTTTTAATTAATTTTAATTCCATTCTTATTAATCCATTTTAGTAAATTTTTATTTCTTTTAACATAAGAAATGGTTTTCGAGCCATTTTTTTTTTATCCTTTGAACCTGAGAAATGCTTTCGGAGCCATTTAGTTATACCTTAAAGCATAGCGCGGCTCCAGTGAATCCCCTACAAATTTGCTTTCCTTACGAACCCCAGTTTTGGCTGGGCAAAGGCAAGAGGCATTTGTGGGCGAGATTTATAAGTGCACTTATAAATCCCGCCCACTAGTCTTTGCCAAGCCAAACCTGGAGTTCAGGAGGAAAGTCGCCTTGTAGGGGATCCACTGGAGCACCGCTATGCTTAAAACTTAAGGAAGTATTAATGGTCCGTTTAAATCAATCCATTTTAATAAAATTTATCCTTTGAACTTAAGAAAACGTTTCCCAGTTATTTCTTTATCCCTTGAATTGAAGACTCATTTTCCCAGCCATGTTGTTATTTTTTTTAAAAATTTAATTAACTTTCCCATCATTATTCCATTCTTTTTGATCCATTTTAATAAATTAATGTTCGTTATAATTAATCCATTTTAATAAATTTTATCCCTTTATCTGAAGAAAAGGTTTACCAGTCATTTCATTACCCCTTGAACATAGGAAATGATTTCCCAACCATTATATCTTTTGAAAAAAATAAACTAACTTTTCCATCCTTATTCCATTCTTTTTGATTCGCAACCATTTAGTTTTCCAATTATCTAAAAAATGGTTGACCCGTTTAAAGCTACAAATATATTTCATAAAGAAATTTTCTTATCCCTTTAACTAATATTAACAGAAATAAACAATTTATACTAATATGAATGGATCATTAATTGCTGTAAGCAAATATTAACAAAGTAAACAATTTCTTTATCAACTCGCGTTAATCAATTTCTTCAATCTTCATAACTCAATGAAATCTCGTCGAGTTTTAAAGCAAATAAATGGTGTGGTTTCGATTAAAAAAACGCCACTAGATGCTCCCAGGGTCGAAAAGGTGTAGCAAACTGGCCTGCTAAGCTCAGTAAAATTAAATTTCCTAAATTATCATGTTTTTTGTAAAAGATCCGAAACTTATTATTTCCTGATTTTAAAAAAATATCTACCTCTTTTTAGTTAAAACAAACGCCACTACATGCTCCCGTAGTCCAAGAGTGGAGTTGACATGGTTTATTTCTTTATTAGTGTGTAAAGGGATTTAATTAGCCTCTATGCCTAATTGCTAATTAAGTCATAATTGTCCAATTGCTAATTCCAATTCAATTAATTGCCAGATAATTAGCACAGCTCTGGTTTGTTTGGTGACAGGGTTTTGTGATTGTGTGATTTAATCAATCATTTATTCTAACAGCAATTTGACAAACAATTTATCTTCGTAGCAGTTATCATTGGCACCTGGTGAGAATTAAAAACCGGCTATAGACGATATTTAAAATTGAATCGCGCGCGCTCAGAGCAGCTCCAGTGCAGACACAGTGCAGAGCAGCCGCTAGGGTGCAGTCAAGGTATTGTCGGTCCCCAGCAAAACATACGAGAAGAGTGTTAAATTTAAAAATTAAATCTAAACTTATGATAGGGTTTAAGAAATAAATTGTAAATGCCTGCTGTTTGTTGCGTTCCCTTGTGTACCCAGCGAGGGTATAAAAAGGTTTTGGCAGATGGATCAGTAACAAAAGTAAATAAATAAACCCAACCGAGGCTTAGACCGTCAAGATCGCGATAACACGGGCACGTTAAACTGATAAAATTTGAAATCATTATGTTAAAAATTGAATACCTGTAGCGAAAACCGATGATTTAATATGCAATAATACCGCTAAAAAAGAAATCGAACCCCTAAACTAATTTGTATAATTTATAATTAATCTCAAAGTTTAATATACTGCCATAGACTTTACATTAGCTCCATTTTTTTTTGACTGCACCCCTCCCCGACAGAGTACGCTAAGTTCTCAGTGCAGCTCGCGCGCAATTTTAAATATTGTCTATTGCTTATTGTTTTCTTGGGCAATGTTAAAATAATCATTATATAAATAAACTGGTCATCGTTTAATTTTTTCTTAGGTAACTTAAATATAAGCACTAAAAAGAAATAATTACAAATTTAATAGTTACCCAACAAAAATGATTGGAAGAGTTCGAATAAAAAATATTAATTGGTTTTTTGACAGGGTTTAGTGATCGTGTGATCTATCGATTAATTTTCCAGCAATTTAAACGAACAAAATGATCTACGTAGCACCAGTTAAGAAACCTGGTAACGAACCCTTATGCGTAGAGTTTGCATTAATCTACTTTAAACAACAAACATTTATTTAATTTAGCAAAAAATTAATACTAATCAGCGGTTATCGTTGGCCGGTAACACACCTAAAGACGAACCCCACACGGCCAATTGGTCTTCTAACTACAACAACCAGCTGACACTGACAGCAGACAGCTGTCTTGAACTTTTGACCGATACTTACTAAAATCAATGAATTTATAAATTATCGGCTAAAACCTAACTTTAAATTCTTTTGAAATAAATTATAATTAAGTTTTATTTACGAAAAAAAATAAAATTAGACCTAATTAGCCCCTTCTTTTACATGAAAAGTGAAAATATTTCCCTTAAGGCTCAAGCTCGAGCGATAGGCAGAGCGGACCATGGAGCGGACGACGTATTGTCTATACAAAAAAATGTCTATAGCTGTATATCTCCTACTTACCGTACTACCTACAGCCGAAAACTACCATTGCTAAGACCGAGGCTTAGCAATAATAAATGAAATTCATTTCATAAATTATTGACTAAATCGTACCCTTAAATTTTTTTTGTATTGAATCAAAATAAAGTATTACTTACGAAAATTATTAAAATCAGATCTTTTAAAGCTCAACAACGTTCTCAAAGTCAAACATATCGTTTCTCCCTCTATACATAGTTTTCATACCTACGTCGTAAATGACGTGGGCTGCATAACGTCAGTCAAAGCATGATTAAAAACCATGAAATTTGGCACTTAAACTTAATTTTTCTCAAAAACTTTAAAAATGGTCCTAGAAAAAGGTTTAAATTTTGATATAAAACCGTTCCCAAACGTAATAAACGTATATTTCATTGCAAAGGGTTTGCGACAAAATGGGTGAAATGGAGAAAAACTCCATGTTATTTCTATGGGAAAATTTAACTTTTTCACAAAAAGGGCTGAATCATTTTATGCAAATGAAAACCACCCTTAGCAACTTTATTTTCTATAAAAGAAACTAATGGAGGGATCTCTTTGCAATTTTAACCACATATTCAGGGTCCGAATTTTAGTTCAGTGGAATATTTTTCAAAACAATTAATACAATACAAAAAAAACTACATCCAAACAAAAAACCCTCCTTTTACATTAAGAGCAGTATGAGGTCTTATCTAAGAGAGCTATCGCTCTCCTAGAATACTGAAACATGCTAAACTCGTAGGCCTACCTTGTTGTTAGTTGCATTTAAATAGTCACTAAATTACTTCTGCAAAAACTCGGGTTCGTCCGGGATTTTAACCCGGGACCACTCGCACCCTAAGCGAGTATCATACCCCTGGACCAACGGACAATGTTTGTAACTTACAATGCTCAACTATAGGCCTACCTTGTTGTTAGTTGCATTTAAATAGTCACTAAATTACTTCTGCAAAAACTCGGGTTCGTCCGGGATTTTAACCCGGGACCACTCGCACCCTAAGCGAGTATCATACCCCTAGACCAACGGACTATGTATGATACTGAAACATGCTAGACTCGTAGGCCTACCTTGTTGTTAGTTGCATTTAAATAGTCACTAATTTACTTTTGCAAAAACTCGGGTCCGTTCGGGATTTGAACCCGGGACCACTCGCACCCTAAGCGAGTATCATACCCCTAGACCAACGGACTATGTATGATACTGAAACATGCTAGACTTGTAGGCCTACCTTGTTGTTAGTTGCATTTAAATAGTCACTAATTTACTTTTGCAAAAACTCGGGTCCGTCCGGGATTTGAACCCGGGACCACTCGCACCCTAAGCGAGTATCATACCCCTAGACCAACGGATCATGTGTGTAACTAAATATGCTCAACTCATAGGCCTACCCTGTAGTTAGTTGCATTAACATAGTCACTAATTTACTTCTGCAAAAACTCGGGTTCGTCCGGGATTTTAACCCGGGACCACTCGCAGCCTAAGCGAGTATTATACATCTGGACCAACGGACAATGCTTGTAACTAAAAATGCTCAATTCATATGCCTACCTTGTTGTTAGTTGCCTTTAAATAGTCACAAAATTACTTCTGCATAAACTCGGGTTCGTCCGGGATTTTAACCCGGGACCACTCGCACCCTAAGCGAGTATCATACCCCTAGACCAACGGACCATGTATGATACTGAAACATGCTAAACTCGTAGGCCTACCTTGTTGTTAGTTGCATTTAAATAGTCACTAAATTACTTCTTCAAAAACTCGTGTACGTCCGAGATTTGCACCCGGGACCACTCGCACCCTAAGCGAGTATCATACCCCTAGATCAACGGATCATGTGTGCAACTAAATATGCTCAACTCATAGGCCTACCCTTTAGTAAGTTGCATTAACATAGTCACTAATTTACTTCTGCAAAAACTCGGGTTCGTCCGGGATTTTAACCCGGGACCACTCGCACCCTAAGCGAGTATCATACCCCTAGACCAACGGACCATGTCTGTAACTAAATATGCTCAATTCATATGCCTACCTTGTTTTTAGATGCATTTAAATGGTCACTAAATTACTTCTGCAAAAACTCGGGTACGTCCGAGATTTGCACCCGGGACCACTCGAACCCTAAGCGAGTATCATACCCCTAGACCAACGGATCATGTGTGTAACCAAATATGCTCAACTCATAGGCCTACCCTGTAGTTAGTTGCATTAACATAGTCACTAATTTACTTCTGCAAAAACTCGGGTTCGTCCGGGATTTTAACCCGGGACCACTCGCATCCTAAGCGAGTATCATACCCCTGGACCAACGGACAATGTTTGTAACTAAAAATGCTCAACTATAGGCCTAGCTTGTTGTTAGTTGCATTTAAATAGTCACTAAATTACTTCTGCAAAAACTCGGGTTCGTCCGGGATTTTAACCCGGGACCACTCGCACCCTAAGCGAGTATCATACCCCTAGACCAACGGACCATGTCTGTAACTAAATATGCTCAATTCATATGCCTACCTTGTTGTTAGATGCATTTAAATGGTCACTAAATTACTTCTGCAAAAACTCAGGTTCGTCCTGGATTTGAACTCGGGACCACTCGCAGCCTAACGAGTATCGTACCCCTAGACCAACGGACAATGTTTGTAACCAAAAATGCTCAACTATAGGCCTACCTTGTTGTTAGTTGCATTAAAATGGTCACTAACTTACTTCTTCAAAAACTTGGGTTCGTCCGGGATTTTAACCCGGGACCACTCGCACCCTAAGCGAGTATCATACCCCTAGACCAATGGACCATGTATGATACTGAAACATGCTAAACCGTAGGCCTACCTTGTTGTTAGTTGCATTTAAATAGTCACTAATTTACTTTTGCAAAAACTCGGGTCCTTGCGGGATTTGAACTCGGGACCACTCACACCCTATGCGAGTATCATACTCCTAGACCAACGGACCATGTAAATAACTAAAAATGCTCAATTATAGGCCTACCTTGTTGTTAGTTGCATTTAGATAGTCACTAAATTACTTTTGCAAAAACTCAGGTTCGTCCGAGATTTAAACCCGGGACCACTCGCAGCCTAAGCGAGTATTATACCCCTGGACCAACGTACAATGTTTGTAACTAAAAATGCTCAATTCAATGCCTACCTTGTTGTTAGTTGCATTTAAATAGTCACTAAATTACTTCTGCAAAAACTCGGGTTCGTCCGGGATTTTAACCCGGGAACACTCGCACCCTAAGCGAGTATCATACCCCTTGACCAACGGACCATGTATGATACTGAAACATGCTAAACTCGTAGGCCTACCTTGTTGTTAGTTGCTTTTAAATAGTCACTAATATTGTGATAACCAAGCTGCCATTTACTTCACCAAAAACCCCGTCGAAAACCATCGGACGAAACACATCTATGTCAGATACCACTTTATCCGTGATATCCTCTCCAAAGAGACATTCATTCTGCGCTATGTTTCCTCGAAAGAAAATATAGCAGATATATTCACGAAGGCGTTACCAAAACTTAATTTTGAGAAGTTCGTGCTAATGTTAAAATTAACTGCTTAAAATGTCACAATTAATATTTATTAATGTATATTAACAGTAAGATGTTGACCGAAATGTAATATAGTTAGGGGGAGTTTTGTTGACCTTTGACCTGATAGTGAACTATATTACTAGCCTAGGTGGCGTGACGGCATCTTTTATGACTGGTTCAAAGGTTACCTTTACGCTAATCTGTTATAATACTTATCAGTTGTTTTTTTGCTTCGCTTCTTGCTAGTCGGTTTAATTTTCTTGAGCTGTGAACAACCCCAATTGTATATTATATTTTGATGCCTAATTAAATTAACTCTATGTTTTCTATAAACGAGTTTCATTTACTCAATGTTCACCCTAACCCTAATTAGTCTAACAAAAACTGTATTTTGAATGCGCGAGCTAAAGTAAAGTTTTTCCAATGTAGCAATATTTTGAAGTAAAACATACAATTTTGGAAAAGGGGGAAATTTATTCAGTTGATTTAACTTGATAATAACAAAAACAGGCGCACATTTAGCTGCTTATATAAAAACTTGAAGGTCTTACCTTTGCTGGAAAATTTTGTTGACTTTGCTGGAATATTTTGAAATTGAAGTTAGGCCTAGCAATTTTGAATCGCGCGTGATTTGAAATATTTTAAAATCACGCGCTCCTATAATCACGTGACAAAATGTAAAGGCAACGTGTATGGGTGTGTGTGATATTTTCAAAAGGGATACTAAAAGCTAAAATTTAGATATTTTGTTAATCATATATCATAATGACGCAACGTTCAATTAAAGACACGTCATATCTCGTAAATTATACATATAAGTCACGTGAAGAGTTCCTTTTGTAATTCCAAAACATCGGATGCGAATCCGGACAGACATAGCTAACGATCTCGTAGACAGACGCTATCTCAGAAATAGGCCAAAAAAATTAATATAAATAATATAAAATAATGAAGTTGAACCCCAGGCGTGACCCGAAGTTTAAATACTTGACATCACTGTGAAAACTAAGTACTAATCATACGACTGCGAACAACGATTTCCATTTCAAAGAGAATAGAACTATTCGGTAATGAAGAACAGTCAACCATGAAAATTTCACCGACGCTGCTGTAAAGACCTCGGTCACGGCCAACGAAAGTGTACCTACCTCTCAACTAAGAAAACAAAGAAGGGACACATGATGATACGTTCCGTAAGTTTGTCACTGGTTACTTAGAGCTTGTCATGATGTGACGTAGGTGAAACGTCTAAGATTCTCTGGTGAGGCGCTGTCAAAAATAGGAAAATGGACTGAAATAACGCGTGTAGTCAATTCTGCCGTCGTTCTCGAACTAGCTCTTAGTAAGTCTCTAGTGTTACGAAGTATAGGTAGTGTCATACTTATGAAACACATCTTATAAACTTATGATGATACTTATAGATATATGAGGCGCTTGTACTGTATCCCATTTTGACGTCACCATGGTTCAAGCGTCAAGCTTATTAGAGTACCCACCAACATCGCCTTTGACAGCGACTAACCAGGCGTGTCTTTACGAGAATCTATGACGTTTCACCTACATCACTTCATGACAAGCTCTCAATAACCAGTGACAAACTTATGGAACATATCTTATCAACTTATAGTGCACTACCCGAGCTAATAAGTAATCAGTATGTGTACCAACGGGTAAAATCACATTGACAAAGAAAACAATTTTGTAATTATTATATAATTATATATTATTATTTAGATGTAAGGAATACTCACATTGACAAAGAAAACAATTTGTAATTATTATATAATTATATAATATAATTAATAGTTATCCATTTCGTTAGCTGAAGTGTCATTGAAGAATACTCCCGCGTTAGTAGGCCAATTGGCCACATTTCTGCCAGCGTATCTCTCATATCCCGGTATGTTATGGATATTTTCCCAATCTGCGAATGCTTCGTCAAGTACAAACGTCACGTTTAGATCATGACCAGCACTGCTGACCGCGACAGTCAAATTAGGATCAGGTTCGTATGACCCATCCAGTCCGTGTATAAAATCGTTTTCCATGCCGTAACTCGCGTTCAAAGATTCTCTATCAGAGATGGGAGATTCGAGTGGTCTAAATGGTGTGGGATCATCGTCGGATATATCCAAATTAAGTGAGCGTGGCATCAACCTTCCTTGTGATTGTGCGGGCGAAGATTTGTATCTTATTGCAACTGGAGTATTGGAGTTGTTCATGAAGAGTGTAATGTTTGGCGGGGTCCCGATGTGCGATTGAGCCTCGGAACTGATGTCGTTGATGAAACTCAAGTTGGGTGAATGCACCTTACGTATCGAAGATGGACCCACGGTGGGACTCGAATGGAGCATATTGGGTTTAAAATGTGCACTTGGACTTGAATTCATAGTGCACGCATTGTTTGCAAATGACGTTTGCACACTCGGACTTGAATTCATAGTGCACGCATTGTTTGCAAATGACGTTTGCACACTCGGACTTGAGTTGATGATAAATGTGGTGTTACCAGTTCTGATACCGATGTTGGAAGAAAATCTGGTCATTTCGATAGTTAAGTTTGGTTTTGGGCTATTGAAAGTTAAACTATGTCCTCTGCGTCGTATTCTTCGACGATTTATTGGCGATATTGAGGTCAGGTTGTGATTTATTCGAGAGTTTGATCTTGGTGAGCTGGCAGCTCTCTGTGGTGTTCTGAATGCACCATGTCTCCATACTGGGACACGTGAACCTTCGGGGATGTTCGGGGCGGGATTACCTGTCGAGTTGGCGGACTTCTGAACGCTCCACTTTGCCGAACGTTCCGCGATTGACGAGGAGCTCTTCGTTGACGATTTGGTGGACTCATTGGTATTGTAGATGGCAATAACCGTAATCTACGGCGGTTTTCCAGCGCCAGTGTCGTAGCTCGTTGTAGCCATATAATTGGTGAAATAAATCCATAAAGCTAGATGGGTCTGGAAAAGTACCTTCATCAATTGCGTAGATGAATTCCCTCATTCCACGTAATAGATGTTCTACTTCATCTGATGTTGCTTCGACGTTTACACCAAGCTCTCGTAACTTGGAGATTAATTTCAAGTATTTCTTTTTTTCTAGTTTTCCAATATTTAGAAGGATGAATCTTAAGGCGTTTAAGAATGGTACCCAACATTGTCCGATAAAATGGGAAGATGCCGAGAATATTATTTCGAATGCTCTCGAGTTCAGATAAACCACTCTGTGGACCTGACGCTTGTTAAGGAACCTCACTAAAAACACGTCGAGGGCTTCGGCTCTGGCTACGGCCTCTTCGATGGTGTTAACCATTGGGCCTTCTAAGTAAATCCGTCTGAAAAGACAGCGTGCGCTTCTCATGATGTTAAATCGATCTTGGTAGTCATCTTGAATGCTGTTGATTTTGTGGCAGAGTTCCTGGTAATCGATGGGGTGAGCGTCTGCCATGGGACTGTAAAGGGTGAAATCGTATTTGGTCAAACAATATAAATTACTAGCTCTTAGCAGCGGCGTCGCTCGCGTGTAATAAGAACTTCCATCAAAAGGATATAAAGAATGGGTGGATTTTACTGATGACTAATATTATTGCAGCACCCTAGGAGCGAAGGCACTCGGCGTTGCCCGTCAGCCCGTTGGAACATTTTTTATTACTATTCACGCGGACATTATTCTATAAAGAAGGGTTTTTAAGTTTTTGGCCGCCATTTAAAAAGATGGAAACAAATCGAAGCCAAAAGACCATTCAGCCCGTCTATAGGTTAAAGGAAACCAGTGTACTAAATATTTTTGAAATCGGTTGAAACGCGCGGACTTTGTTGCATAGAGAAATTTTTTACATTTCTGGTCGCCATTCCTTAAGATGGCGGCGGATTAAAAAATCTTTCTTAGTACGCGCCTACTACTTATGAGTAACGTTCCTGTAAATTTTCAGCCTTCTAGGGCAAGCGGTTTGGGCTGGGCGTTGATTATCAGTCAGTCTGTCAGTCAGGACTTTGATTTATATAGATATAGATGTTGCTTTAAACAATAAGCACTTTGGTGGATTGGTAACTTTGAATCCCTATCAAATGAACGTCTTTGGATCCACGTCTAAGTTCTTAACCCTATATCTAGCAGATAATACGGCGGTCTAATAAACCTAACAGCTAGAAGACGGCAAACGTGACCAGCTCATTGAGCCTAATGAAACCGAAGCAAGCCAAATATATCCTACCTATTTTTAGAGACTACTTAACCTAATCTAACAAAACGTAACCTACCTATTTTTAGACTACTTAACCTAATCTAACAAAACGTAACCTACCTATTTTTAGAATACTTACCCTAATCTAACAAAACGTAACCTAGCCTAACACAGTAGTATAAATACTACGGGGGGTTAGGGGTCAGGTTGCCATCTTATCTCTAACCTATCATAACTAAACCTAAACGTAACCCAAACATATACTTTACCGCAGTCAAGCTTAACTTACCTAACAAGTCATCAAATGAGCGGCTTAATATGCGCCTCTTTTTAGGATAGAATGTTTTGGAAAAGGTGGCAATAAACAAGCTAATTAGCAATTATTTATAAAATGAAGCAACATTTTGGAATAAACTATACAATTTTGGAAAAGGGGGAAATTTATTCAGTTGATTTAATTT
The DNA here is from genome assembly GCF_054372755.1 of Phalangium opilio. Lineage (NCBI taxonomy): Eukaryota > Metazoa > Arthropoda > Arachnida > Opiliones > Phalangiidae > Phalangium > Phalangium opilio. The sequence continues at coordinate 3,709,739 of NW_028324186.1, read as the reverse complement.
GATAATAACAAAAACAGGCGCACATTTAGCCGCTTATAAATTTTAAAATTAGGGATAAAATGATGTTGCCGAGATTCTATTGGCTATCGCGAAAGGGTGACGCGACACCTAGAAGTAGTTTTGGAAACTACTCTAACGGAGTATTGTTTATCTACGAAGGCGAAGCTGTACAGCCTGTATTGCGTGTAGCGAATGTATTATACAGTGACAGTATATATACACATTGGTATTGTATATTTCGTTTGGCTTAAGTTATCATATGAATCATTACATGGCGCCTAGCAAAAAGTATTGCTGTGTCCCACAGTGTAATTCTAGATTAAAACTAAATATCCCAGGGTTAAGTATGCATTATTTTCCCAAAAGAAATCAAGTTGCGTAAACAGTGGCAACGCGTCCTAAAAATTGGAAAACATATTTCAAATCACATGGTTTTATGTAGTTTACATTTCAAGAAGACTGATTACTTTTTTCCTGGTAAGTTTTCTTTTCAAGTATTAAGAATTGAAGAACGATATTTAATGTACTTGTTACTTCAGATATGCCGACAGGGAAAAGGAAAGTAAAGCTTGGAACTTCCCCTTTCCCAATGTTTGCCTATATTGAACGACGACAAAATTATTTCTGAAGATACCAGAATTTTAATGGTTTGAAGAAAAGGCTTGATAATCGACAAAGAAACTTTAAAAGCTATGCAAAACCTTCAATTTATAGCCAGTCGAGTTCAGAAAGAGAAATAGAAGATGCCCCAGAATCCACAGACAAACAAGCAAACATTGAAATTGGTTTGAATGCTCTCGCAACTGAGGTTTGTGAGACTTTGCATCAAGAGAGAAAAGATGTTTCAGTGCAAGTCAACACTTACTATTCTGAAACCTTTAATATTATGAATTCAGTTAAAACTGACACGGATTTAAGTCCTATGACCGGAATCACCAATTTCAAATAATTTTACGCCATTGTGGAATCTATGACAGTGTTAATAAATTTTAAAACTCAGATCCCAATAGATGGACTTTCTCTTCTTGTTTTAACGTAAATTTAACTAAACTTGACGTACGGGGTTCTTTCTACTATGTTTAATATGTCTGAAACAAGTAGCCGCCGATACTTTAAACAAACAGTGTTTATTGTCGCGCAAGTTTTTAAATGGCACTCAAAGGAAGAAATCATTAATAGCATGCCCCAATGTTTTAAAGGCTTTGAAAAAACTGTGTTGGTATTGGATTGTACTGAAATTCCAATAGAGAAACCAAATTGTCTTAAATATAGAATCTTGTCTTATTCAAATTATAAATGTAACCACACTCTTTAAATTTTGGTTGGCTGGTTTTATTTCTTTTTTCAGTAGAGCTTATGTAGAAAGAGCATCCAACAAAGTTATCACTTTGCACAGTGAAGTATTGGACAAATTAACGGTTCACGGGTAGTTGAGCGGTTTTCAAAAGAGCGTTTTGGAATAAAGCGGTTCCTAAAACAGCGGTTTGCAAAACCGCGTGGAAGCAAAACCGCGGTTATTGTTTCCGCGTTTCTCAATACAGCGCTCTTTCCCAAAACAGCGGTTGCTGTTTCCGCCCAAACTGTGATTGATAGGGAGGGAAATATCTATTATATTAAGTATATAGGACAAAAAGGAGTAATGTTATATCGGAAGTAAATATAAAATATAATTTTTTGGAAAAGGCATATTATTTTAGGAAGTTAATGAAGATAAACAACAATATTTTGGAAAGGCGTACTTTCGTACGCTCAAGATATAAACGCTGTAATCAAAATGCGCTAAAACGAGAAATGGCTATATGGCAAACGCGTTTATGAAAAAGCCGTTTTGGACAATGCTGTTTTGATAACACGCCCAATCGATAACATACCCAAATGAACACCCTATGTAGACACATGCATGGTAAGTAAAGGATTCAGAATAGAGACTGAATGTTTAGAAAAAGGTATTGATTTTTTCATGCCACCATTTCTGATAGGATCTAATCAGTTTACGGAAACAAAATCACTCGATAACTTCAAAATAGTAAAAGCAAGAGTGCACATAGACAGTTTGATACAAAGATTAAAACTTTTTTCAATCTTTAATGAAAAACTGGATTGGAAGATGACGTCTTTCATTAACCCTATGTTTTTAATTGCAGCTGGTATTGTAAACTTGTCATCACCAATATTAGATAAAGTTAGATTTTAATAAAATGAATATTTGGTTTTTAAAAAATTATTTTAATTGTAACTCAGTTTTACAATTTTATAACACTAAACATGTTTTTACTTTTTTTGCTACAGTGACTAGTATGTCATTGAATTTCTTGCTTTAAGTGGCCAAGACATTGTTCCAAATTTAAAAATGCCATATCCTGCCCAAACCTGTTTGTGATATTTTTTTCCTTAAAAATAAAATTGTCTCCTTACGCTTATAAATATGGAATCTGCGCGTTTCATTAACTCAGCGATTGAAATGGTGGCTTCTTTTGTGGTGTGTCAAACAGAAAATAAATATCAATATTGAGTTACCTTTCTTGTTATTAATAATCTAGGCTTTGTCTATATTATTGCGAAAACCATTGATTTTAAAGAAATAATTCTTCATTAAAGCCTTGCTTGAGTACATCTCCTAGAGGAGACGAAGAGGGTGTTGGCGATCCGGTGGCAGACGAAGAGGGTGTTGGCGATCCGGTGGCAGACGAAGAGGGTGTTTGCGATCCGGTGGCAGGCGAAGAGGGTGTTGGCGATCCGGTGGCAGGCGCAGAGGGTGTTGGCGATACGGTGACTCGCATAGAGGGTGTTGGCGATCCGGTGGCAGGAGAAGAGGGTGTTGCCGATCCGGTGGCAGACGAAGAGGGTGTTTGCGATCCGGTGGCAGGCGAAGAGGGTGTTGGCGATCCGGTGGCAGGCGCAGAGGGTGTTGGCGATACGGTGACTCGCATAGAGGGTGTTGGTGATCCGGTGGCAGGAGAAGAGGGTGTTGGCGATCCGGTGGCAGGAGAAGAGGGTACTGGCGATCCGGTGGCAGAAGAAGAGAGTGCTGGCGATCCTATGGCAGACGAAGAGGGTGCTGGCGATCCGGTGGCAGGCGGGGAGGGTGCTGGCGATCCGTTGGCAGGATAAGAGGGTGCTGGCGATCCGGTGGCAGGATAAGAGGGTGCTGCCGATCCGGTGGCAGGAGAAGAGGGTGCTGGCGATCCCGTGGCAGGAGAAGAGGGTGCTGCCGATCCGTGGCAGGCGAAGAGGGCGTTGGCGATACGGTGGTAGGAGAAGAGGGTGTGGGCGATCCGGTGACAGGCGAAGAGGGTGTTGGCGATCCGGTGGCAGGCGTAGAGGGTATTAGCGATCCGGTGGCAGGCGTAGAGGGTGTTGGCGATCCGGTGGCAGGCGAAGATGTTGGCGATCCGGTGGCAGGCAAGATGGGTGCTGGATATCCGGTGGAAGACAATTTGTGCTGGCTATCCGGTGGAAGACAAAATTGGTGTTGGCTATCCGGTGTCAGGCGAAATGGGTGTTGGCGATGCGGTGGCGGGCGAAGAAGATGTTGGCGATGCGGTGGCGGGCGAAGAAGATGTTGGCGATGCGGTGGCGGGCGAAGAAGATGTTGGCGATGCGGTGGCGGGCGAAGAAGATGTTGGCGATGCGGTGGCGGGCGAAGAAGATGTTGGCGATGCGGTGGCGGGCGAAGAAGATGTTGGCGATGCGGTGGCGGGCGAAGAAGATGTTGGCGATGCGGTGGCGGGCGAAGAAGATGTTGGCGATGCGGTGGCGGGCGAAGAAGATGTTGGCGATGCGGTGGCAGATGAAATCGGTGCTGGCGAAATGGGTCTGGCGAACCGGTGGCAGGCGAAATGGGTGTTGGCGATCCGGTGGCAGGCGAAATGGGTGTTAGCGATACGGTGGCTGGCGAAATGGGTCTGGCGATCCGGTGGCAGGCAAAATGGAGGCTGGCGATCCGGTGGCAGGCAAAATGGAGGCTGGCGATCCGGTGACAGGCGAAGAAGATGTTGGCGATCCGGTGGCAGGCGAAGAGGGTGTTGGCGATCCGGTGGCAGGCGAAGAAGATATTGGCGATCCGGTGGCAGGCAAAATGGGTGCTGGATATCCGGTGGAAGACAAAATGGGTGCTGGCTATCCGGTGGAAGACAAAATGGGTGCTGGCTATCCGGTGGAAGACAAAATGGGTGCTGGCTATCCGGTGGCAGGCGTTGTGGGTGATCTCTTAAGTCTCCTTTTTGCCTCGCGCCTTTTCTCTTTTTTTTTGCTTGTTCACTTGCTGGTGGAGTTCTTCACCAGTTAATTTAATTGTTGGAATCTTCAATAGTAACGTCATTGAAGAGAATTGGTGAGCATGTAATCATTCATCTTATAATTGAATTTGCGTCACTCGTTACTTGAAATTCTCCTTTACCGGGCCAAGGAGAATGGGTTACGGAGTCGTTTTGAAGAGTTGAAATCGTAGCTAGCTGTGATGTGAACTCCCACAACGGGTGAACGGGGTGCGTTGAAAAAGTGTAGATCGCATACTAGTAAAACGTTTACCCAAGTTCTACATTACCATAGAAACCAAACCTCTTGCCAGAACCCTGTAGCTCGCACCATCTAGTGCCGCGGTTTGGAGATTTAATGATAAAATAGAGAAAGGCTTAGTTTTGGCGGTTTTGGGTTTGGCAAGGTCTTCATCTGTCTTTGATTGAAAGTTTTTCCAACAAATTTTTAATGTGAAAATGGGAAAATATTGTGTGTACAAAAGTTGTAAAAACTACAACACGTCAGATGAGTCCCGTAGTCAAAGCATAAAATATTATCCAGTTCCAAAACCAAGGAAAAACTATTTCAAATGTATGCGGTGGCTTATGGCAATAAACCGTAAGGATATAAGAACTCATAATGATGTTAAGTCACATCATTATGTCTGCTCTATGCATTTTATTGTTGGGAATGGGCCCACAGATTATAATCCTGATCCAGGGAATAGTTTTAGTTGTAGTACTAAAATTACAATCATAACCATTTATGATAGGCGAACATTACTTTGGAAATCAAATCTTATTCAAATTCTCAGCAAGCCCAAGGAACAGGTAAGTTTCCTAATATTTAACCTGGGTTGTGCATATTTTAACAGGGTTCAAATTTTTCAAGTTGTTCGAAATTCAGCTTCAGGTGAAGCAAATCGGTTTTCCAAAAGTTATTGATGAGCGAACAATTGAAATTACTCCAAACCAAAAAATCCAGGCCAAGAAAATGGCATCCAGCAATAATACAGTGGTGTATTTCGATAAAAGCTAGGTCTCCTTGTGCATACGAAGCCGTGCGTCAAGTAATTTCATTGCCTTCTCAGCGAACTCTTTATAAGTACTCTGTGGACCTAACTACAAAAAGTGGATTTAACGATGCCAGTCTCTTGGAAATGAGAGGAAATATTGATATAGAAAATTTGGACGAACACCAAAAGTATTTCAAGTTAATCCTTGTCGAAATTCTAATAAAACAGGACCTGGTATTCAACAGCAGTACAGGAGAATTAATTGGAGCTGCAAATCTTAATGAATTCCGAAATAAAGTGATTGAATTAGAAAATAACATTAAAAGAAAGGTTGAAATTGCAAACTTAAACTTGGCAAATCACATTCTTCATTTCATGGTCAGAGGACTGACGACCAATTTTAAGTATCCGTTCGCTTTTTTTCCTTGTGAAAATCTATACGCAGAAGAGTTATTTCCTTAATTTGGGAGGGGATCGAGAATTTACAGGCAGGGATTTCGAATTCTCGCTGCGGTATGTGATAAAGCCTCCACGAATATGAAATTAATTAAAATTTGTACGGAGATTGATAGAGAAGTAAACAATCACAGAGTGGGGTATAAAACCAAAAATCCTTTCAATAACGGTGAACCCTTGTATTTCGTGTTGGATGTTTGTCACATAAAACATCTAAAAATGGACTAAACAACAGTGGTAAAATGAAGAAACACAAAGATGGTTCAGTTAAACCAATCAGACTTTAAAGCAAATGGAAAACATTTGCTATGGCAGCATATAGTTGATGCTTATGAAATTGATTCAAAGTCCTTGCTAAGGTTAGCGCCCAAGTTGACATACAATCATGTGTATCTTAATGCACACAGTTGTATGAGAGTAAAGCTTTCAACCCAAATCCTGAGCAGTACTATCGCCAACGCTGTCGAGCAATTGGTTGGGAGATAAAGCGGAAGAGGCTGTCAAGTTTTTAAGACTTTTTGACGCTTTTTTTGACATCTTGAATATTTCTAACACCTACGCATTCTTCACAAAGAAGAAACTTGAATTAGAACCATTGAAGAACTTAACCGACTGGCGTTTTAAGGTATTAAAGTACAAAAACTAACAAGATGTATAATTCCAGAAATTTTAAGAACTATAAATTATTTCTAGTGGCTAGAGGATGATTTCCTCGGTTACTTAGACGAATGGGAATCTGAAGTAAGCAAATTGGAAGTTGAAGAAGATTTCGACAACAACAAAATGCTACTTAGTAGGGAAACTCTTGAAGGCATAAGAATAACAGGTAAAATAATTTAGAATAATCCCAAACTGTTTAATAATTCTAACTCTCTTTAATTCTTTTAGTTTATTCAACTATAGAGATTGTAAAATTTTTGTTAGAAAAAGAAGCACCCTAAGTATTAACAGCGAATTTAAATCAGGATTTGGTTGAGAACTATTTTGGACGTCAGAGAGGATCTTGTGGTTCTAGGGAAAATCCCACTGTCACTCAATATGGGCAAGGGGCTAAAAGACTTAAACTCATGAAATCCTTAATACCTAAAGTTAAAAATGGAAATTGCACGCCAACCCAGAAAAAACGGTGTAACCGAAAAACAATTGCTTGTAAGGAACTCCAAGAAGAGCCACAAGATGTTGCACAAACCCATCATAAATAAGGAAATTTATTGAGAAAAAAAATAAATAAATAAATAAATACATCTATCAATCAATCAAGTTTGCTTCACTCTTAGTGAAAGGCTTATTTAAATTTCTGTGGGTTGGAGCTTTAAGCTCTTTCCGTATACCGCTGCTAGTTAAACTGTCCTTTTTTGCATTCTGGTATACATTTTTTATGCTTCTCGTTAATCCCACCAAGTGACAGTTAATAAGAATACTAAAACATTTTTTCCTGACCGATTTCAAATTTTCCATCTCATCCCCCCATAGTTTTTCCCAATTTTCCATTATAAATATGTCTTCCTCTAAAATATCAATGATCTTAGCATTTCTATTTTCATTGTCTCTTAAAGATGCATCAGACTGCACAAAAGGAACTATCTTATCACAGATATATTTAAAAAATCATATGCTAGTTTTGACAAATGTAACAACCCTCCTCTATCTTGAGTTGCAGTCCACTGGTGATATGCTTCGGTTGCATCACTCTTCTTAACTAAGCGGTTTCTTGAAAATTTTGGGCTTCCGTAGAGGCTGTGTACCAGCGAATTTTTCTTTTTCCAAATATTTAGAAAATAATGTTCATTGAAAAGACGTTGAGCAAAAATTGAAGTCAATACACCCTGATCCTTTGGTCCAAGCATCCTAAATGGCTCCATATGTAAAAAAGACCTTTTTAACTCCTCGGCAAATTCTCCGTTTGTAAAAAGCCCGTCTTTTACTATAAAATTTTCTTTATCTAAAAGCCCCGGTTTGTCATCCATAAAAACTGTTACAAAGTCCTTCTTGTGAAAGCTCTGTAATTTTACTTTTCTTGATTTCTTCTAAAGCGTCCTAACACGAGAGATATTATTTTTAATTGGGGGCTAACATTATAACATGACACTAAGAACAATTGGCTTCGGCTTCCCAACAAAAGTCACCTTTTGTAAATCTGAAGAACTACAAAGAATCGCCCCTAGATTTTCTTTTAAGTACTTTTCATCAAGTTTAATGCCTGAAAAAATAAAAAATATTATATTAGCACGCGCTTTATACAAGTTTGTCAATAGATAGTTGGGTACTGGCAAGCTGGCTCCCAAGTTTTGTAAATATTTACTTACCTTTTTCAATCTTTTTTCGTTGGGCCTTTGTGGGTTTCTTTGAATTGTATTTTTTGATATAATTATGATCTACCGAAATATCCTTAATTACGCTTTTATTCTTGATTTTATAAAAGAGAAATCGCGTCTACATCTCCACTGGTAAGAAAAATGCACGTGTCATGGTCTCCTTGACAGACCAAGGGCCAAAATCGAACATTTTCCAACCGGTTTTAACAAATGTTTTTTGTTATTATTTTTCTGGGGCGAGATGGCGCGAAGCAGAGTATCCAATGAATGACGACATATTTTTACCAGGATATTCCCCCGTTTTCGAGCCCCCCATAGCCATTACGGACAGGGAGAGGGAAAGGCTTTACAAAACAACTCCGTACCCAGGGACAGGCTCCAACGATCCCCGTTGGCTTCCAGCAGCCCCTTTTATCGGAATTGTATAATATAATTGTAAATTTTAACCTTTAAGCAATAAATGATTTATACCACGGACTCGTCTTCGTTCTCTTGTAGCAAGCCCGAGTAGCCTTACCGACATACTCTACCACGGCCTCGGGATGGCATGATATCCCCACGTTCTTGGGGTGGCACGATACCACGGCCTCGAGGCCTTCCAATACCACGGCCTCGAGGCCTTCCAGATCGCATTCCATGTGGAGGGATCGGCCCAGGGCCTTTGGGCCTTCCAGATCGTCGACCGATCGCCGCCCCACGGCCTCGGGCGGGTCGCACTATGGCCCTATTATTACCTCGGCGGCCTCTTGCGCGATTAGCTTCATCCCCTTTAAAGAGTTGAACTCTTACCGTGCAATTTTCGGAAATTTAAAATAGGCGATCCATATTGTTAACTAGTCGATGGACTTGACTTATGGATCTTCGGCGACGCAGTTTGATTTTTTTTCGGCGCATGAGCAGCCGGTGTGTTCGTCCAACAGCCATTTACTGGCTTTCAATTTAAAGGACGATTTTCGACAAACTGTCGTCAGCAATTTGCGAATGGTTTTTTCCGCATGCGAATGAGATTTTAGTTCCTAATCGGGATAATTTACATTTAATAAATTATTATAAGATAGGCAAGTTATAAGGCACATTATAATTCAATTATCCGTTTTTAACAACTGCTCTTTGTTAAGATTATGGCCAAATGAATATTAATATAAAAGAAGTGATTTAATCCGTGTACACACCGTTAAGCGACTGATTTGCTCCTCGCATAAACATTTAAAGATAATTATTAAATCTTACTTCTTGGACAGCTTGATTACCGAACCCAAATTCCATTACCTAAGCGTTACCCTCAACGCACATTTCACCAATTATGCTTAGAAGACGTTTTTCAATCTCGGTTAATTCTACGGGGCTTTTCATCCCACCACCGGTCCCACAGGCTGAATTCTTAACTGCAGCTGCCTTCCCTTTGGTGTCCGATTTCCAATCAGCCCATGACTGAAGCAATAAGCAATAGTCAAATGACTGTACTCAACACAAAACCACGTCAAAGGTGTACCAACCTTCTTCCATTTTTTCACGTCTTTCACTGCACCAAGTGCATCCGTATTTAACATCTCTGCCAATTGAGTCCACGATCTATCTTGCGCGAATTTTGTGTATTCCGCAGATAACCTCGCAGAAACTAATTCAGGGTGAGCCTCAAAATGGTCTAGTATCACTAGACGTTGTTTTTCCGATACTTTTATCGCAAGTGGAGCCATTCTCAGCTTTAAATGTAGAAGAAAGTATACCATGAATTTATAAGATATATTCAAAATTCATGAAAATTTTATTTTCATACAGCATTATGACATTTATAATTTGGACTTCTTTGTCAGCCTATTTGAATTAGTTAAGAAACCACTTTATTAATTACAAATGCAGACTATGTGGATAAACTAAGAATTGGATAGTTAACTACTATTTAATGTAATGTCATTTAGTAATTATAACCAAAAAGCCTATTATATGTGAGAGTGGAAAATGTCATCACATGAGATTATTTAACTTAGGTTTACCGTAAAAATAGCAACTTCTTCACCATTAACTCGGTAAAGCAATAATAGTATTAACGCAACATAACATATAAACACAATTTAAACATATTTTCATAGTTAACAATAAAATATTCAATTGTTACTTATAATTTTTGTTGATTTAATGGCCTAAGATGGGCGTCTTGAGGACGTTGGTTGCGATTCACTTGTCCTATATTTCTTGGCAAATTTTGCCGACCACCTCTAGGTCGGCCAACAGGCCGCCGTATTTGCGGCTGTGCGGCGGGTTGTTCCCTAAAATTCTCCTGGTCCATTTCTTCTGGTTCTAGAGGCGGATCTTGGTCCTCTTCAACCTGGTCTTGTGGACGGTTGATATTATCATGGGGGGGGGGGCTCGAACAACTGGGCGTCGCCCTTCATAAAGTCTTTCTCCGCGGCCCATTTCAGGTCATTCGTAAGCTCCTTCGTAATATACGTTCATAGTAATATTACAATTATCCGAGATAGATATCAGTCTATCCATGTTGTTGACTAGATTGTTGTTAACGGTAATAGTTAGTATAGGGCGCTGTAGGTTAGCGGTGGCATAGGGGCTAGCCACCACCCCTCTATGCATTGTAAAGGGGCCCACCTGTAAATAAGTCGCGAGTTGACTTAGTGTGGACATCCCTTCCTAGACCAAGCTTAGATTATTATTATTAGATTTTGAAATAAAAACATTTATTATTTTGGTATTAACCTTAGTTTTACTTAAGGGTAAGACTATGAGAAATTTCATCCTGTATTGCTTACAGACTAGGAGGATTCATACCATTTACATTAGGAGGCCTGGTTTTAGACTCATTCAGTGAGTCAGGCCTCCTTGCGTAACACCTTAAGCCTGGCCTCCCGTGTAAATGGTATGAATCGTCCTAGTCTGTAAACTATGTATAAACTGAAGCTGCACTATCCCTTTAAATTTTAGGCGGTGGAAAAATTGGAAAGATTAGGGTGCCATAGCCGAGGGTAGAGAATGGAATTGGCTAGACCGAGCATGGATAACTCATAAGTTCATAAGATATGTTCACCAAAAGTTTGTATCTGGAGCTTGTCATGAAGTGGCCAAATCTGGACAATAACAGTAAACACTGATTTCAATAGAGATTGAACTTACATGGTAGCAGCAACAGTAAAATGCACAGAATTCTTTTACACAACAAACTAGCTAAGCCTAATCCTTCCGTAAAGAATGCGCGTGCTGAAATAAAATATCAGTTGTCAGCACGCGCAAAGCTATAGAGCTATTTCAGAGGGGGTAATGGCTACGTTAAAAAATGCTATTTGCTCATTGTAACAGATACATAAAAATATCTGAGAACTGAACCCTTGGCCATTCTGATGCTTCACTGGTATAATTATCAAGTTTCTCCTCGTAAGGATCGTTGACTAATAAAGTTTTTAGAAAACTGACCTCCGATACCGGGAATTGAACCCGGGCCTTCTGGGTGAAAGCCGGATATCCTATCCACAAGACCATATCAGATCCGTTCAGTTTTACACAATTAAGCTCCTAGTATCGTTGATTAATAAAATTTATAGAAAACTGACCTCCGATACCCGGAATTGAACACGGGCCTTCTGGGTGAAAGCCTGATATCCTATCCACTAGACCATATCAGATCCTTTCAGATTTTCACAATTGAGCTTCTAGTATTGTTGATGAATAAAGAATTTAGAAAACTGACCTCCGATACCGGGATTTGAACCCGGGCCATCTGGGTGAAAGCCAGATATCCTATCCACTAGACATTATCGGATCCAGTCAGTTTTTCACAATTGAGCTCCTAGTATCGTTGATTAACAAATAATTTAGAAAATTGACCTCCGATACCGGGAAATGAACACGGGCCTTCTGGGTGAGAGCCAGATTTCCTATCCAATAGACCATATCGGATCTGCTTGGGTTTTCACAATTGAGCTCCTAGTATCGTTTCTTAATAAAGTTTTTGGAAAACTGACCTCCGATACCGGGAATTGAACCCGGGCCTTCTGGCTGAAAGCCAGATATTCTAGCCACTAGACCATATCGGATCAGTTTGGTTTTTCACAATTGAGCTCCTGGTATCGTTGATTAATAAAATTTATAGAAAACTGACCTCCGATACCGGGAATTGAAACCGGGCCTTCTGGGTGAAAGCAAGATATTCTATCCACTAGACCATATCGGATCTGTTTGGTTTATCACACTTGATCTCCTAGTATCGTTTCATAATAAAGCTTTTTTAGAAAACTGACATCCGCTACCGGGAATTGAACCCGGGCTTTCTGAGCGAAAGCCAGATATCCTAGCCACTAAACCACATCGGATCTGCTTGGATTTCACAATTGAGCTTCTTGTATCGTTTCAAAATAAAGTTTTTTAGAAATCTGACCTCCGATACCGGGAATTGAACCCGGGTCTACTGGGTGAAAGCCAGATATCCTAGCCACTAGACCATATCGTATCCAATTGGCCTTTCACAATTGTGCTCCTAGTATCGTTGATCAATAAAATTTATAGAAAACTAACCTCTGATACCAGGCAATAAACCCGGACCTTCTGGGTGAAAGCAAGATATTCTAGCCACTAGACCATATCGGATCTGTTTGGTTTATCACTAGTGAGCTCCTAGTATCGTTGACTAATAAAATCTATAGAAAACTGACCTCCGATACCGGGAATTGAACCCGGGCCTTCTGGGTGAGAGCCAGATATTCTAGCCACTAAACCGTATCGGATCTGTTTGGTTTATCACAATTGAGCTCCTAGTATCGTTGATTAATAAAATTTATAGAAAACTGACCTCCGATACCGGGAATTGAACCCGGACCTTCTGGGTGAAAGCAAGATATCCGAGCCACTACACCATATCGGATATGTTTGGTTTAGCACAATTGAACTCCTTGTATCGTTGATTAATAAAATTTACAGAAAACTGACCTCCGATACCGGGAATTGAAACCGGCCTTCTGGGTGAAAGCCAGATATCCTAGCTTCTAGACCATATCGGATCTGCTTGGGTTTTCACAATTGAGTTTCTGGTATCGTTTCATAATAAAGTTTTTTAGAAAACTGACCTCCGATACCGGGAATTGAACCCGGGTCTACTGGGTGAAAGCCAGATATCCTAGCCACTAGACATTATCGGATCCAGTCAGTTTTTCACTATTGAGCTCCTAGTATCGTTGATTAACAAATAATTTAGAAAATTGACCTCCGATACCGGGAAATGAACACGGGCCTTCTGGGTGAGAGCCAGATTTCCTATCCAATAGACCATATCGGATCTGCTTGGGTTTTCACAATTGAGCTCCTAGTATCGTTTCTTAATAAAGTTTTTGGAAAACTGACCTCCGATACCGGGAATTGAACCCGGGCCTTCTGGCTGAAAGCCAGATATTCTAGCCACTAGACCATATCGGATCAGTTTGGTTTTTCACAATTGAGCTCCTGGTATCGTTGATTAATAAAATTTATAGAAAACTGACCTCCGATACCGGGAATTGAAACCGGGCCTTCTGGGTGAAAGCAAGATATTCTATCCACTAGACCATATCGGATCTGTTTGGTTTATCACACTTGATCTCCTAGTATCGTTTCATAATAAAGCTTTTTTAGAAAACTGACATCCGCTACCGGGAATTGAACCCGGGCTTTCTGAGCGAAAGCCAGATATCCTAGCCACTAAACCACATCGGATCTGCTTGGATTTCACAATTGAGCTTCTTGTATCGTTTCAAAATAAAGTTTTTTAGAAATCTGACCTCCGATACCGGGAATTGAACCCGGGTCTACTGGGTGAAAGCCAGATATCCTAGCCACTAGACCATATCGTATCCAATTGGCCTTTCACAATTGTGCTCCTAGTATCGTTGATCAATAAAATTTATAGAAAACTAACCTCTGATACCAGGCAATAAACCCGGACCTTCTGGGTGAAAGCAAGATATTCTAGCCACTAGACCATATCGGATCTGTTTGGTTTATCACTAGTGAGCTCCTAGTATCGTTGACTAATAAAATCTATAGAAAACTGACCTCCGATACCGGGAATTGAACCCGGGCCTTCTGGGTGAGAGCCAGATATTCTAGCCACTAAACCGTATCGGATCTGTTTGGTTTATCACAATTGAGCTCCTAGTATCGTTGATTAATAAAATTTATAGAAAACTGACCTCCGATACCGGGAATTGAACCCGGACCTTCTGGGTGAAAGCAAGATATCCGAGCCACTACACCATATCGGATATGTTTGGTTTAGCACAATTGAACTCCTTGTATCGTTGATTAATAAAATTTACAGAAAACTGACCTCCGATACCGGGAATTGAAACCGGCCTTCTGGGTGAAAGCCAGATATCCTAGCTTCTAGACCATATCGGATCTGCTTGGGTTTTCACAATTGAGTTTCTGGTATCGTTTCATAATAAAGTTTTTTAGAAAACTGACCTCCGATACCGGGAATTGAACCCGGGTCTACTGGGTGAAAGCCAGATATCCTAGCCACTAGACATTATCGGATCCAGTCAGTTTTTCACTATTGAGCTCCTAGTATCGTTGATTAACAAATAATTTAGAAAATTGACCTCCGATACCGGGAAATGAACACGGGCCTTCTGGGTGAGAGCCAGATTTCCTATCCAATAGACCATATCGGATCTGCTTGGGTTTTCACAATTGAGCTCCTAGTATCGTTTCTTAATAAAGTTTTTGGAAAACTGACCTCCGATACCGGGAATTGAACCCGGGCCTTCTGGCTGAAAGCCAGATATTCTAGCCACTAGACCATATCGGATCAGTTTGGTTTTTCACAATTGAGCTCCTGGTATCGTTGATTAATAAAATTTATAGAAAACTGACCTCCGATACCGGGAATTGAAACCGGGCCTTCTGGGTGAAAGCAAGATATTCTATCCACTAGACCATATCGGATCTGTTTGGTTTATCACACTTGATCTCCTAGTATCGTTTCATAATAAAGCTTTTTTAGAAAACTGACATCCGCTACCGGGAATTGAACCCGGGCTTTCTGAGCGAAAGCCAGATATCCTAGCCACTAAACCACATCGGATCTGCTTGGATTTCACAATTGAGCTTCTTGTATCGTTTCAAAATAAAGTTTTTTAGAAATCTGACCTCCGATACCGGGAATTGAACCCGGGTCTACTGGGTGAAAGCCAGATATCCTAGCCACTAGACCATATCGTATCCAATTGGCCTTTCACAATTGTGCTCCTAGTATCGTTGATCAATAAAATTTATAGAAAACTAACCTCTGATACCAGGCAATAAACCCGGACCTTCTGGGTGAAAGCAAGATATTCTAGCCACTAGACCATATCGGATCTGTTTGGTTTATCACTAGTGAGCTCCTAGTATCGTTGACTAATAAAATCTATAGAAAACTGACCTCCGATACCGGGAATTGAACCCGGGCCTTCTGGGTGAGAGCCAGATATTCTAGCCACTAAACCGTATCGGATCTGTTTGGTTTATCACAATTGAGCTCCTAGTATCGTTGATTAATAAAATTTATAGAAAACTGACCTCCGATACCGGGAATTGAACCCGGACCTTCTGGGTGAAAGCAAGATATCCGAGCCACTACACCATATCGGATATGTTTGGTTTAGCACAATTGAACTCCTTGTATCGTTGATTAATAAAATTTACAGAAAACTGACCTCCGATACCGGGAATTGAAACCGGCCTTCTGGGTGAAAGCCAGATATCCTAGCTTCTAGACCATATCGGATCTGCTTGGGTTTTCACAATTGAGTTTCTGGTATCGTTTCATAATAAAGTTTTTTAGAAAACTGACCTCCGATACCGGGAATTGAACCCGGGTCTACTGGGTGAAAGCCAGATATCCTAGCCACTAGACCATATCGTAACTAACCGGCTTTTCACAATTGTGCTCCTTGTATCGTTGATCAATAAAATTTAAAGAAAACTAACCTCTGATACCAGGCAAAAAACACGGACCTTCTGGGTGAAAACAAGATATCCTAGCCATTAGACCCTATCGGATCCGTTCAGTTTTTCACAATTGAGCTCCTAGTATTGTTTCTTAATAAAGTTTATGGAAAACTGACCTCCGATACCGGGAATGGAACCCGGGCCTTCTGGGTGAGAGCCATATATTCTAGCCACTAGACCATACCGGATCTGCTTGAATTTTCACAATTGAGCTTCTTGTATCCTTTCATAATTAAGTTTTTTAGAAAACTGACCTCTGATACCAGGCAATGAACCCGGACCTTCTGTGTGAGAGCAAGATATCCTAGCCACTAGACCATATCGTATCTGTTTGAATTATCACAATCGAGCTCGTGGTATCGTTGATTAATAAAATTTATAGAAAACTGAGCTCCGATACCGGGAATTGAACCCGGGCCTTCTGGGTGAAAGCCTGATATCCTAGCGACTAGACCATATCGGATCTATTTGGTTTATCACAATTGAGCTCGTAGTATCGTTGATTAATAAAATTTACAGAAAACTGACCTCCGATACCGGGAATTGAACCCGGGCCTTCTGAGTGAAAGCCTGATATCCTAGCCACTAGACCATATCGGATCTATTTGGTTTATCACAATTGAGCTCGTAGTATCGTTGATTAATAAAATGTATAGAAAACTGACCTCCGATACCGGGAATTGAACCCGGGCCTTCTGGGTGAGAGTCAGACATCCTAGCCACTAGACCATATCGGATACGTTTGGTTTATCCAGGGAGCCCACTCTTAAATTTAAATTCCTTATGGGAAAAATAGGAATTTTTTTCCGGAATTATAGGATTTTATAGGAGAAAAAATGTGTTTTTATAGGAAAATATAGGACTAAAAATGCTCATATATAATACAAATCGCAAAAAATAAAACATAACAAATTGGATTTTACTTTGAAAACTCAGAAGAACTTAATTAAAATATAATATAATATTTAAAAAATTCTAAGCGAGCTCCGCAATTTCGGTGTCTATTCAAATGTCATCTCGATAAAAACAGCTAAATTTTGACAAATTTGATGCTAAACTATACGAAAACTTCGACTTAGTCAAAAATATAGGATATTATAGGACCTTTCATGAAATTATAGGATAATATAGGACTGCTTCAAAAATATAGGAATTATAGGACCGGTGCGCTCCCTGAATGGTATAAACTGAGGCTGCACTATCCCTTTAAATTTTAGGCGGTGCAAAAATTGGAAAAATTAGGGTGCCATAGCCGAGGGTAGAGAATGGAATTGGCTAGACCGAGCATGGATAACTCATAAGTTCATAAGATATGTTCACCAAAAGTTTGTATCTGGAGCTTGTCATGAAGTGGCCAAATCTGGACAATAACAGTAAACCCTGATTTAAATAGAGATTGAACTTACATGGTAGCAGCAACAGAAAAATTCTTTTACGCAAAAAAACTACCTAAGCCTAATCCTAAGAATGCGCGTGCTGAAATAAATATCAGTTGCAAGCACGCGCAGAGCTCTAGAGCTATTTCAGAGGGGATAATGGCTACGTCACTAATGCTACGTCACTATGCTAACATGGCTTTCACAGCAGAGCAAATTCCTCTGGCCAATTGTTGGCTTGAATAAGGCGAATTTAACGGAGGAATATGAATAAAAGCCGTAGCTTATGGGTTTATGTTGAGTGAAGTGTAAAAAGTGAATTCACACAAATACCTTAGGAAGAAAATGTTATTTACACACTTATTGATTTTAAAACCTGAAATTCTACCAGTTTACACTACTTTACCTTCCAGCATCTTTGGAAACTGCGGCTATTACATCAGTTTCACATTGATTAACCTCTTGGCTGACTAAATCCATGTTAATTTTAGCAATTAAACAAGTGTCTCCGCATTAACAACAACAATTTTCATCAGGCAAATTGCCACAAACATCAGGGGCAACGTAATTAACGTTAAAAGCTCTTGATTCCAAAACTATCGAAGTTGCTTGGTGTAATTAGCTTTTTTAATTCGTTAACCACAACCCAACTAGGGTTAACGTCAAAATTACGCAATGGTCCAAAACCTATTGGATATAATATAAGATCAAATATAGGCAAATAATAAGTTAATTAGGGCCAATTAAATTAATTACCAGTTACAACAATCTTTTCATTTTCCATCGTAATTTCGGTACAAGACTCTTCATCAGAGGTTACTAATTTATTTTTTAATAATAGAAATCAATTAGCTAAATATTAACAATTAATATGATTTACAAATGCACTAACCTTTAGGAGAATTCTTTTATTAATTTATTTCTTTATTATTAAACGATGCTTAAAGATAAGAAAAAATAAAAACACCCCCTACAGATTGGACTATTATAAAAAAACTATTTATATTTAAGCAAGTGTAAAATTAATTTCGAGAGAAAGTAATAAACAAATAATTGTTAAAGTTAAAATTATATAAATTTAAAATGAATATTAATATATCCTAATATTCATGGCAACAGAAAAATTTTTTTTGTGAAGTTTATGAAAATTGTGAAGAAAAAAAGACGGGACAATGTGCTCCGTCACTCTCTCAAATTGATACACCGTGGACATTGACATGGTCTATGCCCTCTGGGAAGATAATTTTGAGGGTCGGCGTTAAAATTAAATTGGTTGGCTCGTTGCGGATTTCGAACGCGAACTCTTTCTCCAATGTTTCTTGGGAAATTTTCCTGTTCCGCTCTTGGTCTGCCCACAGGCCTCCTTTCTCGTGCTGGAGGATTGTTTAATAGTTCCCTTTCCACGAATGGTTCATTTTGACGAGCTGCCCTAGCTCTACCCACAGGCCGCCTTCCTCGTGCCGAAGGATTGTTTAATATTTCCATTTCCACGAATGGTTCATTTTGATGAGGTACCCTAGTTCTACCCACAGGCCGCCTTCCTCGTGCTGGAGGATTGTTCAATACTTCCCTTTCCACGAATGGTTCATTTTGACGAGCTGCCCTAGCTCTACCCACAGGCCGCCTTCCTCGTGCCGGAGGATTGTTTATTATTTCCCTTTCCACGAATGGTTCATTTTGATTAGCTGCCCTAGCTCTACCCACAGGCCACCTTCCTCGTGCCGGAGGATTGTTTAATATTTCCCTTTCCATGAATGGTTCATTTTGATGAGCTGCCCTAGCTCTACCCACAGGCCGCCTTCCTCGTGCCGGAGGATTGTTTAATATTTCCCTTTCCACGAATGGTTCATTTTGATGAGCTGCCCTAGCTCTACCCACAGGCCGCCTTCCTCGTGCCGGAGGATTGTTTAATATTTCCCTTTCCACGAATGGTTCATTTTGATGAGCTGCCCCTAGCTCTACCCACAGGCCGCCTTCCTCGTGCCGGAGGATTGTTTAATATTTCCCTTTCCACGAATGGTTCATTTTGATGAACTGCCCTAGATCTACCCACAGGCCGCCTTTCGTGCCGGAGGATTGTTTAATATTTCCCTTTCCACGAATGGTTCATTTTGACGAGCTGCCCTAGCTCTACCCACAGGCCGCCTTCCTCGTGCCGGAGGATTGTTTAATATTTCCCTTTCCACGAATGGTTCATTTTGACGAGCTGCCCTAGCTCTACCCACAGGCCGTCTTCCTCGTGCCGGAGGATTGTTTAATATTTCCCTTTCCACGAATGGTTCATTTTGACGAGCTGCCCTAGCTCTACCCACAGGCCGCCTTCCTCGTGCCGGAGGATTGTTTAATATTTCCCTTTCCACGAATGGTTCATTTTGATGAGCTGCCCTAGCTCTACCCACAGGCCGCCTTCCTCGTGCCGGAGGATTGTTTAATATTTCCCTTTCCACGAACGGTTCATTTTGATGAGCTGCCCTAGCTCTACCCACAGGCCGCCTTCCTCGTGCCGGAGGATTGTTTAATATTTCCCTTTCCACGAATGGTTCATTTTGATGAGCTGCCCTAGCTCTACCCACAGGCCGCCTTCCTCGTGCCGGAGGATTGTTTAATATTTCCCTTTCCACGAATGGTTCATTTTGATTGTTTAATATTTCCCTTTCCACGAATGGTTCATTTGGACGAGCTGCCCTAGCTCTACCCACAGGCCGTCTTCCTCGTGCCGGAGGATTGTTTAATATTTCCCTTTCCATGAATGGTTCATTTTGATGAGCTGCCCTAGCTCTACCCACAGGCCGCCTTCCTCGTGCCGGAGGATTGTTTAATATTTCCCTTTCCACGAATGGTTCATTTTGACGAGCTGCCCTAGCTCTACCCACAGGCCGCCTTCCTCGTGCCGGAGGATTGTTTAATATTTCCCTTTCCACGAATGGTTCATTTTGATGAGCTGCCCTAGCTCTACCCACAGGCCGCCTTCCTCGTGCCGGAGGATTGTTTAATATTTCCCTTTCCACGAATGGTTCATTTTGATGAGCTGCCCTAGCTCTACCCACAGGCCGCCTTCCTCGTGCCGGAGGATTGTTTAATATTTCCCTTTCCACGAATGGTTCATTTTGATGAGCTGCCCTAGCTCTACCCACAGGCCGCCTTCCTCGTGCCGGAGGATTGTTTAATATTTCCCTTTCCACGAATGGTTCATTTTGATGAGCTGCCCTAGCTCTACCCACAGGCCGCCTTCCTCGTGCCGGAGGATTGTTTAATATTTCCCTTTCCACGAATGGTTCATTTTGACGAGCTGCCCTAGCTCTACCCACAGGCCGCCTTCCTCGTGCCGGAGGATTGTTTAATATTTCCCTTTCCACGAATGGTTCATTTTGATGAGCTGCCCTAGCTCTACCCACAGGCCGCCTTCCTCGTGCCGGAGGATTGTTTAATATTTCCCTTTCCACGAATGGTTCATTTTGATGAGCTGCCCTAGCTCTACCCACAGGCCGCCTTCCTCGTGCTGGAGGATTGTTTAATATTTCCCTTTCCACGAATGGTTCATTTTGATGAGCTGCCCTAGCTCTACCCACAGGCCGCCTTCCTCGTGCCGGAGGATTGTTTAATATTTCCCTTTCCACGAATGGTTCATTTTGACGAGCTGCCCTAGCTCTACCCACAGGCCGCCTTCCTCGTGCCGGAGGATTGTTTAATATTTCCCTTTCCACGAATGGTTCATTTTGATGAGCTGCCCTAGCTCTACCCACAGGCCGCCTTCCTCGTGCCGGAGGATTGTTTAATACTTCCCTTTCCACGAATGGTTCATTGCCCTCTTCTCCTGGGTCAGGGTCTTCCAGTAGGTCGTCTCTTTGACGGTTTAAATTGTTTTCTATGTGGTCTCGTTCACCCCTCCTTAAATCACCTCCTTCGTAGTAAAAGTGTAGTGTAACTGGACAATTGTCGGATATTGAGATTATTCTATCCATCTTGTTGGCTAGATTTTGAAATAAAGACATAGGATTTTATAGGAGAAAAAATGTGTTTTTATAGGAAAATATAGGACTAAAAATGACTGGAGCTTGTCATGAAGTGGTCAAAACTGGACAATAACAGTAAACACTGATTTAAATAGAGATTGAACTTACCTGGTAGGCTTGGTAGCAGCAACCGTAAAATGCACAGAATAGTTCTTTTACGCAACAAACTAGCTTAGCCTAACCCTAAGAATGCGCGTGCTGAAATACAATATCAATTGTCAGCACGCGCAAAGCTATAGAGCTATTAAATATTAAAATATTTTTGTTTGTTACCCTTCGGGTAAAGGTGGAGCACCCTCTTCTTGCCCAGGCGCGTTAACATGATAAACGCAAAAACTTTACACCCTGAAGCTTCGGAGCTGCAAATACTTTCTCTAGAGGCGCTTATATCTTGAGCTTTCTGAAGTCGACTCAAAACGGACGACGTAATTGTACATTCCATTCTAAAACATCGGAAGAAAAAGAATTATAAATAAAATTATAAATTATAAAAACTAAACATTGAACATACCTAAGTGATTTCACAAGCATTTTCATTTGAGTTTTGAGCATGGAAACTTCTCCTTTAAGAAGTTCCACCTCTTTATCTTTTTCCCTACGTATACGCTGCATTTCAATTATGGTTTCTTCTAAACTTTCGCATAATGCCTATTAACAGACAGTTTTAATGGTTCAATTAAATATAATTGGTAAAAATAAGGGTTAATTACCCTGCTTTCTTCGAAACCATCATCAGGACCAGGTGGGTCATCCATACAAAAAAATTCTTTACAGGATGACTATACGAAACAAATTTAAAATAAAATTAATCACTACATTAAAATAGCTCATAATTAAAATGAAAGAGTACATTTTTTTAATTATTAATATGTAATACCTTTTCATTACTTCTTAATTCATCATTAGACTATTTACAAAAGATTGAAGTCCGTTTACACGATCTTCAAGAAATGCTGTGTCAAAATTATCACCAAACCACCTTTTCGGTGGTATTGTGAATTTTAAATTAGGGAATAAAGTTTTGAGCTACGTTTCAAAAATAAAGCAAATATTTTAATTATTTAAAACTTTAGAAATTTAATTATTTATAGATAGTAGAAGCCTAAGTACTTTTTTATTAAGTCTTGTAAAATCAGTGTAACGTCTGAAAACAAACCAACGTCTACATGTGGTGGAATGTTCCACTTGAACTTTGTATATCTTAAAAAGAAATAAATAAATAAATAAATATATAAGTCGTGTACAATAATTATCAATTTTTAAGATTATTTGAAGTATTTAATGATTTATTATCTTGGTCTGTTTCTGTCTCGGTTTAAATATGGTATTAATAACCACAATTTCGCAATGAAATTAAATTATCTGCCATAATCAATCAATTATTTAAGTTTAATTGAAAATCAGATAGAGTTAAGATGTCCTTGAAAATTCTAACACCAAGTTCCCCTAATTAGCTTGTAAAACAGCTCGAAGTCAGAAATGATTAATCAAAAATGTCTTGATTAGAACCAAGACCTAAAAAGTATCGATAAGACTGAGGTTATCACTTGTCTGAAGGATCAGATATTAATTTTTCTTTTTAATTGAAACTTAAATGCATGCTTAAGAAAAAAACAACGTTCCATTACCGTTTTCCGTTGAAATAAATTATTTTACTGGTAATCAATTTCAAAAATTTACTTATCTCGGCTTTTCGACCACAATTCCATTCCCCGAAATATTTTATCATTACATTAATTACTTTTGGGAGAGTACGTGTATCGTATTGCGTTTTAAAAGGTTCCTAAAGACGTTACATCCCCATTCGTGACCAGCACGCTTCGCAGTGGAACATTTTAATTATTCTAAAACCAATGGCGCCAAATTCAATAGGGACAGTAACATTTTTTCTCGCGGTTTTGCAAATTGATGTAATATCGAGTGTACTTTAGTGAACCGTCGTATTGTTCTTTCTCATAGTTCAGGGCATGATCAGTGTTACCGCCCAATTTCTCTCTCTAGTTTCTAACAATGGTTAGAGGCTATTTGATATGGCACGGCACAACGTTATATACATTTGTAAATTCTAAGTACCACAAAAGGAAAAAGAATTTTGGTTTGAAATAAATAAACTCATGATAGTAGTTATAACGAACAGAAAGTCATGAGAATGGCAACGGTAATGAGCAGAAAAAAGAGAGGAAAGTTTGCTTCAAGGTAGCAGAGGGACATGGTAGTGAAAATAGTAATCTAGAATTTTGTTCGTTCAAACCTTAATATATCATGAAAAACTCAAGTGAGGAGGCGGCACTACCTTGAAAGATTGATTTTGGTAGATAACAGCGAAAAAATTATGTTCTACACACACTGGGACTATGGGAGAGTTTCTGGGCCGCAGGTCGCACATGATGAAATTTCTCCTCCAGTTTACATCAATTCTCCCTGGTCGTACTAGTAGCAGGTTAAGCTATAGTTTTCTCAGGTCCTGTTAGTCTCGAAAGGGTTATATAGTCCTTGTAACTTTTAAAAGGTTGTTGTCATGGCTAAACAGACCGCTATTACAGTTTTTTATTGTTTTATAGGTTATTTTGACACGTTATCTCCCAAAAGTAATTAATGTAATGATAAAATGTTTTCGGGGAATGGAATTGTGGTCGAAAAGCCGAGATAAGTAAATTTTTGAAATTGATTACGAGTAAAATAATTTATTTCAACGGAAAACGGTAATGGAACGTTGTTTTTTTCTTAAGCATGCATTTAAGTTTCAATTAAAAAGAAAAATTAATATCTGATCCTTCAGACAAGTGATAACCTCAGTCTTATCGATACTTTTTAGGTCTTGGTTCTAATCAAGACATTTTTGATTAATATCTGTTCCTTCAGTCTTCATTTTAATTAAGAATGTTAAGAAACTGTTTTACATTTTCAAAATCTTCACTTAGCAGAAACATATATAAAGGGGACCATAACTTTAGCTCAATCAGACATTTATTTATAATGATACTTCAAAAAAAACGTAAATCAATATAAAAGTTTGTATTCTCATTGCAATTAACATAATACAATTTTTTACAATCATTTATTGAAACGCGAGGGGCCCCCTAAAAATTCCAGAAATAGGACCAAATTGACAATTTTACAAAATTTTTAAAAATGCTGATTTATGTCCGTTTAACATTTAGCTCAAAATTGTCATAAGCCGAATATGAAATTCGGATATCCTTAAAACTTCATAAAGACGATCCGAGATTGTCAATTTCAAACATTTTTGTAGCATAAACTCTAGTCTGTTTGATATTAAGCTTAAAATCTTAAACAAAATATAGTCAGGGCTACCCTAAAATTTCACAAAGATGATCCAAGATTGTTAATACGCCTAAAAAGTGCCATCTTCAAAATATGTAGCCGGGGAAAAGAGAGCGTGATCGAGTGGGCTATGCTAGTGGTTGGAAGTCACGGGGGTTGGGACAGGGATAAGGGAGTTGAGATGGATTGGGAATGATGATGGCGACCTGCGGCACCGTATCTCTCCCAATTTACCTCGCGCACGCCCCTACCCTTCGGTAGGCGATTGCTAAGTGCTGCCGCGGAGCGCCATTTTATTTGTATGAGAACTAACTTCTATTTTGAAGATAGAGGGAGCGCCCTTTACAATTTCGTCCAGTACGACCCTAACCGCTGAGGATGCTGAGAGGACTATGTTGCCGTAGGTGGGGTACACAGGCAACGCTATAGGTATGGGGGTTTCTACTCCATTCCTCTCTCCTTCAAGGTTGGGACTCCAGGCATAGCCAACTCCATCACGCACTCGACAACGCAAAGCAACTCGCGCCAGCGTGGGAAATAGGGCGGTGACACAGGGCAAGTGACCAGTTTAAAAATTGCCTGGTCCAGTTCAAAAATTAAATCGGAGGGGGGGGTCAGTGGTCCACGAGACTACTAAGAAAGTACAAGGGTAATCAGACTCCACACATTATAATTCTAATATTTTAATTATCCACTTCCTTTGTTTAGCAGACGACGTGCTCTGGTCAATGGTCACGGACCAGTTTATTTATTCCAAGTCAGGAAAGTCGCTGGCCTAATATCCAGTTTAAAAAATGCTTATTTGGTCACGGACCAGAAAACTCACGTAAACGCGACGCGAATGACGAAAACTACGTATTTTCCGTCTGAGGAGAGGCGAAATAGCCCGGCCTCCTTTTACGTCCCCCCTTGTATTTTGAAAGTGGGACAGGGACTCTGGCACGCGAATACTTAGGCATCTTATACCTTCTCCCTAGTAAACTAGATATCGCTTCTTGGTAAAACTTTATATAACTAAAACCATGAGTTTATAACATATGTTCCATAACAAGCTCATACAACTTTTGGAAAACAAATTTCCCGGAGATTTCCAGGCTTTCCCCCATATACTTCCCTGAGTTTTCCAGGTTTTTCCCGTATATGGAGTATCCTATGGAGCAAATGTTAACGAAGGAGGGAAGGGGCAAATAGGATTATTACATAATCAGAGGATATCCCCGTATCTCTAATATAATTAGAGTTACGAGCTTCCAAAATGTAGTGTAATGTTAATCCTAGGGAGGAGGCAAAGTACCTAGAAGCACCCGGGGCAAGTACCTACAAGCACTCACAAGCACCTACAAGAACCCAGGGCAAGTACCTACAAGCACCACGAGCAAGTACCTACAAGCACCACGAGCAAGTACCTACAAGCACCACGAGCAAGTACCTACAAGCACCCGGAGCAAGTACCTACAATCACCCGGAGCAGGTACCTACAAGCACCCGGGGCAAGCACCCAGAAGCACCCGTGGGAAGTACCCACAAGTACCTACAAGCACCCACAAGTACCTACAAGCACCCACAAGTACCTACAAGCACGCACAAGTACCCACAAGAACCCACAAGTACCCACAAGCACCGACAAGTACCCACAAGCACCGACAAGTACCCACAAGAACCCACAAGTACCCACAAGAACCCACAAGACCCTACAAGCACCCACAAGTACCCACAAGTACCTACAAGTACCCACAAGTACCCACAAGCACCTACAAGCACCCACAAGTACCTACAAGCACCCACAAGTACCCACAAGCACCCACAAGTACCCACAAGTACCTTCAAGTACCCACAAGTACCTACAAGCACCCACAAGTACCCACAAGTACCTACAAGCACCCACAAGTACCCACAAGTACCCACAAATACCTATAAGTACCCACAAGTACCCACAAGCACCCACAAGTACCTACAAGCACCCACAAGTACCTACAAGCACCCACAAGTACCTACAAGCACCCACAAGTACCTACAAGCACCCACAAGTACCCACAAGCACCCACAAGTACCTACAAGCACCCACAAGTACCTACAAGCACCCACAAGTACCTACAAGCACCCACAAGTACCTACAAGCACCCACAAGTACCAACAAGAACCCACAAGTACCTACAAGTGCCCACAAGAACCCACAAGTACCCGGGACAAGCACCCACAAGTACCCAAAATTACCTACAAGAACCCACAAGTACCCGGGGCAAGTACCCACAAATACCTACAAGTACCCACAAGTACTTACAAGTACCCACAAGTACCCACAAGTACCTACAAGCACCAACAAGTACCCACAAGTACCTACAAGTACCTACAAGCACCCACAAGTACCTACAAGTACCCACAAGTACCTACAAGTACCTACAAGTACCTACAAGTACCCACAAGCACCCACTAGTACCCACAAGCACCCACTAGTACCCACAAGTACCTAATAGTAACCATAAGTACAACAAGCACCCACAAGTACCAACAAGCACCTACAAGCACCTACAAGCACCCACAAGTACCTACAAGCACCTACAAGCACCCACAAGCACTTACAAGTACCCACAAGCACCCACAAGCACCCACAAGTACCCACAAGCACACACAAGTACCCACAAGTACCTACAAGCACCCACAAGCACCCACAAGTACCCACAAGTACCTACAAGCACCCACAAGCACCCACAAGTACCCACAAGTACCTACAATCACCCACAAGTACCTACAAGCACCCACAAGTACCTACAAGCACCCACAAGTACCTACAAGCACCCACAAGTACCTACAAGCACCCACAAGTACCTACAAGCACCCACAAGTACCCACAAGAACCCACAAGTACCTGCAAGTGCCCACAAGAACCCGGGACAAGCACCCACAAGTACCCAAAATTACCCACAAGAACCCACAAGTACCCAAAATTACCCACAAGAACCCACAAGTACCTGGGACAAGCACCGGGGCAAGTACCCACAAGTACCTACAAGTACCCACAAGTTCCTACAAGCACCTACAAGTACCTACAAGTACCTACAAGTACCCACAAGTACCTACAAGTACCTACAAGTACCCACAAGTACCTACAAGTACCCACAAGTACCCACAAGTACCTACAAGTACCCACAAGTACCCACAAGTACCTACAAGTACCCACAAGTACCTACAAGTACCCACAAGTACCCACAAGTTCCTACAAGCACCCACAAGTACCTACAAGTACCCACAAGTTCCTACAAGCACCCACAACTACCTACAAGTACCCACAAGTACCCAAAAGTACCCATAAGTACATACAAGTACCTACAAGCACCTACAAGTACCTACAAGCACCTACAAGTACCTACAAGCACCCACAAGTACCCACAAGTACCTAAAAGTACCCATAAGTACCCACAAGTACCTAAAAGTACCTAAAAGTACCCATAAGTACCTACAAGTACCTAAAAGTACCTAAAAGTACCCACAAGAACCCACAAGTACCCACAAGAACCCACAAGAACCCACAAGTACCCATAAGTACCCACAAGTACCCACAAGAACCCTTTAGTACCTACAAGCACCCACAAGTACCC
This sequence comes from Phalangium opilio, assembly GCF_054372755.1. NCBI lineage: Eukaryota > Metazoa > Arthropoda > Arachnida > Opiliones > Phalangiidae > Phalangium > Phalangium opilio. The sequence continues at coordinate 3,681,473 of NW_028324186.1, read as the reverse complement.
ACAAGCACCCACAAGCACCCACAAGTACCTACAAGCACCCACAAGTACCCACAAGCACCCACAAGTACCCACAAGCACCCACAAGTACCCACAAGTACCTACAAACACCCACAAGTACCTACAAGCACCCACAAGTACCTACAAGCACCCACAAGTACCCATAAGTACCTACAAGCACCCACAAGTACCTACAAGTACCCACAAGTACCTAAAAGCACCCACAAGCACCCACAAGTACCCACAAGAACCCACAAGTACCCACAAGAACCCGGGCAAAGCACCCACAAGTACCTACAAGTACCCACAAGTACCTACAAGCACCCACAAGTACCTACAAGCACCCACAAGTACCTACAAGCACCCACAAGTACCCATAAGTACCTACAAGCACCCACAAGTACCTACAAGTACCCACAAGTACCTAAAAGCACCCACAAGTACCCACAAGAACCCACAAGTACCCACAAGTACCCACAAGAACCCGGGCAAAGCACCTACAAGAGCTCAAACGCCATGTTTTTCTTGCTTAATATCCCTCTAACGGCGTGAATCACAACAAAAACGCCGTAAGTCCAACATAAAAAATTAGGGCTAAAATGCGTGTCTCTAACAGTGGTAAAACGCCGTAATTCCAATGCCCAAAACAACGTAAGTCAAAGTATGTGTTAATAATGATAAAAATCAATACTTAAACTTAATTTATCTTAATGAAACTAAGAAAAGGCACATCTATGGACTGTTATCTTTCATTTAAGATGGTTCCCAAACGTAACGAATGAATAGTTTTCTTTATATGCCTTCCTAGAGAAGGTCACTTTTCAAAAAAATCCCATGCTATCTCTATGGAAGAATATTGTATCTTTCACCAAATGTCGGATTCATTTTATGGATTCTAAAACCACCCTTAACAACTTTTTTCTTTATAGAATTAACTATTTGTTGGATCTCTTTGAAATTTTAACCACAAAATTAGGGCCCAAATTTTAGTTCACTGGCAAAATTTCAAAGCAGCAAACACAATACGAAAAAAGTTACAGCCAATCAAAGAACCCTCCTTTAGCATTAGAGGCAGTATCAAGTCTTATCTAAGAGAGCGACCGCTCTCCTAGAATTTCTCTTTTTGATGCACGTACTTTTTATGGGTGTTTTAGATTAAAATTGAGGGAGAGAAAAGTTTCAAGGTAGCCTAGCATCATTCTAGGCCTAGAGTCTTAAGACATTCTTAGAAGAATAAATAACATAATTATATTTATTCATAGTAATTCTCTTGATTTTGTTTAAATCCTATTGAATTTTTCTCAAGCATGACAACAATATCAGGGACAATTTTATTGCCGAAAAGAAATTTTTTGGAAGGGAGTTACAATAAATGATTAACCCAAAAGGGAGTTCCAAAGTTAACCAGGATGACTTAAAATATCGTGGGATTCCACACAATTTAAGTGAAAAATGGGGACAAAACGTTATTTGAAAGTAAATAACTACGCAAAAATTTCTGTAGGATGCTAAACTTTTTTTTCAACCACGCCAGGGATGATCTTTTGCGTCTTTGTGGCAGATGCCAAAGCACACGTTGAAATTACGTGAAAAACACCTTCAACGTACCCCACACTTGAAAACAAAAGAGAAATACGCCTAATGCCTTTAAGGGAAAGTGACAAATTTAATTAAATTAAAGGGAGAATGAAGATAAGAAATAGTTAAATTATTTCTTTTTACACCCATTGAAATAACATTGGCGTATAACAAATCTAAATTAATTAATTTCTCAGAAATTAAATATCTGATTGATACATCATTTATACCACCGTATAGGGCATGATTGGTAGTATATTTTATCAAATTTTGATATATATAAACAGAGCCATTTTCGAGAAAAATGACTTTTTGACTTTTGTGTACGCCCATAGAAATAACATTAGCGTACAACAAACCTAATAAAATTAATTTCTCACAAACTAAATTTCTGATAGATACGTCAATTATACCACCGTTTAGGGCATGATTTGTAGTATATTTTATCAAATTTTGATATAAATATACCGAGCCATTTTCGAGAAAAATGACTTTTTGACTTTTGTGTACGCTCATAGAAATAACATTAGCGTATAATAAAACTAAAATAATTAATTTCTCACAAACTAAATTTCTGATAGATACGTCATGTATACCACCGTTTAGGACATTATTGGTAGTATAGTTTATCAAATTTTGATAAAAATACACCGAGCCATTTTCGAGAAAAGTGACTTTTTGACTTTTGTGTACGCCCATAGAAATAACATTAGCGTACAACAAACCTAAAATAATTAATTTCTCACAAACTAAATTTCTGATAGATACGACATTTATACCACCGTTTAGGGCATGATTTGTAGTATTTTTTATCAAATTTTGATATAAATACACCGAGCCATTTCCGAGAAAAATGACTTTTTGACTTTTGTGTACGCCCATAGAAATAACATTAGCGTACAACAAACCTAAAATAATTAATTTCTCACAAACTATATGTCTGATAGATACGTCATTTATACCACCGTTTAGGGCATGATTTGCCTTCATTTCTGAAGAGTTAGAGTTTAAAGAAATTGAAGCGGAGCGTAGCCAAATTATGGAAGAAATTAGCAACTTTTAATTCAATAAAATAAATTTAAAAAAACATGGCAGTAACGGAGCTTTACAAGATTTGCCTTCATTTCTGAAGATTTAGATGAAATTGAAGAGGAACGTAGCGAAATAATGGAAGAAATGACCAACAGTTAATGTTTTTTTCCCAACGTTTTGTTTTAATAAAACTGTTTTGAAAAACCTGGCAGTAACGGAGAATTACAAAACTTACACACCAGGAGTCCCTCGTCCCCTACCTCTACCAACCCTCCCACAGCTTTACCTACACTCCCATCAGGTCTATCTGCAAGTGCAAATCCTTTATATATACCATCCTCGCTAGGATACCTATTTCTAATTTTATTAACGGCACAAGGTGGGACAACTTTCCCGTTCCCTCTTCCTAAGGGACCATTGTGCCAAGAACTAAAAGCTGCGTAAGCAGCGAAGCGATAGCGTGTATTGAGTTCAGCTTCATACCGTATATTTCCCCAGCCGGATAATAATTCCATTTGGATATGGAGGGCTTCTCGATCGAGAATAAGTTTCTCAAATCGGACAGGAGGTAATGTAATACAACCAAGTCCCCTAGAATAATTTAGGTAATTAGTAAATTATCTGAATGGGTAATTTTTCTAAGTCAACTTTTGTCTAGACGCACAGCATACCCTTTCTATAGGGGTAGGCATTTCGGTACAATTCCTACATTTGCACCAACTAGGGCTTTCACCTTGATCAGGTGGCGCTAACGGACAATCAGTCGGAGATGTTCATGGAATGATTACATTGTCCAAGGTATCAATATCATCATATCATTCATTAATGATAATGGTCTTTCGGGGTTATCCTGGTCTGCCATATTTGAAATATCTTTCAACGCCTTGTTGAAAGATATTTTTGGACTCTTTTCTAAAACTCCATCAAAAGTTTCACAAAGAAAGGGATGGGCATCTTCATAATCTAGACGCAAATTAAAGTTGTACGCCTAAATTAAACAATTGTTTTTAAATAATTACCTTTGCTGTTTGTATAATCGGCTTTGGTTTAACAACGCGCCACTCCTTTGGCTTTGGGTTATGAACCACGGCAACAGTCTCCATTTTAATGATTTCACTAAGACTTTGCTAGGAAACACGGCTGGAGTGCGGACTGGAGAGGCTATTCCAATAGAGAGAATACAAAGGGGGCTAACAACCAATCACAGGAGAGATTGGGCGTATGTGAGAAACCACTTTACTAGCAAGAAATTATTCCTTTTTGACGCGTTTTACGTCAGCAGCTGACGTCAAAAGAAAGGGCGAAGGACTTTTTTTAAAAACATTCAACGGTCCGCCGACCGGTTTAGAGTCCCTTTAACAGCGGCCGTAGGAATTTTCCTAATAATTTATTTAATAATGTCAGGGGCGTCGGAACGTTTTTGAACCTGGGGGGCTGAGAATTTTAGCTGGCCTTATGTGTGTTTGAGAGAAATCCTTGAATAGTGGGAAAGTTTGAAACAAAGGTGGACATGAAATCAGGGATGTCCTTATTCACGTACACAATCAAACAAAATGCAATTATGAATTTTGTTTTGATGTAAGCTGGGTAAATTCTACTGGTTTTAAGTTTCACTTACTGACCCATTAGTCATTTTAAAAAAGAGAAACTTATAAGCATAGTCAAGTATTACGCACGATAATTATAATCCGTTTCAACGTAAAAAATATTTGCAGTTAATATCGAATAAATGAAAATTCACTTTGAGCAAGCACTATATGCAGCCTTTCTTTCGGGGGGGGGGGGGACTGTGAGAATTTACTCTGACAGTCAGGCCGCCTTGAAAGCGCTGAACCAGTGTCAGATAACTTCTCATCTGGTGCGCAGTTGCCTTGATCTGCTTGCGCGACTGGCGTCCCGCAACATGGTTCAGTTGTACTGGGTGCCGGAGCATAGCGGACATCATGGCAATGAGCAAGCCGATAGGTTTGCTAAAAGGGGGCGAAGGCCAAGTTCTTGGGACCGGCACCGGTCGTCCCCATACGCTAGACGGAGTCTGCATGACAGGTTGACTGTCGTTCAAAATAAGCTCTGGCATAATATGGAGAGTGAGGGCCAGAGACAGACGAAACAGTTTGTCAATGGCCCCTGCAGGTCTAGGGCTAGGGACCTTATTGCGCTCAGCAGATGGAATATTTGGTTGGCCACCGGTCTTTTGACTGGACACTGTCGACTAAATAGACACCTCCATCTGATGGGCCTTGCTGACGACCCTCTCTGAGGGTCGTGTCGGGAGAAGGAAGAAACTCCTTCTCACATACTGTGCGAGTGCGATTACTTCGCCTCACTCATATTAGAACACTTCGATTCACATACTGTGGAGCCCTCGCGGGTCCCTTCCATAACGGTGGAACGAATTCTACGCTACACCGCGGCCACAGGTCTCTTCAAGGCCTGAATATGAGGGTGCACAATATGCTTCTGGCATCGGTGCAAGGACGTGAGCCGCCCTCTCCCCCAATAATAATAATTCAATACTTTGGTTGTCTTTATTACTTGAAATATTTGTTAAATCAGTTCGTTTCGTTAACCACTCAAGAGCAGATTTTGTTCTTTGACATTTTGGTTAAATTATGTCAGCTGCTAATTTTTAATGGTGGCAAAGGGTTGATCTCTGGGTTGACCGTTGTCGTACAAAAGGTAATTTTTAAGTAGACGACACGGTCACGTGAACAACCGGAACTAGTTTCTCCAAATTCAGAGCCGGTCCCTATTTACAAAGTTTCTGCTCCTCTTGGTATATTGCTCAAATTGAGAGAAGTATCAAAATTGGACGATTTTTGCCTTAGAACATTTGTGAATAGCCCCTAGTGAGATTTTGAGAAAAAGCAAGTAAAATCTACTCTATCCGCATTGTGGATCGGGCCTATTTAGGAAAGGGGGGTTGTTCATTGTCTTGTCAGTGAGGTCTATTATAGGCCTAACTCTCTCGAGAGTGACAAAAATATTTTTCACCCGGGGCCTAGCACTTGTCGAGAGGGGTGGAAACTGATGCCTATTTTTGTTTTTGAGTCACGGGATCACCTAATGACAGCTGAATAATATAATATTTTAAAAAATTTTATTACTATTAACATTTATACTATTTTTACATTTTTTTGGCCTAAATTCTGAGGGGGCTCAGCCACCATAGTTCAAAAATCGAGGTGGCTTGAGCCCACCCTGCCCCCGGCTTCCGACGCCCCTGCCAGTTATCGTGTCCATATATTAAAAGCTCATTAAGTTTCCAACGAATATACGAATAGACCATAAGCTCGCACTAAAGCCGGAGAATTAAGGTACTGATTCTATTATAGCGAAAAATTAAAACTTAAGTTGTCGGAAATGTTTATGAAAGGAGAATATGCCTATAAGAACTCCTTATTAGAGATGATCTTTGAAGAAAAATACCTATTCCAAATACTGGGGTTAGATGTTAGTTAATTTTCTTGAGAAATTTTAACATGAAAGGATATTTATTGATCTGGGAAAATTTCGGACGCGAGAGATTTTGATGAAACAGATCCAAGGCATTTATTCAAAAGCATAAGCATGATAGAAAAGCCATATAACGAAGAACTTTAGGAAAAACATATATCAAGATTTTAAAGAAATCTTAAAATGTCTTTTATTATTTAAAATAAACATCAATATTCCTCAATTATTTTTCCTCTTACAAATGCCTTGTACACCCCTGTTGTGTATATTACACTACAATGATTACGACTAGGATCGATGGTATAAAACGGAAGTTTATTATTTACATGGTTTAAAAAGGTATAACAATCGTCAGTGTTATTGTGCCTGGCAAACATCTGTTATAATTTATATACATCTTGCTTATCTTACCAATAGGCGATTTGGTCTAAACTTATGTTTTTTATAGATAAACATAACAAAAAGGAAACATGGTGCCGATTTTGTCGATGACCTAGACGAAGAAATTGATAAAGAAATAAACAAAGTTGATAGGTGCTTAAAACCAGGTCTATCTATTATTTAATGGTTATGCACAATAATCAATGATGACAGATTGCTTCCATCGTACACGAAAGCGAGGAAGAACGGAGAAATTCTGCTAATATGTAGCGGAGCGAGTGAAGTTGAATATGTAGCGGAGCGAGTGAAGTTGGTTTATGTTGATTTTCAAAGGCCTTGCGAAGCTACCATTTTGGAGGTGGTAGATAAATATACTGAATTATCTAAACAGGGGACGGATAATAATTAAGCTAGAAATGATGAATAACGATTTTTATTCATGCTTAGTATTGTTTGTATCAAACATACATTCTTTGTTTTTAGCAAAGAATATAAAGGAAGGTTGTGATACAAATTCCAGATAATTAGGGTTTAATTATTATCAGAAGTCCATTAAATTAGCCTAGGAAGTAACCAAAAGCGGGGTTTGGGACTCCCCTCTCTTTCGTTGCAATACTGGAGAAGGGGGACACATTCGCCACCTCGCGATAATTTTTCTCAGATCTCCGGTTTAGGTGCGACTCGTACGCCAAAATTTCTCTATTGAGAGAGAAAAAACTATTGGCTGAAAATGAACACTGTATCTCTATGGGGCCGGAAAACGCCCCCTTCCACTGTGAAACCGAGCCCTCTTTAGCATAGAATCAGGAGAAGGGATTCGGGGTGTGAATTTTGGAACAATCAAGGTCATTCAGTTTTTTATGACTCTTCATAAACCTATTGAAAAAAACTATTTAACGACCTTGGCCGGTCCTTGTTTTATTTTTTTATAAAGCAAACAATCTACCCTTTAGAGATCCAGCGTTCATGGGCTGAAGAAGTCACGCCCCGCTGACGTCCAGAAAGACTTCCTAGAGAGGAGCTCGGGAATTCTAACAACGTTAGGAAAGGGTAAAATCTTTAACCCCATATCCATGGAGTTAAAAAGAGTTCTTTCCCCATCAGAGACGTACGATATGCCAGCTATTGTAATTGTTTACTTCCTAGGCTAATTTAATGGACTTCTGGTGTTACTGATATCAACCATTGAGATTGGTTAGTGAATTAACGAGTTGTGACTTTCCATAAAAAAGAACTTTATATGTTGGGGCTTGTTTTCTAGTTTAACAAGGTTTTCAATAATTTTAACACGACAACTAGAGAATATAATATTTGAGGCAAAGCTGCGCAAAATTGGAATGCTCGTTTCCTTTGCTTTAAAGGGATTTTTGAGTTACATTTTTTGAAAAACCAAATAAAAACAAAAGTGATCTACTAATTTTGTTCTGTTATTTGAAAATCGTAGTTATTTCGAAACGGAATATAAAAAATAGAAAATCATTCCACCGTTTTAATTATGGTGTTGTCTTCTGTCGCCAAAAAGTCTGTCGCTCGCGAGCCGTGACAGGTAATTTGCTCCATAGAGCGTGTTGCATGCGACACCGTTACTATGCCAACAGGGACACGTCTTAACTTAAATTCTTCGATAACGGCAACATTTTTCATTTAAACTGTAGGCTCAGACTGACAGAAAACTATTTTCAAATTTTGATGCTGAGAATTATATTAATCTACGTACCCTCGAATCATTTCACACGTGATTAGGTAAAGGCAATTGCATTTCAGAGTAAAGAACTTTTGAAGTGTGAATAAAAAATGGAAATGCAATGGAAAATAGGACAGTCAGAGGACCTTATTAGGCGCTTTTCTTGAGCGCGGGGGCATCTACTGCGTCCCCAAATTGTCGCTCATCATTGAAAATAGGAGCCACGATTATGGTAATTTAAAAATGGGTGATCATTTCAAAGATTACATACTTTCTTTTTATTGAGAACGAGATAATCCGCCCAGTGTTCTGGACTGGTCAATAAATACGGGATTTACGTTCATTTTTTATAGAACGTTACACCATTTAATGCATAAGGAAAAAGACTGTATACTTTTATTCAAATTAATATGTTTTGTAATGGTTGACTTAGAGTTCAAAACCGATAACTTAACTTGCGAAGGAATTTATAGAAAGTTATTAGTAATAACCACAATAGGCGGAGACTAGTCCGCTATAGACTAGTCAATAAGATACTTTTACATTTTTACGAATTTAAATCCTTTACAGTCACTCACTATGCATACCATCATTTGGAGCTGGGTTCCAAGCCACAACGACCATTCCTAAGGAGTAATATCAATACATTCCGGTTAATGAGAGTAACTTCCCGAATGACTAATTGTTGAATGTTAACACTAGAAGTTGCCACTCTCATTGTTTCTATAGAGTCGTCAGGCTAGTTTCCCTTAATGTTCTAGAATCTAGAGAATTTCTAGTTAACTGTAATTTTTAGTACTGCTTAACGATTTAGTTCTCTTTTCCTAGTCGCCTATTGTTTAACTTATTTACTTTAACGTCAGCGATTAATCTTCTTGTTTGTGTATTGTTTGAAATATTGAATTGTTCAATGTTTTTTGGTTCGAGAATTCACTGAATGACAAAAACTATTTTAAATTGGTTTTAGTACTTAAACTAAGATAATTGCTACTAAAATGTTCATTATTTTAAGATTTTAAATCAAGTAAAAACGTGACAATAATCATTTTGAAAATTGTATTAATTTTTGAACTATGTGACTAAATGGATTTCTTCACATTATCACTCGTGAATCAAACTCTTATTGCCGCAATCGAAAAGGCAAGACATTATTTAAATAATATTCTATTGAATGGTGGTTGCCCGCGTTTCAGCAGAGTTTCATTTTTCACACCTTAATAACGTATCTTAAGACTACACAAGGCTGCACAAATAATACAGACACCATCAAATTTTGTATAACTACAAGTGGTTTATTTTGTGAAAGAACCGCTGCAATAACAAATTAAAGCTTTAAAATTAATTTTAAATGAATAAATTTCCGACCTTGTTATCATCTGCGGCTGCACTATCGATTTAGATCAGTATCATCCTTTTTATTTGTAATATCGATACAGTCGAATAATGGAAAATACGGTTTTGATGAAAGAGTATGTCTGCACAGGAAGAGATTTAAATCGGTGTATTAAAGGGAGGGTGAAGTGGAAAATCAAGTGATATTTTATCGATTCTTCTACTAATTACAAGACCAGTCTCCATAGTGAAACATCCATTAAATATCTCCGAATGATTTTAAAATTCAAATTATGTTCAGGTTTTAAGGCTAATTTGAAATAAGCCCCTCCGACCAATCGCGTAACGCCCTGCGTTTTAATTAACAAAATTCACGTGGCACGCTCCGTGTCGAATGAAATTTATCGCGAGATTTGATAAAAATTGCGCGCGATGAGACTGTCGTTAGAGGACTGCAAAGGCTTTGGGAAAACTCCAACTCCATAGAAAGCCAAGGGACTCCCTCATTTTTGGTCGGAGTTGGAGTTGGGTAAAATAAATAATTTGGCTTTGGGTGGCTTTGGGAATATTATCTCTGAAATGAAACGGAGTCGGAAGGGAGTGGAAATATTTCGAAAACTTATACGGGAGTCGGTCGGGACTGGATTATTTTTGGATTCAGGTGGCTTTGGCTGGCGTTGGCATTTATAGCATCCAAATGGAGTTGGTGGCATTGAGAGCCAGCCTTATTTTATTCAACCGGAGTTGGGTGGCATTAGTGATAATAGTCAATTTATCCTCTTTGAATTTCCCACGCGGTTGTTTTGGCGCAAGCTGAATGAATGAAGTTCAACCCCACACAGACGGCACATGACGGTCGAGGCTGGTACAGCCGTCCCTCCGCAAAAAAATCAAATTCATTGCTGTGCGAGAGAAAACGAAACTAAAACTATTTGTTCTTTTTAAGTTAGAGGGTCATAATTTTTCCGTCGCCTTAGATTAAACGTAAAAAGGAAAACTACAATTATAAACAATGTTCAAGTTTATAATAAAAATAATTTAAAAAATGCAGTGGGATAACGTTGCAAAACCTTCATAATATATAAGTTCATAATATATCACACGGCCGGCTCGGAAACGTTGGGGTAAATATAAATGAAAATTGGTTAGGTTAAATGCTTTTGTTTTTGGAGTAAGAAAGTTTGTTGAAGCTCTCATTGGCTTTGGCAGAGATGCGAAAACTTGTCGGATATCTCATTAGTTTGGTCAAGTATTAGAAAACTTGTCGCATATCTCATTTGCTTTGGCAGGGATTATCAGAAAAGTTGTCGGATTTCTCATTGGCTTTGGCAGGGATTGGAAATATTATTGAATTTATCAATTGGCTTTGCTAGGGATTGGAAAGATTTTTAAATATGTCAATCGGCTTTGACAGGGATTGGAAAGATTTTTAAATATGTCAATCGGCTTTGACAGGGATTGGAATTCGTGTGAAACTATACAATTGGCTTTGGCAGGGATTCAAAAATGAAATGAACTTTAGTGCGGCGTTAGGGAGGAGTTGAAAATATAACAATGGCGTTAGGGTGGCAGTGGCGTTTGTGAAAATTTTACCATTGGAGTTGGCAGGCTTTGGGAATGACTTTTTTCAGTTTGCAGCCCTCTAACTGTCGTGGCACGAAACATGGAGCGTACCACGAGAATTTTGTTGATATGAAGGCAGTGGTTTACGCGATTGGTCGGATGGGCTTATTTTAAATTATCCTTAAAATCTGAACCCAATTTGAATTTTAAAATCATTCGGAGGCATTGCCTGAATGTTTCACCATGCAGACTGGTCTTATAATTAGTAGAAGAATCTATGAAAAATCACTTGATTTTCCACTTCACCCTCCCTTTAACGGTAGATACTGAAAACGTGCCCTTCTAATAGCTTAAATCATCTTAATGATGAGTAGAACTAAATCGTAATTAATATAGCAAATAAAATATCAAGCGGTCTTGAAGCTGACGCTGTAACATAACTCGATCGTCGCCTCTAATGTTTAAGGTAAACATTTCTTCTCTTATTGTTTGAAGGGAACACTGTTAAAAAAAACTGTTCAATCTTAAACAAAAACATGTGCAGAGTGGTGACTCTGAGACAGCACAGATTTTTGACCAAATCTGCACAGATTGACCCATGTCCTAATGTGCACATCAATTTGATTGTGCAAAGTTACACAGTAGCACGGACATCTTTGAGCAGGCAACCGACCAGCGACAGCAAGAAAATTTACCATCTTTGAACGGACAAGCGACCATCAACGGCAGGAAAAGCGACCATCTTTGAACAAAATTTCGACCATCTCTGAACGGAATATCGACCATCTTTGAACGGAATATCGACCATCTTTGAACGGAATATCGACCATCTTTGAACGGAATATCGACCATCTTTGAACGGAATATCGACCATCTTTGAACGGAATATCGACCATCTTTGAACGGAATATCGACCATCTTTGAACGGAATATCGACCATCTTTGAACGGAATATCGACCATCTTTGAACGGAATATCGACCATCTTTGAACGGAATATCGACCATCTTTGAACGGAATATCGACCATCTTTGAACGGAATACCAACCATCGTTGAACGGAATATCTGCCATCGTTTAACGCAATATCGACCATCTTTGAACGGAATACCGACCATCGTTGAACAAACTATAGGCCATCGTTGAGCAGAATAGCGACCATCCTTTTACAGAATAGCGACCATCCTTGAACAGAATAGTGACCATATTTGAATAGAATATCGACGGCTGGTACGTCGACCATTTTAGACTAGAAAACTCATTTTTGAACGGAACAACCACAATCGCTAAACGCATAACCGACCACCTTTGAATGCAAAGCCGCTCGATGTGCCTTGATGAAAACAATCATCCAGCTTTAAGCACCTTTCAGTTTGAAAATTAACCTGACAGGGACTATATAAAACAGTTCCATCGTTTACGTCAAATGACCACTTTATTTTTCTTTTATAAAAATATCTAACTTACAATTAAGTTAACAATATTGCAAACACCAGAAAATATTTTCTCACAGCTAATTTTAAAAACCACCTTTTGAATATACTCCAATGTTTTTTGTAACCCAATCGGATATTGGAGTTGGAATGCATAATAGCCAGCAAACAAGGTGGTAACTCCATCTTGAATGATTTTAACATCAAAGGTGACACCTTCAATTTGTACCGTCAAAGGTGCATCCAAATAGTTATTATTCGAAAACATCAATACAGGAGTTGGTGCCTTGGACTTCTAAAATTGAAAATGCACGTTTCAAATTTGACTATTTAACAGCAAAAAATAAATGAATGACTATTTCATACAGTTGATGTTAAGTATAAATCAAGTTTTTCCCCGAAAATGCATGGTAACAAAAGCAGACTGGCATTGAACTGCATAACTAGTATAAATAGAAAAAATCCAGTTATCCCAAAACTAAATCGTCACAAATTACAAATCTCCATAGACATTTCTGATGAAATCTTAAGCTACGTATAAATATTCAACGTCTAACAAGTTAAATATTAGAAAAATCTCCATGGCATTTTATTGAAGGGCTAACCACTTAGGAAATTTTGTGGACAAGATGGTAGATTTAAACTTCCGTTTTTTAAGAAAGAAGTTTGTTTTTAAATCAATGTTCATTGCAAATATACATTGTATCAATTACCCTTAAATGCCTCTTCTGAAGGAACCTCTTCTTTTTCCCTAAGAAGGCCTAGAATTGGTTTCGCATGTTTCATCTTAGCACATAGCTGAATTATTCGGGTTGCAAGGGGCTCGATATGGTGTTCTAACACCTTTTCTGCATTTATTAAGAATTATTTGTAAATGAAAAATCATAGCTGAAAATGGAAGTCAAATTATTGAAGGGAACTCTAAGCTAATATTACTTTTGGTTAATAAAATTACAGCGTGTCTTTCTGTGCACTTACATATGGATTTCCATTTAGATTGTTCAGCTTGTCCTTAAGGAAAGGATATTTTCGAACTATTGCACTCGCTACCTTGTTACGTTCATCTTTGGATGGATAACTGTAAGAAATAGGAAATTAAATTATGGTCCCTTCTAGAGTGTACGTCGACGAAGTATTATCTTACTAATTTTTATATTTTGTCAAGTCTTCGTAAAGAATACTTATTATTCGGGGCCTATATTTTCTACCAAAAACCCTTGCATCTTTCTCGTTTATTAATTTTACTACATCTGACGGAAGAGTTGGTATGATGTAGGGGTCTGGGATTCTCTCCTCAGCTTTGCTGCAGGAAGGCTGATGTTCCTCTGGCTCTTTCCTAAAAGGGACATAGGCGTAGAGTTTCGTAAATGTTTGGTGGGGCCCGGCCCAACCGGCCTGGACCAATACATAGATAGAATCATGCATGATGCATGCATATGATGTATATAAATTCCTAACGAATATTAAGTACTAAATTTATATATGGTACACTATATAGTATATTTATTAAGTATATCCATGTACTATGTTTTCCTCTAAAGATAATCTAGGCCGTTTTAAAACAAATTTATCCGTATTTGCGCATTGTAATGCGAATGTAAAAATCCTTACAAAAATTTCGAGACCACTTTTAAAACTCGGGAAAATCACCAAATTAGGAAACTATGAGAGCGACTTAACCCATAAGACTAATTTATACTTGTGCTTCGAAAAACATTTTGAAAATTGTTTATCTACTCTATGGAGTTTTACCAGCGCCGCGCCTTACCAGGGATACTAGATGTTTAAAGAGGGATTATCAGCTTGAGCATTTCACGTACGTTCAGACGAGACTGGGGCAGAGGGTTTTTTAACGGGGATCTATAACGCGCGACGCCTTGTTTTTCCCTATCAAAGACAAATTGAATTCCTATTCCGAGTATTCTCCCATTTTTTGCGTTCCACAGCGCGCCTGTTTCTCTCAGATTTCGCATCCTTCCGCCTTCATCCTTGATTTGGCTTTGAATTATACTAAAATCTAGAAGTCCGGTAGACTGTACTGCGCATGACACGCCGATAACTCTGTCGCAATTTCCGTCTCCCTTCGAATCCCTCTTAAAGCATCTAGTATCCCTGGCCATACATTCGTCGCACTATTCCAAAAGCGGATTATGCTTCACACATAAAGTACGTAAGTCCCAATTTTCCATAGCTTTGGCCATAGATTTCATGACATTTCCGAAGTAAAAACAAAACACAAGAGCAAAAAACTTTTTAACCAATCAAAAGTCCCCTAACCGTAGATAACCTTTTTAATGCCGGACCAATCGGCGACGGCTATTACTATTTTTTTGAATGGGACCTCGACTCGACCTCGCCGGCGACATAACCGGGAAGCTCGAAAGGCAAATTTGCGGTATCGTTCGTTAGTCGATATATTATATTAAACGTTTTAAAGCTCAAGTTTCGAAAATTTTCGAGTCATTTAATAAGCCTTCAACTAAATATTATAAGATTTTTTTTTAATTTCAACAGAAAAATAGCTCTGCGAATAATAGTAGACTCGAAAACTACACTAAGCTTCGGCTAGGTATCGGCGGTATCCCGAATTCCTGATTCCCGAGCCGCCAGCGGCTGGGATCGCCGTAGCCGCGAGAACAGAAAATATCCTCGTAAAAAATCAGATACACGGCGTCTTAAATAGTCTAAGCAAAAGCTACCCAGATTTATATGATTTTCGTGCCTTACTCCCAAGTAAGTAGTCTAAGCAAAAGCTACCCAGATTTATATGATTTTCGTGCCTTACTCCCAAGTAATCTTTGGTATTGTGTATAGTTTTAACCTAAGCTTTCAGTCTTTATAGTAGTTCCCTAATTTATGTACCTGGTTTATCGGTTCTTAAAGCGGAAGGATCACAAGGATCCGAAGGAGCCGCCCTACCGAATTATATTCCTCCGCATAAGGGGAGGGGGTTCTTTCCCAGGAGCTTGGAGAATATCGTGTAGCTCCTCCAGGCACAATGACACAAGATACTTACTTCATGTGTAAAGCCTAATCGGCTTCTGACTATACTAGACGAGAGCATGCTAAAACGGGTTATTTTAAGACCAGTTGCACTTTTCAATCCCATCCCTCATTCCTTCCATTATTTGTGTCATCGGTCAACGAAATTGTTGTAGTATCTAAATTTAATTGACGTGAAAACCATGAAAACCAGCCAATCTGGTTAGGATGGCCTGCCAGCCGCTGCTGCCTTGACCGGTCAACTCACTTTCTCAACACTTTTAGCCACATCGTATGATGTACATCTACGATGTGGACATTAGTATGACCTGCCCTGTTGGCAGTGGCATTGTAGGAGAATCTCTGTACTGCCCTCTTTGTACTGCCTTTGGCAGTAATAAAAGTTTCTTTCCTCATTGAAGGGAGAGTCAATGGGAGCTGATGGGAGAGGATTGTGGTGAGGTTATATTTTTCGTTCGTCATTGAAGTAAGAGTTAATATGAGAGGATTAAGCATTGCATTAAATTGTACTAGTAAGGCTAAGCAATGTTTGTTTCACATTTGCTCTATGTTTCAAGCGAGAGAGAGAGAGGATTATGATATAGCCTTAAAAAGGAAGGTTTAATACTCCCTTTAAAATTACTATCACCCGTCGACAAGTATTTCACGCTTTCAATCCCACTCCCCTATTTCATCATTCAAAGAAATCGTGAGGAATTTTAAAAGCAAAAGCTTCTCGGAACCGGGTTATTACAATTATAATATAAGTTAATTTCAAGCTTTCTGTTTAAGTCGCACTATTTCAATTAGAACATAAGTGAATTTATTGAAGTAACAATAATTAAGTAGATAACAATGTGGCTACTATTATGGCCCAGCTTTTGGGGTCAAGACATTTTACAGAACAAAATAAAATTCTTCTGTTCGGAAAACACTGCTTTGTAGTGGTTTTAAAGGTTTTTTGCAGTTAGTTAAACGAAAAATTATTTTTATGAGGTCTCTATCTTCATGATTTCGGTATTATGGATGACAAATTTTTGGAGGGGCCCGTGGCCACTTCTAAAATTTTTGGGGGGGCTCGGGCCCCACGGGCCTATAGAACTCTACGCCTATGAAAAGGGAAGATTGGAACTGGACCTTCAATTCTATAGTTCCAGGAGTAGTGTGATTCTTAGAGTATATTTTATGTATTAATAATATATATACACAGAAAAAAAGTGTTTAGGTTTGCGACATCTGAACATGTTACAAAGTTAAACATTGGTGTGAGGTAATGTTTATTGCTTCAATGTTGATGTCTAATTACATCTCTGTTTCTCTAAGGATCCTTAAAATGTGTTACAAATAGAAACACTTCTTATTTTATCACGTTTAAGAGGTAAACACAGAATAATCTTAACACTAAGCTAAACATCAACGCTTGCCAGGTGTTATTTAATGTAACATGTTTTAATACGTTGGTATATGGTTTCAATTTTTTAAATCTTTATTTTATGAAGAATTATATTTTAGGAAAACAATTAAAAAGTGGAGGTATATTTTACCGCAAGGTGAATAATCTAACACCTTGTGGCTATATTAATAACGTAAGCCACAAAGACTTTAATTTTATATTGAGAAAAGGACTTCCTTTACTCAAATTTTGAGCAAAATATATGTTTAAAGTGATGGTTTGACATGAAGAATAAATAAGCTTTCTTGGCTTTCATAATAGAACAACATTTCCAACAGGTCGGCTAGATTTGATTAAATAGGAATATTCCTAATGCGCAGAATTCCATTAGACCGAATCCCGCCAAAGTTTCTAATGAACTCAGCCCAACCGCGGGTTTGGTATTTACAATTCAAACTACGCTATTTGTCGAATTAAGCGATCCCAAAAGTGCTAGCGTTTTCAATACATTCGTACTGCCTTGGAAGCGCCACTATTTGACGACTGTGTAGTGGTCGGCGTTTGGACATGATAATCCAAAGAATTTTGGTTAATCAGTTTTTCATGGATAATAATCAGACATTGCATTAATCATAGACTTCCCGTGGATAATTTCAAATTATGAATAAAGAATTAACAAACAGATATTTTCCTATCCAAATGCCGACCACTACGACTGTGCAACAAGATGATAATAAAAAAGGACCTCGGTAATTTTTCACAAAAAGTGAAAATTGGACTTGGATTAAGCATTTAACAAAAGCAATTTCGTCCAATAAAGCCTTTTTGTTCAAAATCAGGTTAGGTTAGTAATATTTTATAAATCATTTAACATTGTTAAGCCTTTTCCAAAATATTGATGTTTATCTTCATTGACTTCTCAAATAATATGCCTTTTCCAAAAAGTTGCTGTTCGGTTAGGTTTGGTTTGGTTAGGAGGACGTCTCGTCCTCTTTGGGGCGGTTATACACTTCAAATACAGTAAAACGGCAGGCTTAATGTATTTTCATAATGAATTTAACATAAAAAATAAATAAAAAAATATTAGCAATTGATTTTATTATGCCATGTATTGCTGATTTATTACTATTATGTTCTTATAATCCTTAGTTCTAAAATAATAATTTAGAAAATGTTTGGATCTAGTGTTCATTTTACGTAGGCCGTAAATTGTTTTAAGTTAAATTAATTTAAATTCCATCGGGAAAAACCCGAAGTTTGGGTTTTACGGTGCAATGGGATTGTCCCATTGGACAGCATCGTAAATCCGCCCAAAAGCGAGTTTCGGTCGAATGGGATTCGGCGCATTGCTACTGAAGCGTATAAATAAAGCTAAGTTTACGTGCAACGGAAATTTTGTTTTCCAACGAGAAGTGGCACGTGTTTTTCTGAAAACAATGTCTCTTATTTCGCAGGAATTAATTCAACCTATGTATTTAAACCGACACCATTCAAATATTTCAAGATAAACCTGCAAATATCTTTAAAACTAAGCTTATAAACCCTTAAACATGATAGGAAGCTAAGCTTATAAACCTTTAGTCATGTTTCAAACCTAAACCTATAATCCTGAAAACATGTAATACAACTAGGCATATAATCGTGTAAACACGTCTTGTTACTAAGCATTATAATATAATAACATGACATTTACCACCCTAAACATGTTTAAATACTAGATATGACAAGCGATCAACACATTTTGAACCTAAACATAAGGTGTTGCAAACCTAAACACCATTCTTACTTAAACATGACTGTTTTAAAACGTGATAAAATATCTGTTGCAGTGTCGTGTTTAGGCACGTGTTTAGTTTCTAAACACTTTTTTTCTGTGTAGACTTGCATCAGGCGACGCCTACAAAAGTCTAACACAGCCCGAGGCTTTGTTGCGAAAACTATCTGAGGGTGAAGCCAATGATCTGTACGATCATTACTCCATTCATCCAGTGAACGTTCAACCACCGAAAGATTTACTTGGCGCTTACCAAATGAAGCGCGTCGAAGCCGAGCCAGTTAGCACTTGGGACAAAAACTGGAATACATGAGCTTCGTTCATTTTTTCCCTCGGGGTCGCTTTGGCAAGCACGATGATAGACCATTTGGGAAAATAACGGAAACCGAGTATCGTTTATCCCGTCTTTTGAACAAAAGTCCTATTTTTAGACGAGATTAATTCAATCTTATCAAGAATGCGAAATGAAAGCGATTTCTAGCAGTTTGAACTACGTTCTTCGTGTAAAAAAACCCATGCCAATTGGGGTTGAAAATTTGCTCAGTCGCGTTGAATCTGGCGATAAAGAACTTGAGAGTAATTTAGCTACTTTCTTGGGTCATATTCGAGGAACGAAGGACTACTGGTATAAAGTTCTTAGAAACGTTTTAGCGATGATTCGGGAATTTGGTCCTCCCACCTGGCTTCTAACTTTTAATCCGGCCGAGTACGATGATATTTAACTGCACGATCACTTGAGAAAAGTTAATTCAGACGATCCGGGAGTAGAGTCGATGACGGTGGCTGAATTGTTGAATTTCGACCCTCTTAGCGTCAATTTGCACTTTCACAACAAAGTGTGGTCGCTGTTAAACAACTTTGTCTTGTGTAAGCAAAATCCAGTTCTTGGCATGATAGAACATTATTTTTGGCGGGTTGAATACCAATCTCGAGGTTTACCTCACTACCATATGCTTTTGTGGGCCAAGGACGCTCCAAAGATTGGAACTTCTTCGACCGAGACTATTTTGGATTACGTGCAAAAAGAGCATCGGTAAGTCCGGAACTACACCGGCTGGTAAAAAAATTCCAAACTCACAAATGCACCTCCAGTTGTTATAAGAAGGTGAAAAATTCTAAAAAAGGATTGAAAGTGTGTCGTTACGGTTTCCCTCGAAACGTAACAAACATTGCTACTATGAATTCTGTTAGATCAGTTAATCGTCACCGTAAAATGAAATAGGCGGAGAAACGACTGTACGACTTGCCGAGAAAACAGCACGAAGTTTTAATCAATGATTACAATCCCACACTACTTTTGGCTTCCAAAGCCATCATGGAATTGCAATTTGTCGCTGACAAATCGGAAATAGTGGCAAACTATGTCACGGCGTACGTCACAAAAGGAAACTGGTCTGACATGGACCAAACCTTTGACAAGTTAGGCAACGAAAGTTTGTCCAAAAAATTATTTGCCTATAGATTGAAATCTTTGACGTGCAAGCAAATAGGAATTTATGAAGTTCTCGATATGATGCTGGGCCAAGACCTTTACAACAAGACCGACAGCACTAGATTTATTAACACTAACTTAAAAGAAAACCGATCGAGAGTTTTGAAAGGTTACAAGGAACTCGCGCGTTTGAGGGGAAACTGACCCCGAAAGCAAGGACACTTGCCAAAAAGGGCTCGTCGACGACAAATATCCGAATTGTCCTGACAGCTTGGAAAATCTTAGTTTGCGGGAATTTGGTCAGTTTTACGATCATGCGATGCGCTTTGATGGTGTCGAGAAAAATGCGAATGTAATCGAGTTGAAAAACAATCTGGGTTTTATGAGAAATAGAATTAAGCCCTACATAATAGAGCACTATATTCACGACCCGATAGAGGAGAAAGAAAGTATTGTCACGCTCTATTGATCCTATTCAAACCGTGGCGTGCTGAAACTGAGCTATTGGGCGATTTTGAAACATACGCCGATGCTTTCAAAAACTCGCTTTCGGTGTTGAAGGACATGAGAGAATATCACGAGAAACTCTCGGTTTCCAAAGAAGTTGAAAAGAAACGGGAGGTTTCTAAAAAGGCGAAAGAGCCAGAAACCATAATTTCGGAGGCAGAAAGTGATGACGATGAAAATGCGCTGCAAGGGAAAGAAAATGTTATCGAAACCGAGCACGCGATGGCTGATGTGGAAGCTGCCATGGAAATGAGTTTTCAGACTGATGTTGACAATGTGGCGTCACTAAACTCGGATCAAAGGAGAATTTATGATCACATCATGGATCACTTCTCCCAAGATGGAGAAAAATCTGGAAACAAGTGCCTTTTTGTGTCGGGACCTGGTGGCACTGGAGAGTCGTTTCTTATCGACACTCTCGCCTACGCCGTAAGGCGACGCTTTCAAAATCCTGCTAGTGTGGCCATTACTAATGTTGCCGGTAGATCATGGGCGTATCGCCGAATACCATTCCCTAAGTTCTGAGAATATAAGCATTATGAAAGAAACCTTGGGAAATTTAAAACTGTTAATTATTGATGAAATTTCTATGGTCTCGTCGGTGTTACTGACTCACGTTCACTAGAGGCTGAACGAATTTTGAGAAATGAACCAACCATTTGGTGGAGTTGTATTTATTCTTGTTTTGGGAGACTTTTTCCAATTGCCTCCGGTTCAAAGAAATCCGGTGTTTATCAAAATCACTTCCGAAGAAGCCAGACTTAGATTCAATTGCATCGGAGGAAGTGATCTTTGGAAGTTTTTTAAATACGATGAACTAACGCAAAGCCAACGACCAAAGTTACGGAGACATTCTAAGCAGTGTTAGAATTGGAAATATTTCCGAAGCTGATGTTGCAACCTCAGAATCTAGATTGTTTGAGGGAGGAAATGACATCGAGGTGGCTATGGAGCTTTTCATTAGGCTGTCCAATGAAGGGTTTCACCCAATTTGTTTGATGCGAGAAAGTTGAAAGCATTCCTTGTCAGAATAGACTCGCAGACTGTGAAAAAAAAATGAATAAAAACTTTCTCGGGAGGCTGCAAAGGCTAGAAAACGAACCGTCCAAAACGGGCGGTTTGGAGAGCAAGTTACTTCTTTGCGTTGGCTGCCGAATAATGGTCACAAGGAATATCAGTTTTGAAAAAGGCGTTGTAAATGGTACGATGGGTTTCGTAACTGGATTCAAGAAGGACGAACAAGGAAACGTTACTGGTATTTTTCTCAGAGTAGATCGCGAACCGAATAACGACGACGATATCTCCGATTTTTTAGTTGAGAAAATAAGCGTTAAATTTTTGCTCATGGCTAAAATTTACATTAAGCGCTCCCAGTTTCCCGTCATCCTGGCGTACCCTATTACGATTCACAAAAGCCAAGGCATGAGTTTAAAATGCACCATTATGGATTTGGGTCGAAATTTATTCGGAACCGGCATGGCGTACGTCGCTTTATCAAGAGTGACGTCTTTAGCCGGACTCCATCTATTACAGTTCGATCTGACTAAAATTAAGGCGGATGGGCGAGCCATTATGGAGTATAACAGGCTTCGCAAAAATATAGGCCAGATCTGCCTCTTTTGGAAATAACGGAGTTGAAAGAAAGTCGAGGTAAGAAAAGAAGTGCGCCTACAATATCTAAAAGCCTTTTAGAAGGCGAGGAAGAGAGATGTGCAGAAACACCGAAGAAGAAAAGGAAAGCCCAACAGAGTTCGGATAGTTTGCCCTTGAAGGGTTTAGCTAACGATGACCAAGTAACATGCTATTCTAATAGCGTTTTGCAACTACTCTTATTAGTGCCAGAATTAAGAGAATTGGTTAAATCTTACAATGGATCATACGTTGAAAAACCAGTTTTACGTTGCCTCCATAACACGATAAACGACATCGAGAGTTCTCAAGGAAGTTTCAGTCGTAAAGGGTTGGAACTGAGAATGGCTGTCGGAAATCATTTTACGCAAAACTATCAACAAGACGCCAGTGAATTTTTGATGGTCCTTTTGACGACACTAAGCCAAGAAATGGAAGCCGATTACTCTAAGGCTCTAAAAGATCTTTTTTGGTCAAAGTCGCGAAACGTTTCCAAATCCCCCAAAAGTCAAGTTGAACAAAATTCGGAAAATATTGTTGAAAGCAACATTTTCAATCTTCCACTAGAAAACCGAGATAAAATTGATTTGAAATCTCTAGAAAAAAGGATGAGATTAACAGAGGTGCAATGCGTATTTTCAGAAGAAAATAGGGGAAGTGGGTAGCCGTAGCCTTGAGCCATACAAGTCGTCCAGTGATTCTCACTTACAATGGTCGATTCCCCTACCACCCTTAAAATTTGAATCTGGCCAATCGGCGCGAAGCATAAAATAGTACCAGATTTCATTGCGAACGCCACCATGTAGCGAACTGTGGAACTAACTTGTGTAGTCTGCTTATATTTCTGCTGTGCTTCAGTTTGAGTTAGGGTTACGTCAGGCAACGGGTTAATGCGGATATTGGTTTAATTAAGGACGAAAATTCGATTATTTAATAAAATGAATGTCGTTAAGAGTACGCAGTGTGATTTAACGTACAAGGAAACTACCGATAAGAAAACTCAGGCTGTGTTGAAAGGAAAAGCAAGATCTACCCAAACCAATCCCAATGTTAAAAATCAAACTACAAAAACTTGGATACAACTTTATTACTTTGAACTCTTCCCTATCACAGTTTAAAACTTCGGACAAGTTAATTTTTTCCCTGGAACTTAGAAATACCATTGTATTTAAAAATAAAGACATATTTTAAAATAAGTTATGAATTTAGTACTTACCACTCGATTCCAGCCTCTGCCATTCTGCCTGAGTGCCTCACTGCCTCTAGCAGACGCGTCTAGTCAGTTGGAAGGCGTAGGACCGTACTGTCCACAGAATTACGTCACTCGTGTGTTAATGCGCGTAAAAATCCTATCTCTCTTCACCGCCACGGGGAGGGGAATGGCGCGAAAAATCCGTAAACGGGACGCCTCGCGAAGTTGCCCAAGCTACCCACTTCCCCTATTTTCTTCTGGTATTTTGTAACAACCCAAAAATACAAGAGCGTGATGTATTGATATCCAGCGGGAAGTACGTATTTTTGTGTCTTCTCCGTGGCGATTACAATGATGGTCGACCAATTAAGATTTCGACCAAAATATCAAGTTTTGAAAATCAAAATGTCACTATGAGTAAGATGCTTTTTAAAACTAAAGGGGTGATTATTCATAAAGGTGAATCGTTGGCCGAGGGACATTATGTGAACTTTGTGAGAAAAGACAACGGCTGGTACGAGGTCAGTGATACAATGATCAGAAAAAGGGAGAGATTCGTCAGTAACTTGACTGACGTCACTGTTCTGCTCTTGGAAAGAGTCCAGACACATTAAAGGGAATCTAACGTGCTTGAAGAATCCATATCAAATTTACCCCGCGTAAAGTCCAAAATTTCAATATTCGTACCAGAAAGGAGCATCATATCTGTCAAAGATATACTAATACTTTCATATTCCCTTTAAAGTAATTTATGACTGGGTAAGATTGTTAATCCTAGAGCAAGTTTAAGGTTAACGATGGTTCTGGAGTAATTTTGATGTTGCCTACTATAATAACCGTGAAAGGGAGAGGAGGGAGGATTGTAGGGCCATGCTATTGTTACGAAAAAAGGCGATGATTCTTGCATTCATTTTAGAATTTTCTAGTGAAGGGTTTTTAGTACTATCAGAAGAAAATAGGGGAAGTGGGTAGCTTGGGCAACTTCGCGAGGCGTCCCGTTTACGGATTTTTCGCGCCATTTCCCTCCCCGTGGGGGTGAAGATAGATAGGATTTTTACGCGCATTAACACACGAGTGACGTAATTCTGTGGACAGTACGGTCCTACGCCTTCCAACTGACTAGACGCGTCTGCTAGAGGCAGTGAGGCACTCAGGCAGAGGCTGGAATCGAGTGGTAAGTACTAAATTCATAACTTATTTTAAAATATGTCTTTATTTTTAAATACAATGGTATTTCTAAGTTCCAGGGAAAAAATTAACTTGTCCGAAGTTTTAAACTGTGATAGGGAAGAGTTCAAGGTAATAAAGTTGTATCCAAGTTTTTGTAGTTTGATTTTTAACATTGGGATTGGTTTGGGTAGATCTTGCTTTTCCTTTCAACACAGCCTGAGTTTTCTTATCGGTAGTTTCCTTGTACGTTAAATCACACTGCGTACTCTTAACGACATTCATTTTATTAAATAATCGAATTTTCGTCCTTAATTAAACCAATATCCGCATTAACCCGTTGCCTGACGTAACCCTAACTCAAACTGAAGCACAGCAGAAATATAAGCAGACTACACAAGTTAGTTCCACAGTTCGCTACATGGTGGCGTTCGCAATCAAATCTGGTACTATTTTATGCTTCGCGCCGATTGGCCAGATTCAAATTTAAAGGGTGGTAGGGGAATCGACCATTGTAAGTGAGAATCACTGGACGACTTGTATGGCTCAAGGCTACGGCTACCCACTTCCCCTATTTTCTTCTGGTACTCTGTATTAGTCTTGCCCCAATGGTGTTTTATGTAAAAAACACGCTAAAAACGTAGCCCCTGTTGGTAATGTAAAAAACACGCTAAAAACGTAGCCCCTGTTGGTAATGCTATGTGATTAAATATAATTCTTTAATAAGCTGGTGAAACTATTCAGACAAACTCATCCTATTAGTTCACATTGAACAGATTTTTTGAACTGAGATTTAGACACTCGTATCCAAATTTTAAATAGATACTGATTAAAATTAATATATTCAAAGAGTTTTCTAATTAACAGTTTCGCAACTACCATTTTTCTCTTTTAAGCGCGCTATATTTTTTTTACATTAAGACTCTTATAATTTTCTTTACATAAACAATTTCAAACCGTTCCAAAAAAAGTCCACGAGATTTTATAAATTAAATTAATTTAATCTAATATTATACTGTTTTAATTTCAACCCCTGTAGCGAAGATTTTGTGTTTCAATATTATTTATTAATATAACCTTTCCTTTGTATAACTTATCAATAATGTGTACCCGACCCAATCTAATACCACTTACAAAAATTTATTTTAAAGTATTTAATAGCCATATGAACTTATTAATTTGTCCCACTAACTAATATCCTACTATTGTTGGATAATTTGTTTTTATAAAGTTTGAGAATTATTTCCCCAATTGCGGTTACCAATATATATATATATATATATATATATATATATATATATTGGTTTTATATATATATATATATATATAAAACATTTTTTTTCAATTAATATTCCAGGAAGTTTTGCATATTCTCTATGTGTTTCTCACCAGCTGGAGTAGTCTGAGTGACGGGTGGCATTGATTAAAACCCACAGGGGTAGAATTTGCAAAGCCTTTTGGAATAATTTTTTTTCTTCAAAATTTTATAACCTTTTTATTGTCCCTTTTGTACCCCACGCAAAAAAACAATAATTGTCATGTTCTAGCTGCACTGTTTCCAAACTTAAAGTTAAGAGTTGCGTGAGAAAATTTTAAAAATAGACCCTCAAAATCTTATATTTAAATGAACATATAATAGCCAGTAAATGGTAAAGTTTTCTTTCGCGTCCTCCCCCTCCGCCCCTTTACATAACTAATATAACGAAGAACAAAATTATTTCGACATAAATACTACAAGCAGTGCATATTTTCAAGTTTGAAACATGCAATTTAAAGACTATTTTCGTACAACTACAAGCGTATTGTATCAACACGTGCCAGCTGCTAAGCTTCAACAGAAAGATAATTCATCATAGCCTTTACCAGTATAATAAAAGGTTAAAACTACACAGCTAAAAAAAATTATCATCATCATTATAAAAAACAACACCACAAGACTTCGATAGACAGATCAAGAAATAAAATATTCAACTTCTATGCCGAAACAACAGACACTTTAGACTGGCGTGTTCAAAGAATGAGAGCGACTTTGGATTAAAAAAAAGCAAAGATATCAAAGGTTATTTACCTTCGTATTGGTTGAGCGAGTGTCTATAGAACGTCAAGGTGTACCAAGGCCAAATAATACATGTCAATTATTTGATTTCCCTGCATTTATATAACGGCTTGGCAAGCCTTGCCTTCAAGTTCATCAACACAATAGAAGTTCATAACAGATATGAATTCGCAAAAAAAACTTTTTTGAACAAAAGTTGCTTCAACGTTATTAAAATTTAGAACAGCAATGGTTTGTTACTAAAATTATGTACTTCACTATGTTGGGAGTTTGGGCGCACTCCTGTAAGCCAAGCTTCTGGGCGACAAAGTTTTTAGGGAATAAGGGACTTGTCAGCATGCCTACCCTACAGGAACTGACTACCCCGTGTCCGCGGGTGGTGAAATACCCCAAATCCCCCCTCCTTCACCACCCGATTAAACCTCAAGTACTTCACTCATAACTCTAAAAAACCCAACTGTGATTAACCACCTAATCACTTTGGACTTCAATTTAAATTTCCATTAAAACGCCTTATGAACGTTATTTTACGGACGTTTGCCAAACAAAACAAGCTCGGTGGAATAAGTAAAATAAAGCTGTCAATTAATGACGTTAAGCAGTAATGCTATCTGAGTTCAAAAGTAATAAATATAAAAAAAAATAAAATGGACTGGAGATGTCGCTACCAAACACAAGGCAATTCATTAAATCTCTGAAGTAAATTGCAGATTCTACATTAACAAAACAAAATCACGCGCGATGGCGCTAGTAAAAAAGCTACCGGTTAATGACATTAACCACTAACGCCATCTTAGTTCAATAGTGAAACACGAAGCTCCTCATTAACTGTGAACTAAACTGCAGACTCTACATCAATAAAACAAAACCAAGCGCGATGGAACCAGTAAAAAAAGCTACCAATTAATGACATTAACCACTAACGCCATCTTAGTTCAATAGTGAAACACAAGGCTCCTCATTAACTGTGAACTAAACTGCAGACTCTACATAAATAAAACAAAACCAAGCGCGATGGAACCAGTAAAAAAAGCTACCGATTAATGACATTAACCACTAACGCCATCTTAGTTCAATAGTATGAAATATAGAAAAAAAATAAATCAACTGGATTGAAGATGTCACTAACGAAATACAAGGCGCTTCATTAACTCTCTAAGCTAAACTGCAGATTCTACACCAACAAATCACTACCCTTTTTAAAAAGCATCTTTAAGTATATTAGCAGTATTTTAACAAACTCCCCTTTCCCTTTTTTATACCTAAAAAAATTTAACATTAAAATCCATGCTTACTATTTTTCTCGCTATTATATATTCTCAATTTTACAGTCCTAGGATTAAATGTGTATAAATAATTTTTCAACATTGAATTATTCACTTGAGAGATTAACAAAATGATTATTGGTGCTCTAACGTTAATGTTGAACTTTTCACACTTTTTAAATCCAACCTTCGCGTATGACTGTCTTTGAACATTTTTTAATCCATCTCATGTATTCATAGTGAAACTTACATTTTAGATTCAGTTAAAATTAATTATAGTTATTCATAGCTTTTTCCTGTTAAGGTCTATTTTTTGCCAGTTAGGACGCAATCACTAATTATTCTTAAAAGGCTTTCGTGTGTCAAAAATTATTTTCCTTATAAAGTTACGAATGAAACCCTTTAAAAAAATACGCAACTATTAGCTTTAAACGTGAAAAACAAAATTTTAATTTTCTGGAAAATTATTATAATGAATACCATAAATAAATAACAACCAGGGAAATATAATTCCAAATTGCATGCTATAAATAAACGTAGCAATTATCAAACCAAATGTGTTTTTAAAATAAATCTTTAGCACTTTCCAATAAATTAATCATGCGTGTTTAAACCTTGACAAAAAGTTTAACCAAAATATTCTTAAAGCAATTTATTGTTTTAATGATTTCAAAGTAATTATTGAACAGCCATAACTTTAAAAAATTGCAATTTATATTTTAAATAAATAATATAATTAACCCTAACTTTTGTCATCAATAAACTACTGTAACTCTCATTTGACTTAATTTATCTAAGGTAAATTAGTTACCATTTGTTTCATAAATACTAGTAAATAATTTGTTGATCCTATTATTTCCTATATTCAATGATTTAATAGTTCCCTTTCCACGAATGGTTCATTTTGACGAGCTGCCCTAGCTCTACCCACAGGCCGCCTTCCTCGTGCCGAAGGATTGTTTAATATTTCCATTTCCACGAATGGTTCATTTTGATGAGGTACCCTAGTTCTACCCACAGGCCGCCTTCCTCGTGCTGGAGGATTGTTCAATACTTCCCTTTCCACGAATGGTTCATTTTGACGAGCTGCCCTAGCTCTACCCACAGGCCGCCTTCCTCGTGCCGGAGGATTGTTTATTATTTCCCTTTCCACGAATGGTTCATTTTGATTAGCTGCCCTAGCTCTACCCACAGGCCACCTTCCTCGTGCCGGAGGATTGTTTAATATTTCCCTTTCCATGAATGGTTCATTTTGATGAGCTGCCCTAGCTCTACCCACAGGCCGCCTTCCTCGTGCCGGAGGATTGTTTAATATTTCCCTTTCCACGAATGGTTCATTTTGATGAGCTGCCCTAGCTCTACCCACAGGCCGCCTTCCTCGTGCCGGAGGATTGTTTAATATTTCCCTTTCCACGAATGGTTCATTTTGATGAGCTGCCCCTAGCTCTACCCACAGGCCGCCTTCCTCGTGCCGGAGGATTGTTTAATATTTCCCTTTCCACGAATGGTTCATTTTGATGAACTGCCCAAGATCTACCCACAGGCCGCCTTTCGTGCCGGAGGATTGTTTAATATTTCCCTTTCCACGAATGGTTCATTTTGACGAGCTGCCCTAGCTCTACCCACAGGCCGCCTTCCTCGTGCCGGAGGATTGTTTAATATTTCCCTTTCCACGAATGGTTCATTTTGACGAGCTGCCCTAGCTCTACCCACAGGCCGTCTTCCTCGTGCCGGAGGATTGTTTAATATTTCCCTTTCCACGAATGGTTCATTTTGACGAGCTGCCCTAGCTCTACCCACAGGCCGCCTTCCTCGTGCCGGAGGATTGTTTAATATTTCCCTTTCCACGAATGGTTCATTTTGATGAGCTGCCCTAGCTCTACCCACAGGCCGCCTTCCTCGTGCCGGAGGATTGTTTAATATTTCCCTTTCCACGAACGGTTCATTTTGATGAGCTGCCCTAGCTCTACCCACAGGCCGCCTTCCTCGTGCCGGAGGATTGTTTAATATTTCCCTTTCCACGAATGGTTCATTTTGATGAGCTGCCCTAGCTCTACCCACAGGCCGCCTTCCTCGTGCCGGAGGATTGTTTAATATTTCCCTTTCCACGAATGGTTCATTTTGATTGTTTAATATTTCCCTTTCCACGAATGGTTCATTTGGACGAGCTGCCCTAGCTCTACCCACAGGCCGTCTTCCTCGTGCCGGAGGATTGTTTAATATTTCCCTATCCATGAATGGTTCATTTTGATGAGCTGCCCTAGCTCTACCCACAGGCCGCCTTCCTCGTGCCGGAGGATTGTTTAATATTTCCCTTTCCACGAATGGTTCATTTTGACGAGCTGCCCTAGCTCTACCCACAGGCCGCCTTCCTCGTGCCGGAGGATTGTTTAATATTTCCCTTTCCACGAATGGTTCATTTTGATGAGCTGCCCTAGCTCTACCCACAGGCCGCCTTCCTCGTGCCGGAGGATTGTTTAATATTTCCCTTTCCACGAATGGTTCATTTTGATGAGCTGCCCTAGCTCTACCCACAGGCCGCCTTCCTCGTGCCGGAGGATTGTTTAATATTTCCCTTTCCACGAATGGTTCATTTTGATGAGCTGCCCTAGCTCTACCCACAGGCCGCCTTCCTCGTGCCGGAGGATTGTTTAATATTTCCCTTTCCACGAATGGTTCATTTTGATGAGCTGCCCCTAGCTCTACCCACAGGCCGCCTTCCTCGTGCCGGAGGATTGTTTAATATTTCCCTTTCCACGAATGGTTCATTTTGATGAGCTGCCCTAGCTCTACCCACAGGCCGCCTTCCTCGTGCCGGAGGATTGTTTAATATTTCCCTTTCCACGAATGGTTCATTTTGATGAGCTGCCCTAGCTCTACCCACAGGCCGCCTTCCTCGTGCCGGAGGACTGTTTAATATTTCCCTTTCCACGAATGGTTCATTTTGACGAGCTGCCCTAGCTCTACCCACAGGCCGCCTTCCTCGTGCCGGAGGATTGTTTAATATTTCCCTTTCCACGAATGGTTCATTTTGATGAGCTGCCCTAGCTCTACCCACAGGCCGCCTTCCTCGTGCCGGAGGATTGTTTAATATTTCCCTTTCCACGAATGGTTCATTTTGATGAGCTGCCCTAGCTCTACCCACAGGCCGCCTTCCTCGTGCCGGAGGATTGTTTAATATTTCCCTTTCCACGAATGGTTCATTTTGACGAGCTGCCCTAGCTCTACCCACAGGCCGCCTTCCTCGTGCCGGAGGATTGTTTAATATTTCCCTTTCCACGAATGGTTCATTTTGATGAGCTGCCCTAGCTCTACCCACAGGCCGCCTTCCTCGTGCCGGAGGATTGTTTAATATTTCCCTTTCCACGAATGGTTCATTTTGATGAGCTGCCCTAGCTCTACCCACAGGCCGCCTTCCTCGTGCCGGAGGATTGTTTAATATTTCCCTTTCCACGAATGGTTCATTTTGATGAGCTGCCCTAGCTCTACCCACAGGCCGCCTTCCTCGTGCCGGAGGATTGTTTAATATTTCCCTTTCCACGAATGGTTCATTTTGACGAGCTGCCCTAGCTCTACCCACAGGCCGCCTTCCTCGTGCCGGAGGATTGTTTAATATTTCCCTTTCCACGAATGGTTCATTTTGATGAGCTGCCCTAGCTCTACCCACAGGCCGCCTTCCTCGTGCCGGAGGATTGTTTAATACTTCCCTTTCCACGAATGGTTCATTGCCCTCTTCTCCTGGGTCAGGGTCTTCCAGTAGGTCGTCTCTTTGACGGTTTAAATTGTTTTCTATGTGGTCTCGTTCACCCCTCCTTAAATCACCTCCTTCGTAGTAAAAGTGTAGTGTAACTGGACAATTGTCGGATATTGAGATTATTCTATCCATCTTGTTGGCTAGATTTTGAAATAAAGACATAGGATTTTATAGGAGAAAAAATGTGTTTTTATAGGAAAATATAGGACTAAAAATGACTGGAGCTTGTCATGAAGTGGTCAAAACTGGACAATAACAGTAAACACTGATTTAAATAGAGATTGAACTTACCTGGTAGGCTTGGTAGCAGCAACCGTAAAATGCACAGAATAGTTCTTTTACGCAACAAACTAGCTTAGCCTAACCCTAAGAATGCGCGTGCTGAAATACAATATCAATTGTCAGCATGCGCAAAGCTATAGAGCTATTAAATATTAAAATATTTTTGTTTGTTACCCTTCGGGTAAAGGTGGAGCACCCTCTTCTTGCCCAGGCGCGTTAACATGATAAACGCAAAAACTTTACACCCTGAAGCTTCGGAGCTGCAAATACTTTCTCTAGAGGCGCTTATATCTTGAGCTTTCTGAAGTCGACTCAAAACGGACGACGTAATTGTACATTCCATTCTAAAACATCGGAAGAAAAAGAATTATAAATAAAATTATAAATTATAAAAACTAAACATTGAACATACCTAAGTGATTTCACAAGCATTTTCATTTGAGTTTTGAGCATGGAAACTTCTCCTTTAAGAAGTTCCACCTCTTTATCTTTTTCCCTACGTATACGCTGCATTTCAATTATGGTTTCTTCTAAACTTTCGCATAATGCCTATTAACAGACAGTTTTAATGGTTCAATTAAATATAATTGGTAAAAATAAGGGTTAATTACCCTGCTTTCTTCGAAACCATCATCAGGACCAGGTGGGTCATCCATACAAAAAAATTCTTTACAGGATGACTATACGAAACAAATTTAAAATAAAATTAATCACTACATTAAAATAGCTCATAATTAAAATGAAAGAGTACATTTTTTTAATTATTAATATGTAATACCTTTTCATTACTTCTTAATTCATCATTAGACTATTTACAAAAGATTGAAGTCCGTTTACACGATCTTCAAGAAATGCTGTGTCAAAATTATCACCAAACCACCTTTTCGGTGGTATTGTGAATTTTAAATTAGGGAATAAAGTTTTGAGCTACGTTTCAAAAATAAAGCAAATATTTTAATTATTTAAAACTTTAGAAATTTAATTATTTATAGATAGTAGAAGCCTAAGTACTTTTTTATTAAGTCTTGTAAAATCAGTGTAACGTCTGAAAACAAACCAACGTCTACATGTGGTGGAATGTTCCACTTGAACTTTGTATATCTTAAAAAGAAATAAATAAATAAATAAATATATAAGTCGTGTACAATAATTATCAATTTTTAAGATTATTTGAAGTATTTAATGATTTATTATCTTGGTCTGTTTCTGTCTCGGTTTAAAATAAGGGTATTAATAACCACAATTTCGCAATGAAATTAAATTATCTGCCATAATCAATCAATTATTTCAGTTTAATTGAAAATCAGATAGAGTTAAGATGTCCTTGAAAATTCTAACACCAAGTTCCCCTAATTAGCTTGTAAAACAGCTCGAAGTCAGAAATGATTAATCAAAAATGTCTTGATTAGAACCAAGACCTAAAAAGTATCGATAAGACTGAGGTTATCACTTGTCTGAAGGATCAGATATTAATTTTTCTTTTTAATTGAAACTTAAATGCATGCTTAAGAAAAAAACAACGTTCCATTACCGTTTTCCGTTGAAATAAATTATTTTACTGGTAATCAATTTCAAAAATTTACTTATCTCGGCTTTTCGACCACAATTCCATTCCCCGAAATATTTTATCATTACATTAATTACTTTTGGGAGAGTACGTGTATCGTATTGCGTTTTAAAAGGTTCCTAAAGACGTTACATCCCCATTCGTGACCAGCACGCTTCGCAGTGGAACATTTTAATTATTCTAAAACCAATGGCGCCAAATTCAATAGGGACAGTAACATTTTTTCTCGCGGTTTTGCAAATTGATGTAATATCGAGTGTACTTTAGTGAACCGTCGTATTGTTCTTTCTCATAGTTCAGGGCATGATCAGTGTTACCGCCCAATTTCTCTCTCTAGTTTCTAACAATGGTTAGAGGCTATTTGATATGGCACGGCACAACGTTATATACATTTGTAAATTCTAAGTACCACAAAAGGAAAAAGAATTTTGGTTTGAAATAAATAAACTCATGATAGTAGTTATAACGAACAGAAAGTCATGAGAATGGCAACGGTAATGAGCAGAAAAAAGAGAGGAAAGTTTGCTTCAAGGTAGCAGAGGGACATGGTAGTGAAAATAGTAATCTAGAATTTTGTTCGTTCAAACCTTAATATATCATGAAAAACTCAAGTGAGGAGGCGGCACTACCTTGAAAGATTGATTTTGGTAGATAACAGCGAAAAAATTATGTTCTACACACACTGGGACTATGGGAGAGTTTCTGGGCCGCAGGTCGCACATGATGAAATTTCTCCTCCAGTTTACATCAATTCTCCCTGGTCGTACTAGTAGCAGGTTAAGCTATAGTTTTCTCAGGTCCTGTTAGTCTCGAAAGGGTTATATAGTCCTTGTAACTTTTAAAAGGTTGTTGTCATGGCTAAACAGACCGCTATTACAGTTTTTTATTGT
The DNA here is from genome assembly GCF_054372755.1 of Phalangium opilio. Lineage (NCBI taxonomy): Eukaryota > Metazoa > Arthropoda > Arachnida > Opiliones > Phalangiidae > Phalangium > Phalangium opilio. The sequence continues at coordinate 3,647,129 of NW_028324186.1, read as the reverse complement.
TTTATAGGTTATTTTGACACGTTATCTCCCAAAAGTAATTAATGTAATGATAAAATGTTTTCGGGGAATGGAATTGTGGTCGAAAAGCCGAGATAAGTAAATTTTTGAAATTGATTACGAGTAAAATAATTTATTTCAACGGAAAACGGTAATGGAACGTTGTTTTTTTCTTAAGCATGCATTTAAGTTTCAATTAAAAAGAAAAATTAATATCTGATCCTTCAGACAAGTGATAACCTCAGTCTTATCGATACTTTTTAGGTCTTGGTTCTAATCAAGACATTTTTGATTAATATCTGTTCCTTCAGTCTTCATTTTAATTAAGAATGTTAAGAAACTGTTTTACATTTTCAAAATCTTCACTTAGCAGAAACATATATAAAGGGGACCATAACTTTAGCTCAATCAGACATTTATTTATAATGATACTTCAAAAAAAACGTAAATCAATATAAAAGTTTGTATTCTCATTGCAATTAACATAATACAATTTTTTACAATCATTTATTGAAACGCGAGGGGCCCCCTAAAAATTCCAGAAATAGGACCAAATTGACAATTTTACAAAATTTTTAAAAATGCTGATTTATGTCCGTTTAACATTTAGCTCAAAATTGTCATAAGCCGAATATGAAATTCGGATATCCTTAAAACTTCATAAAGACGATCCGAGATTGTCAATTTCAAACATTTTTGTAGCATAAACTCTAGTCTGTTTGATATTAAGCTTAAAATCTTAAACAAAATATAGTCAGGGCTACCCTAAAATTTCACAAAGATGATCCAAGATTGTTAATACGCCTAAAAAGTGCCATCTTCAAAATATGTAGCCGGGGAAAAGAGAGCGTGATCGAGTGGGCTATGCTAGTGGTTGGAAGTCACGGGGGTTGGGACAGGGATAAGGGAGTTGAGATGGATTGGGAATGATGATGGCGACCTGCGGCACCGTATCTCTCCCAATTTACCTCGCGCACGCCCCTACCCTTCGGTAGGCGATTGCTAAGTGCTGCCGCGGAGCGCCATTTTATTTGTATGAGAACTAACTTCTATTTTGAAGATAGAGGGAGCGCCCTTTACAATTTCGTCCAGTACGACCCTAACCGCTGAGGATGCTGAGAGGACTATGTTGCCGTAGGTGGGGTACACAGGCAACGCTATAGGTATGGGGGTTTCTACTCCATTCCTCTCTCCTTCAAGGTTGGGACTCCAGGCATAGCCAACTCCATCACGCACTCGACAACGCAAAGCAACTCGCGCCAGCGTGGGAAATAGGGCGGTGACACAGGGCAAGTGACCAGTTTAAAAATTGCCTGGTCCAGTTCAAAAATTAAATCGGAGGGGGGGGTCAGTGGTCCACGAGACTACTAAGAAAGTACAAGGGTAATCAGACTCCACACATTATAATTCTAATATTTTAATTATCCACTTCCTTTGTTTAGCAGACGACGTGCTCTGGTCAATGGTCACGGACCAGTTTATTTATTCCAAGTCAGGAAAGTCGCTGGCCTAATATCCAGTTTAAAAAATGCTTATTTGGTCACGGACCAGAAAACTCACGTAAACGCGACGCGAATGACGAAAACTACGTATTTTCCGTCTGAGGAGAGGCGAAATAGCCCGGCCTCCTTTTACGTCCCCCCTTGTATTTTGAAAGTGGGACAGGGACTCTGGCACGCGAATACTTAGGCATCTTATACCTTCTCCCTAGTAAACTAGATATCGCTTCTTGGTAAAACTTTATATAACTAAAACCATGAGTTTATAACATATGTTCCATAACAAGCTCATACAACTTTTGGAAAACAAATTTCCCGGAGATTTCCAGGCTTTCCCCCATATACTTCCCTGAGTTTTCCAGGTTTTTCCCGTATATGGAGTATCCTATGGAGCAAATGTTAACGAAGGAGGGAAGGGGCAAATAGGATTATTACATAATCAGAGGATATCCCCGTATCTCTAATATAATTAGAGTTACGAGCTTCCAAAATGTAGTGTAATGTTAATCCTAGGGAGGAGGCAAAGTACCTAGAAGCACCCGGGGCAAGTACCTACAAGCACTCACAAGCACCTACAAGAACCCAGGGCAAGTACCTACAAGCACCACGAGCAAGTACCTACAAGCACCACGAGCAAGTACCTACAAGCACCCGGAGCAAGTACCTACAATCACCCGGAGCAGGTACCTACAATCACCCGGAGCAGGTACCTACAAGCACCCGGGGCAAGCACCCAGAAGCACCCGTGGGAAGTACCCACAAGTACCTACAAGCACCCACAAGTACCTACAAGCACCCACAAGTACCTACAAGCACGCACAAGTACCCACAAGAACCCACAAGTACCCACAAGCACCGACAAGTACCCACAAGCACCGACAAGTACCCACAAGAACCCACAAGTACCCACAAGAACCCACAAGACCCTACAAGCACCCACAAGTACCCACAAGTACCTACAAGTACCCACAAGTACCCACAAGCACCTACAAGCACCCACAAGTACCTACAAGCACCCACAAGTACCCACAAGCACCCACAAGTACCCACAAGTACCTTCAAGTACCCACAAGTACCTACAAGCACCCACAAGTACCCACAAGTACCTACAAGCACCCACAAGTACCCACAAATACCTATAAGTACCCACAAGCACCCACAAGTACCTACAAGCACCCACAAGTACCTACAAGCACCCACAAGTACCTACAAGCACCCACAAGTACCTACAAGCACCCACAAGTACCCACAAGCACCCACAAGTACCTACAAGCACCCACAAGTACCTACAAGCACCCACAAGTACCTACAAGCACCCACAAGTACCTACAAGCACCCACAAGTACCTACAAGCACCCACAAGTACCTACAAGCACCCACAAGTACCAACAAGAACCCACAAGTACCTACAAGTGCCCACAAGAACCCACAAGTACCCGGGACAAGCACCCACAAGTACCCAAAATTACCTACAAGAACCCACAAGTACCCGGGGCAAGTACCCACAAATACCTACAAGTACCCACAAGTACTTACAAGTACCCACAAGTACCCACAAGTACCTACAAGCACCAACAAGTACCCACAAGTACCTACAAGTACCTACAAGCACCCACAAGTACCTACAAGTACCCACAAGTACCTACAAGTACCTACAAGTACCTACAAGTACCCACAAGCACCCACTAGTACCCACAAGCACCCACTAGTACCCACAAGTACCTAATAGTAACCATAAGTACAACAAGCACCTACAAGCACCCACAAGTACCAACAAGCACCTACAAGCACCTACAAGCACCCACAAGTACCTACAAGCACCTACAAGCACCCACAAGCACTTACAAGTACCCACAAGCACCCACAAGCACCCACAAGTACCCACAAGCACACACAAGTACCCACAAGTACCTACAAGCACCCACAAGCACCCACAAGTACCCACAAGTACCTACAAGCACCCACAAGCACCCACAAGTACCCACAAGTACCTACAATCACCCACAAGTACCTACAAGCACCCACAAGTACCTACAAGCACCCACAAGTACCTACAAGCACCCACAAGTACCTACAAGCACCCACAAGTACCTACAAGCACCCACAAGTACCCACAAGAACCCACAAGTACCTGCAAGTGCCCACAAGAACCCGGGACAAGCACCCACAAGTACCCAAAATTACCCACAAGAACCCACAAGTACCCACAAGTACCTACAAGCACCAACAAGTACCCACAAGTACCTACAAGTACCTACAAGCACCCACAAGTACCTACAAGTACCCACAAGTACCTACAAGTACCTACAAGTACCTACAAGTACCCACAAGCACCCACTAGTACCCACAAGCACCCACTAGTACCCACAAGTACCTAATAGTAACCATAAGTACAACAAGCACCTACAAGCACCCACAAGTACCAACAAGCACCTACAAGCACCTACAAGCACCCACAAGTACCTACAAGCACCTACAAGCACCCACAAGCACTTACAAGTACCCACAAGCACCCACAAGCACCCACAAGCACACACAAGTACCCACAAGTACCTACAAGCACCCACAAGCACCCACAAGTACCCACAAGTACCTACAATCACCCACAAGTACCTACAATCACCCACAAGTACCTACAAGCACCCACAAGTACCTACAAGCACCCACAAGTACCTACAAGCACCCACAAGTACCTACAAGCACCCACAAGTACCTACAAGCACCCACAAGTACCCACAAGAACCCACAAGTACCTGCAAGTGCCCACAAGAACCCGGGACAAGCACCCACAAGTACCCAAAATTACCCACAAGAACCCACAAGTACCCAAAATTACCCACAAGAACCCACAAGTACCTGGGACAAGCACCGGGGCAAGTACCCACAAGTACCTACAAGCACCCACAAGTACCCACAAGAACCCACAAGTACCTGCAAGTGCCCACAAGAACCCGGGACAAGCACCCACAAGTACCCAAAATTACCCACAAGAACCCACAAGTACCCAAAATTACCCACAAGAACCCACAAGTACCTGGGACAAGCACCGGGGCAAGTACCCACAAGTACCTACAAGTACCCACAAGTTCCTACAAGCACCTACAAGTACCTACAAGTACCTACAAGTACCCACAAGTACCTACAAGTACCCACAAGTACCCACAAGTACCTACAAGTACCCACAAGTACCCACAAGTACCTACAAGTACCCACAAGTACCTACAAGTACCCACAAGTACCCACAAGTTCCTACAAGCACCCACAAGTACCTACAAGTACCCACAAGTTCCTACAAGCACCCACAACTACCTACAAGTACCCACAAGTACCCAAAAGTACCCATAAGTACATACAAGTACCTACAAGCACCTACAAGTACCTACAAGTACCTACAAGTACCTACAAGCACCTACAAGTACCTACAAGCACCCACAAGTACCCACAAGTACCTAAAAGTACCCATAAGTACCCACAAGTACCTAAAAGTACCTAAAAGTACCCATAAGTACCTACAAGTACCTAAAAGTACCCACAAGAACCCACAAGTACCCACAAGAACCCACAAGAACCCACAAGTACCCATAAGTACCCACAAGTACCCACAAGAACCCTTTAGTACCTACAAGCACCCACAAGTACCCACAAGCACCCACAAGCACCCACAAGTACCTACAAGCACCCACAAGTACCCACAAGCACCCACAAGTACCCACAAGCACCCACAAGTACCCACAAGTACCTACAAGCACCCACAAGTACCTACAAGCACCCACAAGTACCTACAAGCACCCACAAGTACCCATAAGTACCCACAAGCACCCACAAGTACCTACAAGTACCCACAAGTACCTAAAAGCACCCACAAGCACCCACAAGTACCCACAAGAACCCACAAGTACCCACAAGAACCCGGGCAAAGCACCCACAAGTACCTACAAGTACCCACAAGTACCTACAAGTACCCACAAGTACCTACAAGCACCCACAAGTACCTACAAGCACCCACAAGTACCTACAAGCACCCACAAGTACCCATAAGTACCTACAAGCACCCACAAGTACCTACAAGTACCCACAAGTACCTAAAAGCACCCACAAGTACCCACAAGAACCCACAAGTACCCACAAGTACCCACAAGAACCCGGGCAAAGCACCTACAAGAGCTCAAACGCCATGTTTTTCTTGCTTAATATCCCTCTAACGGCGTGAATCACAACAAAAACGCCGTAAGTCCAACATAAAAAATTAGGGCTAAAATGCGTGTCTCTAACAGTGGTAAAACGCCGTAATTCCAATGCCCAAAACAACGTAAGTCAAAGTATGTGTTAATAATGATAAAAATCAATACTTAAACTTAATTTATCTTAATGAAACTAAGAAAAGGCACATCTATGGACTGTTATCTTTCATTTAAGATGGTTCCCAAACGTAACGAATGAATAGTTTTCTTTATATGCCTTCCTAGAGAAGGTCACTTTTCAAAAAAATCCCATGCTATCTCTATGGAAGAATATTGTATCTTTCACCAAATGTCGGATTCATTTTATGGATTCTAAAACCACCCTTAACAACTTTTTTCTTTATAGAATTAACTATTTGTTGGATCTCTTTGAAATTTTAACCACAAAATTAGGGCCCAAATTTTAGTTCACTGGCAAAATTTCAAAGCAGCAAACACAATACGAAAAAAGTTACAGCCAATCAAAGAACCCTCCTTTAGCATTAGAGGCAGTATCAAGTCTTATCTAAGAGAGCGACCGCTCTCCTAGAATTTCTCTTTTTGATGCACGTACTTTTTATGGGTGTTTTAGATTAAAATTGAGGGAGAGAAAAGTTTCAAGGTAGCCTAGCATCATTCTAGGCCTAGAGTCTTAAGACATTCTTAGAAGAATAAATAACATAATTATATTTATTCATAGTAATTCTCTTGATTTTGTTTAAATCCTATTGAATTTTTCTCAAGCATGACAACAATATCAGGGACAATTTTATTGCCGAAAAGAAATTTTTTGGAAGGGAGTTACAATAAATGATTAACCCAAAAGGGAGTTCCAAAGTTAACCAGGATGACTTAAAATATCGTGGGATTCCACACAATTTAAGTGAAAAATGGGGACAAAACGTTATTTGAAAGTAAATAACTACGCAAAAATTTCTGTAGGATGCTAAACTTTTTTTTCAACCACGCCAGGGATAATCTTTTGCGTCTTTGTGGCAGATGCCAAAGCACACGTTGAAATTACGTGAAAAACACCTTCAACGTACCCCACACTTGAAAACAAAAGAGAAATACGCCTAATGCCTTTAAGGGAAAGTGACAAATTTAATTAAATTAAAGGGAGAATGAAGATAAGAAATAGTTAAATTATTTCTTTTTACACCCATTGAAATAACATTGGCGTATAACAAATCTAAATTAATTAATTTCTCAGAAATTAAATATCTGATTGATACATCATTTATACCACCGTATAGGGCATGATTGGTAGTATATTTTATCAAATTTTGATATATATAAACAGAGCCATTTTCGAGAAAAATGACTTTTTGACTTTTGTGTACGCCCATAGAAATAACATTAGCGTACAACAAACCTAATAAAATTAATTTCTCACAAACTAAATTTCTGATAGATACGTCAATTATACCACCGTTTAGGGCATGATTTGTAGTATATTTTATCAAATTTTGATATAAATATACCGAGCCATTTTCGAGAAAAATGACTTTTTGACTTTTGTGTACGCTCATAGAAATAACATTAGCGTATAATAAAACTAAAATAATTAATTTCTCACAAACTAAATTTCTGATAGATACGTCATGTATACCACCGTTTAGGACATTATTGGTAGTATAGTTTATCAAATTTTGATAAAAATACACCGAGCCATTTTCGAGAAAAGTGACTTTTTGACTTTTGTGTACGCCCATAGAAATAACATTAGCGTACAACAAACCTAAAATAATTAATTTCTCACAAACTAAATTTCTGATAGATACGACATTTATACCACCGTTTAGGGCATGATTTGTAGTATTTTTTATCAAATTTTGATATAAATACACCGAGCCATTTCCGAGAAAAATGACTTTTTGACTTTTGTGTACGCCCATAGAAATAACATTAGCGTACAACAAACCTAAAATAATTAATTTCTCACAAACTATATGTCTGATAGATACGTCATTTATACCACCGTTTAGGGCATGATTTGCCTTCATTTCTGAAGAGTTAGAGTTTAAAGAAATTGAAGCGGAGCGTAGCCAAATTATGGAAGAAATTAGCAACTTTTAATTCAATAAAATAAATTTAAAAAAACATGGCAGTAACGGAGCTTTACAAGATTTGCCTTCATTTCTGAAGATTTAGATGAAATTGAAGAGGAACGTAGCGAAATAATGGAAGAAATGACCAACAGTTAATGTTTTTTTCCCAACGTTTTGTTTTAATAAAACTGTTTTGAAAAACCTGGCAGTAACGGAGAATTACAAAACTTACACACCAGGAGTCCCTCGTCCCCTACCTCTACCGCTTTGGTCCCATTGAACCGAATTCCCATTCGACAGAAGGAGGTTTTTTTTGGGGTCCCATTCGACCGAACGTAGCCAAAGGTGCGATTTTATTATAGTCCCATTGGACCGAAATTCTATTGAACTGGAAGAAGACATACTGTGTGGTTTTGCATTAAATATATTTTTAATTTCACAACTTATTATTGTTAAAATAAATGTGAGTTGAAAATGTATTACTGCACTTATTTTAACTACGTTTTAATTACGGCGAACCTCACCTACCCTAACCTAACCTAACCTAAACAAACGTAACCTAACCTAACCCAACCCAACCTTGTTTGGAGGTAAAAAGATTATTTATATGAGTATTAAAAGCTAGCCTCTTACCACGAACAGTTTATTAGCAATAATAGAAATATTTTGGAAAAGATGTCAGATAATTAATTGGAGAATATTTTGGAAAAGGTGGCAGCTAATTAATAGGAGAATATTTTGGAAAAGGTGGCAGCTAATTAATAGGAAAATCTTTTGGAAAAGGTGGCAGCTAATTAATAGGGGACTATTTTAGAAAAGGTGGTAGCTAATTAAAAGGAGAATATTTTGGAAAATGTGGCAGCTAATTAGTAGGAGAATGTTTTGGAAAAGGTTGCAGCTAATTAATAGAGAATATTTTGGAAAAGGTGGCAGCTAATTAATAGGAGAATGTTTTGGAAAAGGTGGTAGCTAATTAAAAGGAGAATATTTTGGAAAAGGTGGTAGCTAGTTAAAAGGAGAATATTTTGGAAAATGTGGTAGCTAATTAGTAGGAGAATGTTTTGGAAAAGGTTGCAGCTCATTAATAGGAGAATATTTTGAAAAAGGTGGCAGCTAATTAATAGGAAAATCTTTTGGAAAAGGTGGCAGCTAATTAATAGGAGAATGTTTTGGAAAAGGTGGTAGCTATTTAAAGGGAAAATATTTTGGAAAAGGTGGTAGCTAATTAAAAGGAGCATATTTTGGAAAAGGTGTCAACGAATTATTGAAACCAAACCAAACCAAACCTAACCTAACCTAACCTAACCTAACCCACCCGAAACCAAAATATTAAAATTTTAATTTAAAATTTAAAGACATTGATGGAACTACCATTAAGACTGTACTTCATTTTAAGCACAATTTGTTTATTAATTCTATATATCTCTTGCCTTGAAAGGAATGAAAGTGAGCGTTTTAATAAGTATCACGAAACATTTACTTTTAATATTATTAACATACCTTTCGGAGATTCGAACCAACAACCTTTCGGAGATTCGAACCAACAACCTATCGCTTCGCAGTCCAACATCGTATCCACTACACCACCGAATCGCTGACGGCTACTGTGTTTAAAGTTATATTCATGTATTTTTTAGGGGCATATTCGGACGATTGGGATTTCGGTCCATCGGGAATATAGCCATTGGGCTGGAAATCTAAAATCATTGCGGGATATTCGGTCGAATGGGATTTCGGTCCATTGGGAATTCGGTTGAAAGGAACGATACCCCTCTACCAACCCTCCCACACCTTTACCTACACTCCCACCAGGTCTATCTGCAAGTCCAAATCCTTTATATATACCATCCTCGCTAGGATACCTATTTCTAATTTTATTAACGGCACAAGATGGGACAACTTTCCCGTTCCCTCTTCCTAAGGGACCATTGTGCCAAGAACTAAAAGCTGCGTAAGCAGCGAAGCGATAGCGTGTATTGAGTTCAGCTTCATACCGTATATTTCCCCAGCCGCATAATAATTCCATTTGGATATGGAGGGGTTCTCGATCGAGAATAAGTTTCTCAAATCGGACAGGAGGTAATGTAATACAACCAAGTCCCCTAAAATAATTTAGGTAATTAGTAAATTATCTGAATGGGTAATTTTTCTAAGTCAACTTTTGTCTAGACGTACAGCATACCCTTTCTATAGGGGTGGGCATTTCGGTACAATTCCTACATTTGCACCAACTAGGGCTTTCACCTTGATCAGGTGGCGCTAACGGACAATCAGGCGGAGATGTTCATGGAATGATTACATTGTCCAAGGTATCAACATCATCATATCATTCATTAATGATAATGGTCTTTCGGGGTTAGCCTGGTCTGCCATATTTGAAATATCTTTCAACGCCTTGTTGAAAGATATTTTTGGACTCTTTTCCAAAACTCCATCAAAAGTTTCACAAAGAAAGGGATGGGCATCTTCATAATCTAGGCGCAAATTAAAGTTGTACGCCTAAATTAAACAATTGTTTTTAAATAATTACCTTTGCTGTTTGTATAATCGGCTTTGGTTTAACAACGCGCCACTCCATTGGCTTTGGGTTATTAACCACGGCAACAGTCTTCATTTTAATGATTTCACTAAGACTTTGCTACGAAACACGACTGGAGTGCGGACTGGACAGGCTATTCCAATAGAGAGAATAGAAAGGGGGCTAACAACCAATCACAGGAGAGATTGGCCGTATGTGAGAAACCACTTTACAGCAAGAAATTATTCCTTTTTGACGCGTTTTACGTCAGCAGCTGACGTCAAAAGAAAGGGCGAAGGACTTTTTTAAAAACATTCAACGGTCCGCCGACCGGTTTAGAGTCCCTTTAACAGCGGCCGTAGGAATTTTGCTAATAATTTTTTTAATAATGCACTATTTTCACATTTCCATTGAAAGGGCTTTGCAACATGGGAATAAATTGTATTGATGTAATTTAAGTGCATTTTTTGGAGGAAACAACTTCAGTGACCATTGAATGAACTCTTATAATCGCAAGATAGGCTATAAGAAGCCTTGATGAATATTTCAACCCTCCCTATCCTGGAACTAAATAAGGGTTGATAAAGGCGTATTTTAGGTTGGTTGAATTAGTTTATCTAAAAAATCCTGGCACTCTATTGTCTTCGGCAATCTTCACAATGTAGCCACCAATCATAGCCCTAGATAGGGTTTTAATTGTTACGAGAGAATTTTCGTCAGGGGTTAATTGCTCCATTTGAAAAAGCAAAGACTTTAAATATTCTGGTAAAACTATACCTAGTTCCTCTGGTTTCTACTAATTTTCTTCTCCCTGCACTAATTTGGAACTTGTTTCTGAGGCAGTGTTCATCACAATTTCTTTTGAGAACGACCCTCGACTTCAGCTTTAAGCAGTTGAAGCCTTCAGTATTCCTATTTTTAAGTGATACTTCAACGATAAAACACAGGAGCGCAATACAGTGCAACGGCAATGTCAATACTGTGAACAAGATAATCTTTAAAGTACAGCCAAGACTGCACCAGGTAAACAATCAATAGGTGACCAATCTACGTCCCTTAGAAGACGATTGAGGGCAGAGTAATCCGCTCGGGTATAGTCGTAGTCGAGACGAAAGTGTTGCCCAGGTATAGTTGAGCACTGTAAGGGAATGGAGGTGCGTATAACCAGATGATCACTACCACCAAGGGGTGGGAGATCGTTTAGTTGCGGAATAATTACAACCAGACCAAGAGTATTGAAGCGGAGGACCGAATACGTGTGGGAAAACGTAAATGTTGCGTTAGCGCCGAGGTAGTGAGATGGTTATTAAATTGAGCATTGAGGGAGGCATGCTTCACGGAAGATAGGGTATCCCAGTCAATGTGCGGAAGGTTAAAATCACCGGTAATAATTAAATTCAGATTAGAGGCGGCAATACTTTCTAAGTCGGCAAAGAGAGTTTAAGTTTGATCCCGAGGTGTATTAGGGGGCCGACATACACAACCCTAGGTGGCCCATGTGCCGGAAGTAGACGTTTTAAGTTCAACCCAAAGGGATGCTGGGTATTGTATAGTTAAAGGAACTTCATGGCATGTATGGGAACTTTTAAAAAACATCATGATTCCACCCCCAGTACGGGTGAGACGATCCTTACGGTATAGACTAGTTAGGTAAATTGAAAGTTGCATCATCTCGGGTTTCTAAAGCCCAGGTTTCACAAACGCAAATACAATCCACATCACTGGAGGCCAAGACATTTGCCTTTTCTCAGAAAGCTCACATAATGTCCCTCGGCCAACGATTGACCTTTATATCCATAAAGGTCAATCGTTGGCCTTTAGTTTTACACCTTTAGTTTTAAAAAGCATCTTTGCTCAAAGTGACATTTTGATTTTCAAAACTTGATATTTTTGTCGAAATCTTAATTGTATGACCATCTTTGTAATCGACACGGAGAAGACACAGAAAAACGTACTTTCCGCCGGATATCAATACATCGCGCTCTTGTATTTTTGACACCTCTGTTAATCTCATACTTTTTTCTATAGATTTCCAATCAATTTTATCTCGGTTTTCTAGTGGAAGATTGAAAATGTTGCTTTCAACAATAATTTCAGAATTTTGCTCAACTTGAAATTTGGGGCATTTGGTAACGTTTCGCGACTTTGACCAAAAAAGATCTTTTAGAGCCTTAGTGTAATCGGCTCCCATTTCTTGGCTTAGTGTCGTCAAGAGGACCATCAAAAATTCACTGGTGTCTTGTTGATCGTTTTGCATAAAATAATTTTTCCAACAGTTATTCTCAATTCCAAGCCATTACGACTGAAATTTCCATGAGAACGGTAACCCTCTGTAGAGTAAAACTAAAATAGGGAGATTCTCCCGAGGGCCATAAAAAAGAATAAAGACAACTTACTTTAATAATCCAAAAAATAGAAGATTTCCTTCTAACTTTATTGAAGTCACTCAAAAATACTAAGGGATAAAGATCCCGCAACTATCACGTTTATACAAATACTCCGTCTTTGGAGAGGTTAACAAAAAGGAGAAAACTGCTCTCGACCAGAGGCTAATAGTAACTAAAAATTGTTCTTGCGAAAATATCGCAGTAAGTAAAGTGGGGGAGTATGTAGCATGGAGGCATAACACCCTGCCAGATCCAAGGAGTAGAATCTCCATGAATCTGGCAGCCATGACACATCCCCCCATTAGGAACTCTGATTATATTGGAAAAATGTCAATTAATCAAAACGAAAAAGGTTACCCCTAGGAACCTTGTAATTATTAGCAGGGGTCATTAAGTAGTATCACAAGTATCACAATTTTTTTTTCATACTGGATCGAGGTCCTTGCTGGGATCGTCCTTCTTCTTGTTTGCCAAACGGGCCAGTCTTCAAACTTCCCTCCTTTCTAAAGCGGCTTTACTCCGCTTTCCTGGGCAGTCTGACACAACGTGATGACCGACGTTTCTACAACGCCAGCAGATAGTAGTGGTCCAAACTAACGGGTGTTTTGCATCAACAATTTTTGAAGGGGTTAGTATTTTCGGAGGGAATTTCGGGGTCCACCCCATTGATCCGAATCGCTCCCAATTCATTTCATCTTCATTATCCTCATCATCAGTATCTACCAGGGGAATCCATTGGCGTGGTACTTCGTTGGTTTTCGGGGAGGTTTCCCTCTTGGTGACGGCTGTTTTAACTTCGTGAACCACTATTTGAGGTTCTTTAACTTCCGTGTGTTGAGGAGGAAGGGAAAGGAAAGGTGTTAACGACCAAATAAAGGAAAGGTGTTAACGACCAAGGGTCCTCGACGCCCTGGCTTACTGAGGGAGGCGTAATCGGGAAAAACCCTCGTGACTGGTCCGGGACCGACTGTCACTGAGGAACTGTGATTCCTTCCATTTCCTCTCTAGAGTCTTCTAACACCAGAAACTCTTCGTCATCTTCTTGGAACGGGCAAGAAGTAGAATTATGTCCCGGCGTATAGCATTTTGAGGAGGAGTCAGTAGAGTCAAGATATTTATTGGGCATATAGCAGTCATTGGCGACATGTCCATAACCGTTGCAGTTGCGACATATAGGGAGTTGATTTTGTTCGTTCGGGCAATATTCCTCCAAAATTCTAACTGATTGTTCCGTCTTACTTAGTACTTTTTGATCCTTTTTACGCAAGGTCAAATCTTTAGGAAGGTTGAACATCCAATTACAAGCCATCTGCAAGTATACAATATTAATATTGTCTTTTATTGGCTTGGGAGATAAACTCCCATGGGAATATAGAGATTGGCTCTCGGGAAAAACAGAAATATTCCATTTTTAGGTTCTGGACGTTATTATTATTATGGTAAACTTGAACCTCATAAGGTGACCTTAATCTTGAATTATCAGGAGGTCGATAATAGATGTCAACTTCAATACCTCCGGGCTGAACTGTCGCGCTCTTACATACCTCTCGTCGCCATCCCAACTTAAAGGTTCTAAATAAATGTCGGGTAATGTAGCCCTATTTAGACGAGGAGTTCTCATAGACTCCGATAACGTGGTCGAAGATCTGTCAGACGCAGGCAGCGATTGGGATTTCGATTGAGGGATCTGTTCATGGGTTGATATTTCTTCTGTAAGAGTAGAAATCGGTTCAGGAGGTACTATTTCTTCCGAAAAACCAGAAGAAGGAGAATGGTGTAACGCAAGTTCCGATATGGACCTTTCAGAAGACGTTGTATTGTCTTCCGGCGTTACAATTTCTTCTGTAAAACTGGATGTTGGTGTATGTAGCTTAGTTTCCACGACTGATTCATGATCAGACGGGGAACCCTCCCCTGCCGCAGAAGGCGGACTATCGTTAGAGGGATGATCGAGCTGAAAAGCCCTCATATCATGAATGGTAAAATGGAGGAGAGGAGGGTCTTCAAAAAGGGCCATGCCCGGTTCACTATCAGAGTCCGATGGTTGATGAGAATCATCTGGAATAGCAGGAGGGATCTGTTGATCCGTTGCTTGATCATCTAGAGTAATAGATGTCGGCGTATGAGGGACATCTGGAATAGCAGGAATGATCTGTTGATTGGCATCCTGACCGTCCTGAGGAGGTGACGGTGACGTAGAAGATGATGATGATTCAGATGAAGTAGTGGAGGAAGTCTCTTCAGGCTGGTGGTGCGCGCTACCACCATCCGTAGAAGGACTAGGCTCAATTTCATCTGCAACTTCTGATTGAGAAACGGGGGCATTTCCGACATAGTCGAAGACAGCTACGTTTGTCCAGTAGAGTTTTAAATGCTCTAGGTTGAATTTCCCTACATTTTGTCATGAGTTAGCATCTTCTAACTCGTAAAGTACGGGAGAATGTTTTGCTACTATTTTAAAGGGACCTGTCCATTTAGGACTAAGCTTTTTCATAAGCTGACCTGTCGTACTTGATAAAGGATGTGTTTCCATCCATACTAATGTCCCTACCTCAAACTCAAGAGGGTCATGGCGGAGGACATAGTATTTTTTCTGGTGTGCTTTAGCTAACTTAGACAATTCATTACTGAATGCTAATTGTTCCTTAAGAACCTTCAAAGCCTTACTACGACTGGGGTCATCAGGGTCCTGAATGGGTTCTTCAATGTCTAAATCCCAAGGGAGACGTGCCTCCCGCCCCCGTGGTTTCATGGGGTGCGGAATTTATAGCAAATTGAAGAAGGTCAAGGGATTCATCCCATCTATCATGGTGATTCCCTACATAGAATGATATTATCTCGCCTATTTCTCTATTTACTCTTTCGGTGGGATTTTCCTTAGGTGTGTAGGGGGTAGTAAACTTTGGGTTTATTTTAAAAGCTCTGCACGTCTGCAGTCAAAGTTTCGAAGTAAACTGTAGCCCTCTATCACTAAGAATAGCTTTCGGTGCTCCCCACCTAGTAATAATAGACTTGAAAGCCTGCACACAAGTCTTGGCAGTAATAGTTTTTAGTGGAATCATTTCCACGAATTTAGTCATGTAATCGACAAAAACTATTAAATATTTATAGTGGTGTCTACTTGAAGGGAAAGGTCCCATGATATCGACACTGATTTGGTCCCAAGGACTTGTTATTTCTGAGGGTTGCATAAGCCCTGGCTTTTTTCTATTCCTAGCCTTAAATTGTTGGCATAAAGAGCATCCTCTAACATAATCCTGGACGTCACTAACTATAGTAGGCCACCAATATCTTTTTTTTTGAATTTTGACTTGTACTACTACTAGTTGGATCTTGGTTACTAGTAGAATTAGATGTAAAGGAGCTAAAGTTAATACTTAAAACGTTTATCGGGGCCCTCGATAAAGCGTCTGCAACTACATTTTCTACTCCTTTTTTATGCTTAATTGTAAAGTCGAATGTTTGAAGGTACATAGCCCATTAAACTAGTCGAGAATTTGGTTCCCTGATGTTAAATAACCATTGTAGAGCCTGATGGTCAGTGAGGACAGTGAATTTACCACCTTCTAGAAAGGGCCTAAACTTCTTAACCGCCCAACAAATGGCTAAACACTCTTTCTCGCTAGTGGAGTACTTTGTTTCCGCATCTTTTAGTCCTGTACTAGCGTAAGCTATAGGAACTTCTACACCATCTTGTATTTGGGAAAGAAGGGCACCTAACCCTGCATCACTAGCATCTGTAGTGAGAATGCACGGGGAATCCCTTCTAAAGGAAGCTAAGGGATGAGCCTTACAGATTTCTTCCTTGATCTTTTCGAACGCCTGTTGCTGTTCGAAACCCCAATTAAATCTTTGATCCTTTCTTTTAAGTTTATTTATAGGGGCCACTATTTGAGAGTAGTGATTAATGAACCTATTGTGCCAACCTGCCATCCCTAAAAATCTCTGGACTTCCTTAACATTTTTAGGAGGAGGGAATTTCTGAATAGCTTCTATTTTAGAAGAATCTATATGCACTCCTGTTTCGTTTACTATGTGACCGAATATGGTAGCTTCTTTTTGAGCGAAACGACATTTTTTTAACTGTAGGGTGAGACCCGCTTCCTTTAATCTATTTAGGACATATTCTAAACACGTTAAGTGTTGATCCCAATCTTCGCTAAGCGAGATCAAATCATCTAAATAATCGATTAATTGGAAGTAATCCGCGTCTATAAAAATTTCGTCAATTAAACGCTGAAAAGAGCTAGGGGCGTTACACAGCCCAAAAGGGAGTACATTAAACTCGTACTTTCCCATGTGAGTCACGAAAGGGTGCATTTCCACTTGCAAATACCCTTAAGGTCAAGTGTTGTAATAAATTTAGGTCTTCCAACCCTAGCTAACATGTCCTCTATATTAGGCAAGGGATAAGGGTCCTTAATGGTAACCTGATTTAGTTTTCTGTAATCAATACAAAACCTATAGGGTTTACCCCGTTTTGTTTGATCAACTAAAACTACGGGCGAAGCCCAAGGAGATACTGAAGGTCTGATTATCCCGTCATCTAGTATTTCCCTGACATGTTGTTTAATAATTTTCCTTTTCTGGTCATTAGCACGATAAGGTTGAGATTTGATGGGCGGACCTGTATGAATCTCATGGAAGATTAGTCATGTTCTTCCTACTTTATCAGAAAACAACTCAGGAAATTTCAATAAAAGAGTTTCTAATTGATGACGTTGTTCCTCAGAGATAGGGGCTGCGGAAACTGCGTCCCTAATACTATTTATAATCTCCTTTTCTATTGGATCCTTTTCAGAAGGAATTGAAAAAGGGATCTTTAAGTTACCCACTGAACATTGTGAAGATTCAAAGTCTAATTTGACCCTATTTTCTTCAAGAAAATCTTGACCCAATATAAAGTCACTATTTAGGGAAGGAACAATGTAGAATTTAAATTTGAATTGTTCCTCACTTTCATTAGATTTGAGAGTAAACTCTAATTCGTGAGAACCTTTGGTAAATGTATAACGGCCATCGCCCCAAACTACACAGTCTAATTGTTCATCTTCAGGTAATTCTGAAGAATTTCTATGTTTACAAATTTTCTGCCACTGATCTAGACTAACAAAAGAGGCATCGGCCCCACTATCTAATTTAGCGTGAACTGTCGCGTGTTCAAAAATAACGGGAATGGTAACCCTTTTATAAACTGAACCCTTCCGGACGGATTCAATCCTCAAGGGAAACGCGACACGCTTCTTGTTAGGGGAATTTATTAGGCACCGGGAGAGGGACCACGAGGGACCTCTCCCGTCTGGGCTTCCCCCGACTTGCTAATCTTTTTGTTTGCACAGTCGGGTGCAAGATGACCTGGTTCCTGACAACTATAACATGTGATAGTACGTGTAGAGGGGTATGATAAGGCCAATTGACGACCAGGAGACTTAGATCTCTGATTATTATATCTAGCAAAAGACCTTTGACCTCTATTGGAGTTATTAGCTCTAGCTTTGGCTCTAGAGTCTAGAGGTTGTAAGGGATATTCCCATTGAGGAGAAGTAGGAGGATTGCAAGGGCTTTTACAATGCCCGGGGGAACACTGACTATGGGCAGAGCCCTTATTTGCTGGGCAAGAAGACTCAGCTTTAACCTTAGGTTTTGGGGGTGATTTCCTCTTTTCCCTTTTCTCAGCATTCTTTTTCCTAACTTCAATATCCTTTTCTATTGTTTTACAAGAATTTCTTAACTGTTCCATTGTAGTGAATTGCAAAAAGAGAAGCGGAGTTCTAAGTTCGTCTTTCAAATTACTTTTTATAATTGGAACTAACTCCTTTTCGGTAAGAGGATGGGTCATCCCTAAGTTTAACTTCATTACATCCCCGAAGAAATCCTCTACTGATTCCTTATCTCTCTGACTCCTTTGGGAAATCTCTATTTTGAGTTTAGAATCAGCTTCGGAGTCTCTAAACTGAGCTTTAAAATGCCTTTTAAATGTCTTCCAAGCCAAATGAGGATGGGCAGGGTCTGAGTTGCAAATATCGTCATACTGACGAAGTAAATCCCTGTTCCAATGCAAGGCATGCCCTCGTAAAAGGAGAGGCAATGCCGCTAACTTGTCTTCATTTGATAGCTTGTGAAATTTTGCACACTCCTCAAAAGCAGCTAAAAACTCTGAGGCGTTATCGCTAGAAGATCCCGTGAAAGCTAACCTTTCTGGTGTTTCAATTGGGACTTTGCCGTCTGAGGAATTGAACTTCTATTTATTAAGCTGGGTAGATCCCTAACTAACTTATCCAAACTAGTAGCTATAGCTTTATTTATCGCTACATTTTGGGCTACTGCATTAGCCTGGGTGGTAGAATTTTCTGCCAATGTCTGGAGTAAGGGTAATATAAAGGATCTTTTCTTAATTCCTCGTCAGTCGTGTCTGGTCCCAATCGAGGGACGTGTCGAGAAGGAGACATTTGGGTTCCGATAGTTCTAACTCTTGGATTAGGTAATGTGGTTGTAAAACTAACTTTAGGCTGATTTGGGAGGAACAAGGGAATCAATCCCAGTTTGAGGAGGGAAATTTGAGGGAGTTGAACTTCCCTGGGGAGCAGGAATGCTCTTATGAGGGAAGAGTTGATAGGGAGAAAATCCCAATACTGGCGAGGCGGCCGTCCTCTTTCTCGTATTAGTATCTTCTTCATTCTTCTCTTCTTCAGTGCGAAGAATCCGGTTAAAACCCTCCAAAGGACTATCTGTTTCTGGCGGTGCTAGCGTGTCGCCATCGTCTCCCATGGAGGCTAACAGATCTTCCTTCGTATTATCCTCCCTTCTATGTAAGGTAGAATCGTCCTCCTCATCCTCAGATGTTTGAGGTGATCTCCATGATTGTTTATCGTCCGAGTAGGCCATAATTAAGGTTAAGTTTACCAATATACAAGTAAGTTAAATTTAATTAAGTTTATACAAAATAACCAATGTAAGTTATCTTTAATTCGATACATTAATCATAAGGATACTTTTATTTTAATTTATTATTTAAATTAGTAATGATTAATTAAGATTAAAATAATTATCTTTAATTACCAACCAACGTGGAGAGCCAAGACTTAACTTCACGTGGGGGGCGGATATAACGACAATGATAAACAATTTAATCTACGGGACAGACCGAGGCTTAAGGCCTAGTCATTTCAATTCGACGTCAATTCGAGTCCCTGTTCGGGCGCCATTTATGTAACCCTCGGTAGTAATTAATTAAAATAAAGAGGGATTCTCCCGAGGGCCTTAAAAAGAATTAAGACAACTTACTTTTTCATCCAAAAATAGAAGAAATTAATCTTCTAACTTTTATTGAAGTAAATAACAAAGGGATAAAGATCCCGCCTTAACCCGTACACTTTACGGTTCTTGACCAACTAATTACAAAACAGTTCTCATTGAGAGATAACTGACGACTGCGCTTTTGATCGCAGTGATATCCAGTCTGGGAAATAGCACACTTCCTCTGGTCCAAAACCAGTTTATTAATTGTTTGGACTAGTTTTTTAATTCAAGAAGTGGGGGTTACTGGTCCTCAGGACCAGTTTATTAATTGCAAATCTGTAGGAGAACAAAGGCTGGGACCAGTCCGGAGACCAGTTAATTATTTCGGGGACTAGGGGGGTCTCAAGGACCAGTTTAAAAAATATCCTTATTTCCCAGACTGGTGATATCACTAAAGAAAAGCAGGGAGGAGGAGCCTGTAACATGGAGGCATATATACCCTGCCAGATCCAAGGAGTAGAAACTCCAAGGAATCTGGCAGCCATGTTACAACGTTGCCTTTACATTTTGTCACGTGATAATAGGAGCACGTTTTCAAATCACGCGCGATTAAAAATTGTTAGGCCTCACTTATATTTCAGAATTTTCCAGAAAGGTAAACAAAATTTATGCAGCAAAATCAACAAATATTCCAAAAAAGCCAACAAAATTTTTCAGAAAAGGTAAGACCTTCAAGTTTTTATTTGAGCGGATAAATGTGCGCCTGTTTTTGTTATTATCAAGTTAAATCAACTGAATAAATTTCCCCCTTTTCCAAAATTGTATGTTTTACTTCAAAATAATTTCCTTTATTGATTTAGGCTTAGACAAATGGAGCCAGAGATGAATTTTCAAGGGTGCCATCTTTGGTGTCAGGTCAATATCAATATTTTTGGAGGTGGAGCGCGAGAAGGGGAAGGGCGAGGACCACCTCGTACGGGGCGCTTGCGGCCAGAAGATAAAATGTGTTCAAATTGCAAAAAAGCGGGTCATTTCGCCCGTAGTTGCCCAGAAAAAAAATGTGAGTTAAATACTTATTTAAACTTATAGCGGATTCCTAACGTGAATGAAGTTTTATTTTTTAAAAAAGTGGCGAAAATGAAAAAAGAAAAAAATGCGAAAAAAAAATACGAAAAAGGTACACAAGAGCCCGAGAAGCGATGAGAGCCCGAGCAGCAGCGACGAGAAAATGGAAGTGGACCCGAACCCGAGCAGCAGCGATGAGAATTTCAGCTAGCCTTTTAGTATCCCCTTTCGATTACTCCCGGGTAAGTCTATTTTCTACTTTGGCAGTCACCCATGCTGTTTTTCCATAAAGAAAAAACGGTAACTGTTTTGACCGCCCATTGCTAAAGGTAGACTCATGACGTTTAACCTTGGATCCAACGTCACAACTGACAGCACTCTATAATCTTTTTGGAATGAAGGTTCTAGAGATACAGTGTCCTGCAACCATTGTAAGTTAGGAATATTTCAGGAAATATTAAGTTATCCTATATAAGAATATGATTCTTATATAGGAGGTAGTGATGCACCATTTCTGTTAAAGCGCGCATATTTCAAATAACACAAAAATCTGTAGATAAACAGGGTCATTTATGTTAAATGATGAGCGGCTAAATGTGCGCATGTTTTTGTTGTTATGAAGTTTTAATTTAACAACTGAATAAATTTCCCCCTTTTCCAAAATTTTACTGAATTGGATATGTTTTTACCCCTTAATATTGCTACCTATTCCGAATTATTATTATTGTTAAATTAGCACAGTGCACAGGCCTTGATAGATAAAAGAGGCAACGGTCGAGCTGCAAATTCACGATCACCATTGAAAATGGTAAGACGTTTCGCCGCGGTGAAGGCTGAGGTTACGTGAGGTAGAAGCCAAGGAAATTTTGGAAAAACTTTACTTTAGCTCGCGCATTCCAAATAAAGGTTTTTCAATAAATATCATTTCTTGGAGGTTAATTATATGATAATTAATTACATTTAAGTCGCGGAAACTATTTTAATAAATATTTTCACGACCATAAAAACCCGACCAGTACCATAAAACATCTAAAACTATAACCTAACCTAACCTTTAATCCTTTAATATGAAGGGTAAAATATAGAAAAACATGGAAAATATACATTTTAATTAATTTCCGCACCTTAATTTTAACTAAATATCCTATAATTAACCTTGAATAAACGATATTTATTGAAAAAACTGTATTTTGAATGCGCGAGCTAACGTAAAGTTTAGCCGCTACATTTTCTAAATAAATGCTAATTAGCTTGTTTATTGCCACCTTTTCCAAAATATTATTCTATCCTAAAAAGAGGCGCTATTTTAGCCACTCGTTAAAATTTGTCAAGTGCTGTGATTGAAAGTAAGTTCAAGTAAACAATTTAATATTAATATGTCGTGATTTTCAGTTATTTTTAAACTTCGGCGTATAAAAAGAATTTACAACACTTAATTTTGTTGCCGAGTTTAAAAATACTTGGGAAGTAATGACTTTAAATTAAAAAAAAATAATTTTTCCTTTATTGATTTAGGCTTAGCAAATGGAGCAAAAGTTCAGTGTCACCATCAATATTTATGTAGGAGGAGGGGGACGTGGTGGTGGACGGCATAGAGACTATAAACCCCAAGGAGTGGCAGGTCCCCCGCTCTACAAGCGCAAATAATGATGTTGCTCTAAAATTGGTACATGAGAGCTTCAGGCCCGTTTAATTTTGCTTAGCGGAAGTTGCCCTGTACCAGCAAAAGGGCAACAAGTTGAGGCATTCCTTCCACTCCTCTACTTCCATTCTCTTTGTGGACGGCAAGGTGGAAGGGGCGCAAGCGCCCCCGAAGTTAAAATTTGTTCGCAATGTAGAAAGGCAGGGCATTTTGAAGTTTTATTTTTTAAAAATGTGGTGAAAGAAAAAAGAAAAAAAACAGGAAAAGGTACAGGAGGGCCCGAGCAGCGAAGATGAGAACATGGAACAGGGCCCGAGCGGCGAAGATGAGAAAGCAAACCCATTTTACCTTCATGTTAACTGATAACCACACCAGTATACAAAGTTTCATACTCCTTGTTAAAGCCCTATTAAAACCATGCAGATAGGAATTATGTTTCTATCTCTATGATCAAAACCGGTTTCCCCCTATTTAAACCTAATTAAAAAAATTAAACAATGTAACATAAAATTCTTTATTGTTTTGTAGCAAAAACAACCCTAATTTTTGCTCTGGAAGCGCTGTTGCACCAGACACTCCTGGTTAGTCGCTGTCAAAAGCGATGTTGGTGGGTACTCTAATAAGCTTGACGCTTGAACCGTGGTGACGTCAAAATGGGATAGAGTACAAGCGCCTCATATATCTATAAGTATCATCATAAGTTTAGAAGATGTGTTTCATAAGTATGACACTACCTATACTTCGTAACACTAAAGACTTACTGAGAGCTAGTTCGAGAACGACGGCAGAATTGACTACACGCGTTATTTCAGTCCATTTTCCTATTTTTGACAGCGCCTCACCTGAGAATCTTGGACGTTTCACCTACGTTATTATATCTCTCTTTTTTTGAAGTAAAAATTTACGAATTATTAAAGCAGTATTCCAACCATAGAGAATATGTATATGGTAAAGCAAATGACACTTTACATCCAATAAGAATGTGCCTTGGACACGTGAAATCAGTTAGCGGGGAAAAAACAGGAAATTAAGTGTATATTACCAAAAGTTTATTGATATTACTTTGGGAGAAATATAACCTTTATGTGTTTGAAACAGGCCAGTTGTCTACCCCTCAACTGTTAACCCTATATTCTTATTAATAGAAACTGTCTTTGCAGACAAAGACTAGAAAGAGTAAGGGATAAGTTTATAAATTAATTGCCTGAAGTAACAGATATTAAAATGTTGACTTTTGAAGAGATGATTTTAAACATTTAAAAATTCTTATCTTATATTAAACATATAAATATCGTACGCGTTGATAGGGGCCAAGTTCTTTGATAGGGGCGCTGTATTGTTTTCAAAATGGCCGTTTCAACGGGGTATATAATGTGTTTATCGACATAGCGCAACTGAAGAATTAAAAATTTTAAATGTTGACAAGTTTAAGGTAACATTATTTGAAATTTATATATACGCGAATTACAACGAAGGGATTGAAAACGATGTCAAATAGGAGAACAGATACATAAGTGCAAACACGTCGTATTATGTGGCAGTGGCTGCAAGTTTTATACAAACTTGTAGAGAAGACCAAGGCTTGACAATCGTAAAGCTTTACTTAAAATCTTCAATAAATAATAATAACTAGTTATCTTAAATAAATTTGAAAATAACGTTTTTTCAATTGCACAAGAAATTGGATTTTAATTTATTTAAGTTATCTTGCGCAAGGTGCTTCTAATTTTTTCATTCTAACTAGTTATCAAATAATCGTAAATTGAAAGGTGAAGATGAATTCACTATTCATTGCTCTTGTAATGCAGGATTAAGCGGAAAATGTAAATGTTGGAGTGGTTGGGGTGAAGGTATTAGTTTAATTAATAAAGCCGTTTGTTAAACATGAATGATTTAATACTGTTGGTTGTTACAAAGAAAAAGGTATCTTATTTGCTCTAGGGTTACGCGCTGACTGAGGAGCGCTCTGTTGGTTTTAGCTAGGTTGGAGGTAATGTTTTTTATGCGCTGGTGCTGCCATCTATGACATTGTCAGAGTTAGGATGAGGCGCGAAATATAAACGGGTTTCAAACTGATATGACCCTAACATCACCTTCCCCGTTTATAGTACAGGAAAAATAGGTTTTAACCCGCAACAAATTGAAACAAAGCTGAAAATTTCAGATCTTATAGATTTTTGGGCGCTCTTTAACGTGGTGTGGTCTCCCACACTCTCCCATTGGAGGAATTTCCGCCATATTGGAAAATGGCGGACAAAATCGAGAAAACGTTTGATAACTCCGGTTTTACTTAACCGATTATCACGTAATTAGGCTTCAATTGTAGATCGCCTTCAAACACATAATTCACCTCTTAAAATATTTTGTCCTACAACTAACCGGAAGTTCACAATCTGACCCTGAAGATTAGCCTCATATAAAAATGGGGATTTAAAGCATTTATAGTCTCTATTTTCAGAATACGTTTCCAAAATTAAACATATAGTTCCTATTACTGACAAATTTTGTTTCTTTTCTGACAAGAGCTATAATGTATAGTACGGGAGAGGGTAAAACAGCCTTTGTACCATTGTCCGCCCACACTTGTCAATATGGCTAAAGTTGAGTTAAAGCATGTGAAACAAAGTTGACAAAACCAAGTGTATACTTTAAATGAAGATTATGGAATTGAGCTTTTGAATTAGCTTCTCTTCCACCAACAAGTGCGGCAGCAAAGCAACATTCAAATAGAGTTTATCACCAAGTTCAAACGTGGCTTGGAAGCAGCCTAAATGCTAGAGAATGGGGTTGGACACAGGTAGGATCTGAACTCAAACCAATCGTTACCACTCTACAACCTGCTCCAGCTGAGCTTCTGCAGATGATCCCTCGTAAATGCAAGGAAGTCTGTGATTTGAAATGTGAATGCGGTAAAACTTGTCCAGTCTGTTCTTCAATTTGTAGACAATGCAAGGGAGTATCTTGTTCAAATGAGCATAGAGATTTTGAGGCTCAACCTCAAGTAGAGGATTATGATTAAACTTAAGCTTAACCAATATTGATAAATATACTAATATACAAGTTGGTAAGCCAAAATAAACCTCTCCGATACGAGACGCAATTAATAATATTAAGAAAATAATTAAGAAAATATAATTGATATTAATTACTTTAGTCGTCAGTAGTTTAACGTAATTCTACTGAAGTCGTTTTAAGAAACTTAATTCCTAAAATAATTTTAAACATAGCTATTGTTGACGGTTGAATTCTAGCCTATGCCTCTTTAACAATTTTTGGAAATAAGGCGATTGATTCACAATAAATGATAAGAAATCCGCAATTGCATGAACCTTTGGTTGAAGCCCTGCAATTGGGATGCCAGACGTTTCTAGTAACCCTAGCCGATCGCCACGAACTTCTTGATCCTAACGTTGTGAGTAGAAGCAAAACGTTTGCTCCGATTTGCCAACTGCAGACGCGGTGACCGACACACAGACCACACAGACAGACAGACACCCCTCCCCCACACACACGTCCAGTATAATACCTCTCCGTGACGTCATCGTCACTTAAAGAGGTAAAAATACAGTGGGAATAAAATATTTTAGGTTTAAAACCCTCTTTGCATTTATTTCGCTTGAAACCTTTTCGAAATACTCAAAAATTAGATTTTCCTTACTTTCCGGGCTGGATTGTGAACTTCCGGTTAGTTGTAGGAAACATATCTTTTGGATGAATTATGTGTTTGAAAGTAATCTACAATTGAAGCCTAATAACTTGTTAATCGGGTTAGTAGAACCAGAGTTATTAAACGTTTTCTCG
Source organism: Phalangium opilio (assembly GCF_054372755.1). Taxonomy (NCBI): domain Eukaryota; kingdom Metazoa; phylum Arthropoda; class Arachnida; order Opiliones; family Phalangiidae; genus Phalangium; species Phalangium opilio. Next base: position 3,620,710 of record NW_028324186.1, on the reverse strand, counting down.
ATTTTGGAAATGTATTCTGAATATAGAAACCATAAAATGCTTTAAATTCCCATTTTTATATGAGGCTTATCTTCAGATTCAGATTGTGAACTTCCGGTTAGTTGTAGGACAAAATATCCGAAGAGGTGCATTATGTGTTTGAAGGTGATCTACAATTGAAGCCTGATTACGTGTTAATCGGTTAAGTAGAACCGGAGTTATTAAACGTTTTCTCGATTTTGTCCGCCATTTTCCAATATGGCGGAAATTCCTCCAATGGGAGAGTGTGGGAGACCACACCACGTTAAAGAGCGCTCAAAAATCTATAAGATCTGAAATTTTCAGCTTTGTTTCAATTTGTTGCGGGTTCCCTCTATTTTTGGGCTAAAATGACTGTACTATTAGAGAAAAAGTTGTACATCAAATGGTACGCGGATTTTTCGTGCACGTTGCGAACGTCGTGGTTCGGCGACGGAGGTTCCGGCGGCTGCTTGGAAACCTGTGGTTGTTCGGGTCGTCGTCTAAGGACTTCTGTCGGCGGGCGTGTTTTGGTCAGGGGTAGGAATTGAGGCACGAACTGCCGATTGTGTAGGTGATGCATTGGCAGTCATTTGTGGAAGTGGTTGATTAACGAATCCCGGATTTCTAGGAGTTTGGCAGCGGAAAGTAGATATGGCGGGGATCGTAGGTTTGGTTTGTTGAGGCAGCAGTGGCTGGTCGGCAATGTTTGTACGGAAACGAATTTGGTTTCTATGTCGTTGAATTATATGACCGTCCTCGGTTCGAATTCGGTACATCATGGTTCCAATGGGTTTTGTGATTTGTCCCTTTATCCATTTGGTACCTTTTCCGTAGTTGCGAGTGTAAACTACGGTTCCTTCAGTTGTCGATTGTGAGGAGACGATTGGTTCTAGTTTGTTTTGAGTTGCAAGGTGTTCTGTTTTTGTATCCTTTTTTAAAACTGGAACTATGGGCGTAGCGTAGTCGGCGTGACTAATGGGACTGATTATTCCTTCTTACTCTAGTCTCTTGATTTCGTTTTCAACTAAGTCTTTCAAGTGGTACGGTATAGACCTAGCCTTGAAAAACTGCGGCGTGGGGGCGTCAGAGCGAATGATTAATTTGACTTGATGACCCTTTAGACGTCCTATGCCTGGCGAAAAGAGATTGGCATGTTTTTCTACCAGAGCAGTGAGCGCTGCGTCTGGGGCAGCTACGTGTTGGATGACGGTTGGTTCCACTTTAATGTCTGGTTTTGCGATGACATTAAAATTGGAAAAAATCCAATCACGCCCCATGAGAGCAGGTCCCGGTTAGGAGGGTATGCAATATTGCTGAGAAGCGTTCGAAAATCTATGCAACTTTGGTTTTGTTCTATCAGAGGTAGTCCCGACTCGGACACATTCTCAACTATTTCAGTTTTCAATAAACATTGAACTTTCGAAAATATTTGAATGTTATATAAAATGAAGAGGGTATGCAATATTACACGTCGCACTAGAGAAAGGTACAAGAAGCCTTCGAAAGTCAATGCAACTTTGGTTTTGTTCTATCAGAGGTGGTCCCGACTCGTACACATTTTCAACTATTTCAGTTTTCAATGTACATTGAACTTTTGCAAAATATTTAAATGTTATATAAAATTAAGAGGATATACAGTAACAGAAACATATATTGCACGTCGAGCTCAAGAATGGTCTGAGAAGCGTTCCAAAATCTATGCCACTCTAGTTGTGTTCTCAGAGGTGGTCCCGACTCGGACCCATTCTCAACTATTTCAGTTTTCAATAAACATTGAACTTTGGAAAATATTTGAATGTTCTATAAAATTAAGAGGGTATGCAATATTGCATGTCGCACTCAAGAATGGTACAAGAAGCGTTCGAAAATCTATGCAACTCTAGTTTTGTTCTATCAGAGGTGGTACCGACTCGGACGCATTCTCAACTATTTCAGTTTTCAATAAACATTCAACTTTTGGAAAATATTTAAATGTTACAATAAAATTAAGAAGGTATGCAATATTCCATGTCGCACTCAAGAATGGTCCAAGAAACCTTCGAAAATCTAGGCAACTTTGGTTTTGTTCTATCAGTAGTGGTCCCGACTCGGACACATTCTCAACTATTTTAGTTTTCAATGTACATTGAACATTTGAAAAATATTTGAATGTTATATAAAATTAGAAAGAGCCATTTGCGCTTCGTAACGTTTTGAGGGCCAGCAAGACGTTTCCCTAACTCCTATTTCTAAAACAGCGCTAACTTCAAGGGCCCAGGGGGGTTGCTGAGCCCAATGTCCAGTTTTAAAAAAATCCTTATTTCCCACCCTGGTCCCTTTTCTCTATTAAAATCAGCCTCCATTAATGTGAAAATAGTCCTTAAGTAAAACATAGGCTAATACCAAAATAATAAATGTCTTTATTTCAAAATCTAGTCAACAACATGGACCATGCCCATGTTGTCTCTCAAGCCAACAACTGTACTTTTACTGTACATATTTATAATGGTGGGAGAGCCCCAGCCGCCAGGAGGGTGCAACCATGGCGACCCCAGCCGGTAAATCTACCTACTGCACCTATTCCCCGCCGTTCTCGAAATCCTCCGGGACCTGCTAACCCCCCTCCGGCTCCTCTTCCCCGCCGTGAGCGACGTGCTCGCAACCCCCCGGGACCTGCTAATCCCGCTGCAGTCGTAGAAGTTGTTGAGCCTGCGCCTGCCGTCGAAGAACAAAATCCGGAGCATGCCAGAGGGGAAGCTGCGGTGCCGGCGGTCCGCGAAGTTCGCGAACCAGAACCACCAGCGCCTGCCCGAAGGGGGCCAGGAAGGCCCAAGGCGGAAAATAGATAATTAATCTATAATTAATCTCAATTAAGTGAATTAACTCGGCCCCGATTCTCAAATCTATGCAACTCTAGTTTTGTTCTATCAGAGGTGGTACCGAATCGGACGCATTCTCAACTATTTCAGTTTTCAATAAACATTGAACTTTTGCAAAATATTTAAATGTTACAATAAAATTAAGAGGGCATGTCGCACTCAAGAATGGTCCGAGAAACCTTCGAAAATCTTTGCAACTTTGTTTTATTCTATCAGAGGTGGTCCCGACTCGGACACATTCTCAACTATTTCAGTTTTCAATGTACATTGAACTTTTGCAAAATATTTAAATGTTACAATAAAATTAAGAGGGCATGTCGCACTCAAGAATGGTCCGAGAAACCTTCGAAAATCTTTGCAACTTTGTTTTATTCTATCAGAGGTGGTTCCGACTCGGACACATTTTCAACTATTTCAGTTTTCAATGTACATTGAACTTTTGCAAAATATTTAAATGTTGCAAAATATTTAAATGTTACAATAAAATTAAGAGGGTATGCAATATTGCATGTCGCACTCAAGAATGGTCCGAGAAACCTTCGAAAATATTTGCAACTTTGGTTTTATTCTATCAGAGATGGTCCCGACTCGGAAACATTCTCAACTATTTCAGTTTTCAATGTACATTGAACTTTTGGAAAATATTTAAATGTTACATAAAATTAAGAGGGTATGCAATATTGCACGTCGGACTCAAGAATGGTACAAGAAGCCTTCGAATGTCTATGCAACTTTGGTTTTGTTCTATCAGAGGTGGTCCCGACTCGGACACATTCTCAACTATTTCAGTTTTCAATGTACATTGAACATTTCAATGTTATATAAAATTAAGAGGGTATACAATATTGCATGTCGCACTCAAGAATTGTCCAAGAAACCTTCGAAAATCTAGGCAACTTTGGTTTTGTTCTATCAGTAGTGGTCCCGACTCGGACACATTCTCAACTATTTCAGTTTTCAATGTACATTGAACTTTTGCAAAATATTTAAATATTACATAAAATTAAGAGGGTATGCAATATTGCATGTCACACTCAAGAACGGTCCAAGAAACCTTCGAAAATATAGGCATCTTTGGTTTTGTTCTATCAGAGGTGGTCCCGGCTCGGACACATTCTCAACTATTTCAGTTTTCAATGTACATTGAACATTTGAAAAATATTTGAATGTTATATAAAATTAGAAAGAGCCATTTGCGCTTCGTAACGTTTTGAGGGCCATCAAGACGTTTCCCTAACTCCTATTTCTAAAACAGCGCTAACTTCAAGGGCCCAGGGGGGTTGCTGAGCCCAATGTCCAGTTTTAAAAAATCCTTATTTCCCACCCTGGTCCCTTTTCTCTATTAAAATCAGCCTCCATTAATGTGAAAATAGTCCTTAAGTAAAACAAAGGCTAATACCAAAATAATAAATGTCTTTATTTCAAAATTTAGTCAACAACATGGACCATGCCCATGTTGTCTCTCAAGCCAACAACTGTACTTTTACTGTACATATTTATAATGGTGGGAGAGCCCCAGCCGCCAGGAGGGTGCAACCATGGCGACCCCAGCCGGTAAATCTACCTGCTGCACCTCTTCCCCGCCGTTCTCGAAATCCTCCGGGACCTGCTAACCCCCCTCCGGCTCCTCTTCCCCGCCGTGAGCGACGTGCTCGCAACTCCCCGGGACCTGCTAATCCCGCTGCAGTCGTAGAAGTTGTTGAGCCTGAGCCTGCCGTCGAAGAACAAAATCCGGAGCATGCCAGAGGGGAAGCTGCGGTGCCGGCGGTCCGCGAAGTTCGCGAACCAGAACCACCAGCGCCTGCCCGAAGGGGGCCAGGAAGGCCCAAGGCGGAAAATAGATAATTAATCTATAATTAATCTCAATTAAGTGAATTAACTCGGCCCCGATTCTCAAATCTATGCAACTCTAGTTTTGTTCTATCAGAGGTGGTACCGAATCGGACGCATTCTCAACTATTTCAGTTTTCAATAAACATTGAACTTTTGCAAAATATTTAAATGTTACAATAAAATTAAGAGGGTATGCAATATTGCATGTCGCACTCAAGAATGGTCCGAGAAACCTTCGAAAATCTTTGCAACTTTGGTTTTATTCTATCAGAGATGGTCCCGACTCGGACACATTCTCAACTATTTCAGTTTTCAATGTACATTGAACTTTTGGAAAATATTTAAATGTTACTTAAATTAAGAGGGTATGTAATATTGCACGTCGGACTCAAGAATGGTACAAGAAGCCTTCGAAAGTCTATGCAACTTTGGTTTTGTTCTATCAGAGGTGGTCCCGACTCGGACACATTCTCAACTATTTCAGTTTTCAATGTACATTGAACTTTTGCAAAATATTTAAATGTTATATAAAATTAAGAGGATATACAGTAACAGAAACATATATTGCACTTCGAGCTCAAGAATGGTCTGAGAAGCGTTCCAAAATCTATGCCACTCTAGTTGTGTTCTCAGAGGTGGTCCCGACTCGGACACATTCTCAACTCTTTCAGTTTTCAATAAACATTGAACTTTGGAAAATATTTGAATGTTATATAAAATTAAGAGGGTATGCAATATTGCATGTCGCACTCAAGAATGGTACAAGAAGCGTTCGAAAATCTATGCAACTCTAGTTTTGTTCTATCAGAGGTGGTACCGACTCGGACGCATTCTCAACTATTTCAGTTTTCAATAAACATTGAACTTTTGGAAAATATTATGCAATATTGCACGTCGCACTCAAGAATGGTACATGAAGCCTTCGAAAATCAATGCAACTGTAGTTCTGTTCTATCAGAGGTGGTACCGACTCGGACGCATTCTCAACTATTTCAGTTTTCAATAAACATTGAACTTTTGGAAAATATTATGCAATATTGCACATCGTACTCAAGAATGGTACATGAAGCCTTCGAAAATCAATGCAACTGTAGTTGTGTTCTATCAGAGGTGGTCCCGACTCGGACACATTCTCAACTATTTCAGTTTTCAATAAACATTCAACTTTTGGAAAATATTTAAATGTTACAATAAAATTAAGAGGGTATGCAATATTCCATGTCGCACTCAAGAATGGTCCAAGAAACCTTCGAAAATCTAGGCAACTTTGGTTTTGTTCTATCAGTAGTGGTCCCGACTCGGACACATTCTCAACTATTTTAGTTTTCAATGTACATTGAACATTTGAAAAATATTTGAATGTTATATAAAATTAGAAAGAGCCATTTGCGCTTCGTAACGTTTTGAGGGCGAGCAAGACGTTTCCCTAACTCCTATTTCTAAAACAGCGCTAACTTCAAGGGCCCAGGGGGGTTGCTGAGCCCAATGTCCAGTTTTAAAAAAATCCTTATTTCCCACCCTGGTCCCTTTTCTCTATTAAAATCAGCCTCCATTAATGTGAAAATAGTCCTTAAGTAAAACAAAGGCTAATACCAAAATAATAAATGTCTTTATTTCAAAATCTAGTCAACAACATGGACCATGCCCATGTTGTCTCTCAAGCCAACAACTGTACTTTTACTGTACATATTTATAATGGTGGGAGAGCCCCAGCCGCCAGGAGGGTGCAACCATGGCGACCCCAGCCGGTAAATCTACCTGCTGCACCTCTTCCCCGCCGTTCTCGAAATCCTCCGGGACCTGCTAACCCCCCTCCGGCTCCTCTTCCCCGCCGTGAGCGACGTGCTCGCAACTCCCCGGGACCTGCTAATCCCGCTGCAGTCGTAGAAGTTGTTGAGCCTGAGCCTGCCGTCGAAGAACAAAATCCGGAGCATGCCAGAGGGGAAGCTGCGGTGCCGGCGGTCCGCGAAGTTCGCGAACCAGAACCACCAGCGCCTGCCCGAAGGGGGCCAGGAAGGCCCAAGGCGGAAAATAGATAATTAATCTATAATTAATCTCAATTAAGTGAATTAACTCGGCCCCGATTCTCAAATCTATGCAACTCTAGTTTTGTTCTATCAGAGGTGGTACCGAATCGGACGCATTCTCAACTATTTCAGTTTTCAATAAACATTGAACTTTTGCAAAATATTTAAATGTTACAATAAAATTAAGAGGGTATGCAATATTGCATGTCGCACTCAAGAATGGTCCGAGAAACCTTCGAAAATCTTTGCAACTTTGGTTTTATTCTATCAGAGATGGTCCCGACTCGGACACATTCTCAACTATTTCAGTTTTCAATGTACATTGAACTTTTGGAAAATATTTAAATGTTACTTAAATTAAGAGGGTATGTAATATTGCACGTCGGACTCAAGAATGGTACAAGAAGCCTTCGAAAGTCTATGCAACTTTGGTTTTGTTCTATCAGAGGTGGTCCCGACTCGGACACATTCTCAACTATTTCAGTTTTCAATGTACATTGAACTTTTGCAAAATATTTAAATGTTATATAAAATTAAGAGGATATACAGTAACAGAAACATATATTGCACTTCGAGCTCAAGAATGGTCTGAGAAGCGTTCCAAAATCTATGCCACTCTAGTTGTGTTCTCAGAGGTGGTCCCGACTCGGACACATTCTCAACTCTTTCAGTTTTCAATAAACATTGAACTTTGGAAAATATTTGAATGTTATATAAAATTAAGAGGGTATGCAATATTGCATGTCGCACTCAAGAATGGTACAAGAAGCGTTCGAAAATCTATGCAACTCTAGTTTTGTTCTATCAGAGGTGGTACCGACTCGGACGCATTCTCAACTATTTCAGTTTTCAATAAACATTGAACTTTTGGAAAATATTATGCAATATTGCACGTCGCACTCAAGAATGGTACATGAAGCCTTCGAAAATCAATGCAACTGTAGTTCTGTTCTATCAGAGGTGGTACCGACTCGGACGCATTCTCAACTATTTCAGTTTTCAATAAACATTGAACTTTTGGAAAATATTATGCAATATTGCACGTCGTACTCAAGAATGGTACATGAAGCCTTCGAAAATCAATGCAACTGTAGTTGTGTTCTATCAGAGGTGGTCCCGACTCGGACACATTCTCAACTATTTCAGTTTTCAATAAACATTCAACTTTTGGAAAATATTTAAATGTTACAATAAAATTAAGAGGGTATGCAATATTCCATGTCGCACTCAAGAATGGTCCAAGAAACCTTCGAAAATCTAGGCAACTTTGGTTTTGTTCTATCAGTAGTGGTCCCGACTCGGACACATTCTCAACTATATTAGTTTTCAATGTACATTGAACATTTGAAAAATATTTGAATGTTATATAAAATTAGAAAGAGCCATTTGCGCTTCGTAACGTTTTGAGGGCGAGCAAGACGTTTCCCTAACTCCTATTTCTAAAACAGCGCTAACTTCAAGGGCCCAGGGGGGTTGCTGAGCCCAATGTCCAGTTTTAAAAAAATCCTTATTTCCCACCCTGGTCCCTTTTCTCTATTAAAATCAGCCTCCATTAATGTGAAAATAGTCCTTAAGTAAAACAAAGGCTAATACCAAAATAATAAATGTCTTTATTTCAAAATCTAGTCAACAACATGGACCATGCCCATGTTGTCTCTCAAGCCAACTACTGTACTTTTACTGTACATATTTATAATGGTGGGAGAGCCCCAGCCGCCAGGAGGGTGCAACCATGGCGACCCCAGCCGGTAAATCTACCTGCTGCACCTCTTCCCCGCCGTTCTCGAAATCCTCCGGGACCTGCTAACCCCCCTCCGGCTCCTCTTCCCCGCCGTGAGCGACGTGCTCGCAACCCCCCGGGACCTGCTAATCCCTCTGCAGTCGTAGAAGTTGTTGGGCCTGAGCCTGCCGTCGAAGAACAAAATCCGGAGCATGCCAGAGGGGAAGCTGCGGTGCCGGCGGTCCGCGAAGTTCGCGAACCAGAACCACCAGCGCCTGCCCGAAGAGGGCCAGGAAGGCCCAAGGCGGAAAATAGATAATTAATCTATAATTAATCTCAATTAAGTGAATTAACTCGGCCCCGATTCTCAAATCTATGCAACTCTAGTTTTGTTCTATCAGAGGTGGTACCGAATCGGACGCATTCTCAACTATTTCAGTTTTCAATAAACATTGAACTTTTGCAAAATATTTAAATGTTACAATAAAATTAAGAGGGTATGCAATATTGCATGTCGCACTCAAGAATGATCCGAGAAACCTTCGAAAATCTTTGCAACTTTGGTTTTATTCTATCAGAGATGGTCCCGACTCGGACACATTCTCAACTATTTCAGTTTTCAATGTACATTGAACTTTTGGAAAATATTTAAATGTTACTTAAATTAAGAGGGTATGTAATATTGCACGTCGGACTCAAGAATGGTACAAGAAGCCTTCGAAAGTCTATGCAACTTTGGTTTTGTTCTATCAGAGGTGGTCCCGACTCGTACACATTTTCAACTATTTCAGTTTTCAATGTACATTGAACTTTTGCAAAATATTTAAATGTTATATAAAATTAAGAGGATATACAGTAACAGAAACATATATTGCACTTCGAGCTCAAGAATGGTCTGAGAAGCGTTCCAAAATCTATGCCACTCTAGTTGTGTTCTCAGAGGTGGTCCCGACTCGGACACATTCTCAACTCTTTCAGTTTTCAATAAACATTGATCTTTGGAAAATATTTGAATGTTATATAAAATTAAGAGGGTATGCAATATTGCATGTCGCACTCAAGAATGGTACAAGAAGCGTTCGAAAATCTATGCAACTCTAGTTTTGTTCTATCAGAGGTGGTACCGACTCGGACGCATTCTCAACTATTTCAGTTTTCAATAAACATTGAACTTTTGGAAAATATTATGCAATATTGCATGTCGCACTCAAGAATGGTACATGAAGCCTTCGAAAATCAATGCAACTGTAGTTCTGTTCTATCAGAGGTGGTACCGACTCGGACGCATTCTCAACTATTTCAGTTTTCAATAAACATTGAACTTTTGGAAAATATTATGCAATATTGCACGTCGTACTCAAGAATGGTACATGAAGCCTTCGAAAATCAATGCAACTGTAGTTGTGTTCTATCAGAGGTGGTCCCGACTCGGACACATTCTCAACTATTTCAGTTTTCAATAAACATTCAACTTTTGGAAAATATTTAAATGTTACAATAAAATTAAGAGGGTATGCAATATTCCATGTCGCACTCAAGAATGGTCCAAGAAACCTTAGAAAATCTAGGCAACTTTGGTTTTGTTCTATCAGTAGTGGTCCCGACTCGGACACATTCTCAACTATTTTAGTTTTCAATGTACATTGAACATTTGAAAAATATTTGAATGTTATATAAAATTAGAAAGAGCCATTTGCGCTTCGTAACGTTTTGAGGGCGAGCAAGACGTTTCCCTAACTCCTATTTCTAAAACAGCGCTAACTTCAAGGGCCCAGGGGGGTTGCTGAGCCCAATGTCCAGTTTTAAAAAAATCCTTATTTCCCACCCTGGTCCCTTTTCTCTATTAAAATCAGCCTCCATTAATGTGAAAATAGTCCTTAAGTAAAACAAAGGCTAATACCAAAATAATAAATGTCTTTATTTCAAAATCTAGTCAACAACATGGACCATGCCCATGTTGTCTCTCAAGCCAACAACTGTACTTTTACTGTACATATTTATAATGGTGGGAGAGCCCCAGCCGCCAGGAGGGTGCAACCATGGCGACCCCAGCCGGTAAATCTACCTGCTGCACCTCTTCCCCGCCGTTCTCGAAATCCTCCGGGACCTGCTAACCCCCCTCCGGCTCCTCTTCCCCGCCGTGAGCGACGTGCTCGCAACCCCCCGGGACCTGCTAATCCCTCTGCAGTCGTAGAAGTTGTTGGGCCTGAGCCTGCCGTCGAAGAACAAAATCCGGAGCATGCCAGAGGGGAAGCTGCGGTGCCGGCGGTCCGCGAAGTTCGCGAACCAGAACCACCAGCGCCTGCCCGAAGAGGGCCAGGAAGGCCCAAGGCGGAAAATAGATAATTAATCTATAATTAATCTCAATTAAGTGAATTAACTCGGCCCCGATTCTCAAATCTATGCAACTCTAGTTTTGTTCTATCAGAGGTGGTACCGAATCGGACGCATTCTCAACTATTTCAGTTTTCAATAAACATTGAACTTTTGCAAAATATTTAAATGTTACAATAAAATTAAGAGGGTATGCAATATTGCATGTCGCACTCAAGAATGATCCGAGAAACCTTCGAAAATCTTTGCAACTTTGGTTTTATTCTATCAGAGATGGTCCCGACTCGGACACATTCTCAACTATTTCAGTTTTCAATGTACATTGAACTTTTGGAAAATATTTAAATGTTACTTAAATTAAGAGGGTATGTAATATTGCACGTCGGACTCAAGAATGGTACAAGAAGCCTTCGAAAGTCTATGCAACTTTGGTTTTGTTCTATCAGAGGTGGTCCCGACTCGTACACATTTTCAACTATTTCAGTTTTCAATGTACATTGAACTTTTGCAAAATATTTAAATGTTATATAAAATTAAGAGGATATACAGTAACAGAAACATATATTGCACTTCGAGCTCAAGAATGGTCTGAGAAGCGTTCCAAAATCTATGCCACTCTAGTTGTGTTCTCAGAGGTGGTCCCGACTCGGACACATTCTCAACTCTTTCAGTTTTCAATAAACATTGAACTTTGGAAAATATTTGAATGTTATATAAAATTAAGAGGGTATGCAATATTGCATGTCGCACTCAAGAATGGTACAAGAAGCGTTCGAAAATCTATGCAACTCTAGTTTTGTTCTATCAGAGGTGGTACCGACTCGGACGCATTCTCAACTATTTCAGTTTTCAATAAACATTGAACTTTTGGAAAATATTATGCAATATTGCATGTCGCACTCAAGAATGGTACATGAAGCCTTCGAAAATCAATGCAACTGTAGTTCTGTTCTATCAGAGGTGGTACCGACTCGGACGCATTCTCAACTATTTCAGTTTTCAATAAACATTGAACTTTTGGAAAATATTATGCAATATTGCACGTCGTACTCAAGAATGGTACATGAAGCCTTCGAAAATCAATGCAACTGTAGTTGTGTTCTATCAGAGGTGGTCCCGACTCGGACACATTCTCAACTATTTCAGTTTTCAATAAACATTCAACTTTTGGAAAATATTTAAATGTTACAATAAAATTAAGAGGGTATGCAATATTCCATGTCGCACTCAAGAATGGTCCAAGAAACCTTCGAAAATCTAGGCAACTTTGGTTTTGTTCTATCAGTAGTGGTCCCGACTCGGACACATTCTCAACTATTTTAGTTTTCAATGTACATTGAACATTTGAAAAATATTTGAATGTTATATAAAATTAGAAAGAGCCATTTGCGCTTCGTAACGTTTTGAGGGCGAGCAAGACGTTTCCCTAACTCCTATTTCTAAAACAGCGCTAACTTCAAGGGCCCAGGGGGGTTGCTGAGCCCAATGTCCAGTTTTAAAAAAATCCTTATTTCCCACCCTGGTCCCTTTTCTCTATTAAAATCAGCCTCCATTAATGTGAAAATAGTCCTTAAGTAAAACAAAGGCTAATACCAAAATAATAAATGTCTTTATTTCAAAATCTAGTCAACAACATGGACCATGCCCATGTTGTCTCTCAAGCCAACAACTGTACTTTTACTGTACATATTTATAATGGTGGGAGAGCCCCAGCCGCCAGGAGGGTGCAACCATGGCGACCCCAGCCGGTAAATCTACCTGCTGCACCTCTTCCCCGCCGTTCTCGAAATCCTCCGGGACCTGCTAACCCCCCTCCGGCTCCTCTTCCCCGCCGTGAGCGACGTGCTCGCAACCCCCCGGGACCTGCTAATCCCTCTGCAGTCGTAGAAGTTGTTGGGCCTGAGCCTGCCGTCGAAGAACAAAATCCGGAGCATGCCAGAGGGGAAGCTGCGGTGCCGGCGGTCCGCGAAGTTCGCGAACCAGAACCACCAGCGCCTGCCCGAAGAGGGCCAGGAAGGCCCAAGGCGGAAAATAGATAATTAATCTATAATTAATCTCAATTAAGTGAATTAACTCGGCCCCGATTCTCAAATCTATGCAACTCTAGTTTTGTTCTATCAGAGGTGGTACCGAATCGGACGCATTCTCAACTATTTCAGTTTTCAATAAACATTGAACTTTTGCAAAATATTTAAATGTTACAATAAAATTAAGAGGGTATGCAATATTGCATGTCGCACTCAAGAATGATCCGAGAAACCTTCGAAAATCTTTGCAACTTTGGTTTTATTCTATCAGAGATGGTCCCGACTCGGACACATTCTCAACTATTTCAGTTTTCAATGTACATTGAACTTTTGGAAAATATTTAAATGTTACTTAAATTAAGAGGGTATGTAATATTGCACGTCGGACTCAAGAATGGTACAAGAAGCCTTCGAAAGTCTATGCAACTTTGGTTTTGTTCTATCAGAGGTGGTCCCGACTCGTACACATTTTCAACTATTTCAGTTTTCAATGTACATTGAACTTTTGCAAAATATTTAAATGTTATATAAAATTAAGAGGATATACAGTAACAGAAACATATATTGCACTTCGAGCTCAAGAATGGTCTGAGAAGCGTTCCAAAATCTATGCCACTCTAGTTGTGTTCTCAGAGGTGGTCCCGACTCGGACACATTCTCAACTCTTTCAGTTTTCAATAAACATTGAACTTTGGAAAATATTTGAATGTTATATAAAATTAAGAGGGTATGCAATATTGCATGTCGCACTCAAGAATGGTACAAGAAGCGTTCGAAAATCTATGCAACTCTAGTTTTGTTCTATCAGAGGTGGTACCGACTCGGACGCATTCTCAACTATTTCAGTTTTCAATAAACATTGAACTTTTGGAAAATATTATGCAATATTGCATGTCGCACTCAAGAATGGTACATGAAGCCTTCGAAAATCAATGCAACTGTAGTTGTGTTCTATCAGAGGTGGTCCCGACTCGGACACATTCTCAACTATTTCAGTTTTCAATAAACATTCAACTTTTGGAAAATATTTAAATATTACATAAAATTAAGAGGGTATGCAATATTGCACGTCGCACTCAAGAATTGTCCAAGAAACCTTCGAAAATCTAGGCAACTTTGGTTTTGTTCTATCAGTAGTGGTCCCGTCTCGGACACATTCTCAACTATTTCAGTTTTCAATGTACATTGGACATTTGAAAAATATTTGAATGTTATATAAAATTAAGAGGGTATGCAATAAGTAGTAGGGACTATACAGATTCGCAGAGATCCAAGATGGCCGCCACCCCAAGATGGCGGCCAGACCCTCATCCTCCAGACTCAAACCAAACTTCCAACCAAAGATTAGGCTAAAATCTTACCTGACCAACCCTGCCTTCCACAGTGCTATGCCTATTTAGGAGGATTTTTACACATTTAAGAGCTTGGGGTCCTTTGAAAAATATGGTAAAATTATTCGTAGCATCAACTATTACGATCCGATAATGGGGAGCTAAATAATTTTGAAATTTTTGAATATCTTCTAGAGTAACGAAACCTCCGGCTTTTCGGTGCAAGACTTTCGCAGTATTACCTTGAAGGGTGCTATTGCGTTTCAGTTTGTTAAAATTGTCCTGGTTAAAGGGCTGACCTTGCTTATTTTGTTTATAAAAATTGCGATCGGCCAACTCTTTACCCAGAACTAAACTCCGAGCAAAACAGAGATTATCATTATTCTCCATAAAAATAAATTGGTTATTTTGTTTAACGAAATAATCCAAATTAACCAAAGTTCTATTTTTAATGGATTTATAATAAGTCCCTATATTTGCATCCAAGTTTAGAAAAATTATGTCAAACTGAAAATCTTCGCCATTAAAGACAAAGTCCCGACTAGATTGCGTCACTCTATAGATGGTGCGCATAATTCGCTTACTAGTGAATTTGTCAATTTTTATAAATTTAATATTTACGGGGGTCGTCAATCCGGGGGAGCTTAAAACAAATCGAACTCGATTATACCCGGGGTTCTCGGTTACTAATTTGCGTATAACTTCATCGAGAATTTTTCGAAAAATTCGAAAAAAGTCTCGCGTTGGAATGTCTTCCAGATTTTTGAAAGCTATACGCAAATCGATTTGTTTACAGTGCCACTTGCGACTCGTTTTGTCTATTTGCCGCTCAATTGTGTAGTACCGGTTTACCTGCGCGTGTTCCTCCTCCCTTTCGCTACCCTCCGAGTCGCTGCCGCTGCTGCTCCTGCTCATTTTTTAAATCTCTATCAGAAAATAAAACAATTAGAAAAAAGCTTGGTTTTCAGATTTATTGTTAAATAGATACGTACTTTGCTGGGCGGCTGCTGCGTGGCCTCAGCGTCACCCTTTACGTCTTCCACCAAGCGGTGGAATGCGTTCAGCAACTTAACGCCGTCCCGGCTTTTAGCGTCAATGACTCGCTTGAGTCGTTTATGGGAACACTCCCAGAGCTTGTCAGCCTGGGCGTCCTCAATGTCTTTGAATTTGTAGACGCTAACGTCTACAAAATAATCCCCCTTTCGCGCTGGTATTTTGGTTTCAAAGTACTGGCCGTCGCTCCTCAGCCGGTACGACCCCTCAATTCCGTGGATTCCGACGACGTGCTTTTGCAGCACCTCCTGGACGAACGTCTCGTCGTCGGAATCGATCAGCACTTCTACAGGTTCCGGTTTTAAGAACTGATGTATTTTGTGGTGGCCGCTACTGGATCCTTGTCGAGCACCGGGAGACGTTGGCGGTGAATCAATAAGTGACTGGGAGAGGGACTGTGATTCCTGATACTTGTTCATTGTTGATAGTTCGATTGTGAAAATCCAATGCCCATGCTCGAGCTTTTATACCAAAATCTCAGGGCCATTTTTTTTAGAATACAGGCCCAGACATGGTTTTTTTATAACACAACCTGATTCTATTCTTATTAAGAGTTTTAAAAAATATAATTATGTCTGATACGCTATTTTTTAATTTAACCTAAAATACATTTTTTTATTGCGGAGTTGATACTAAAGATTAAAGAGGACATTAATATATCTATCTATATAAAAAATAACCTATATAGTTTAATATTAATATACATTTATTTAGATTTAAATCATGTTAAAAAACAATTTCCGTCCCTCCCAAAGTAATTACTTTTAACCTTCACTAATAAATTGTTTTTCTTATATAAAGCGATCTCGTGAGAATTATTCAAATTTAATTACTCGAAACACGAATAAAAAAACTTTTGCATACGAATAATATTTGTCCCCTCAGGCATCTATCAAAGTAACTCCTTTTTAACCTTCGCTAAAGGGGTTTTTTATATAACACGATCTCGTTTGAATTATTTAAAACACGCCTAGACAACGTTTTTGCATACGAAAAAAAACTTAGACCTCGGAGAGATTTTGTAATTTTATGCCTATATATCTAATTAACTTTTTGCTATTTATTGAATTTTAAGAATCTTGAAAGTATTGGCTAGACACTATTAGATTTGACCTCGCTAATTTAGTATATAAGCCCGTGTTTCAAAATGAAAGTTATCAGTTGTTTTCTAAAGACTTCAACAGTACCTCTTTAAAATGTCTTTTTCCAACGCCTCTCGTTTGCCCTGCCTGCCTGTCATCAAAATCCATCCGGCAGCGCTTACTCCCCATCGTGCCACTCCCCAGTCGGCCGGACTGGACTTATATTGTCCAGTCGATACCGTAATTGACCCTCACGGTATCAAAATTGTGTCGACTGGGTTAGGCGTTATGCTGCCGGCGGACAGCTACGGCCGCATTGTTGGCCGTAGCAGCTTGACGTCCCAAGGGCTGTTAGTCGCCGAGGGGACGATAGGTATGTTTATTAATAATGCCCAAAAATATAATATTTCTTAACAATAATAGACGCCGACTATCGGGGACCCCTAAAAGTGGTCATTGCCAACGTCGGTGACACCGCCTACACTGTTCGGCGTGGCGATAGAGTCGCCCAATTGATAGTTACGCCGGTTATATTGCTAAGACCGGTGGAAGCGGCGGTAAATATTTTCAAGTTTTTTAATTTGGGTTTTTAAGTTGTTTCTAGAGTCTGACCCCTACGTCACGCGGCAGTGGGGGGTTTGGCTCAACTGGTGTTTAGTCTTTTTAAATGGTGGTGGGGTTATTTTTTTGTGTAAATATTTGTTATTTTATATTTTATTGTATATATTGTATGTTATTAAAATTTTTTATTCGTATATTTGTTATTCTTTTCAGACTTATAATAATAGGCTTATTTTCTAACTCCGCCTTAATTAACCTATCCAATGAAATTATCTCTTTACTTACTCGCTGCCTAATAAGCCAAGTAGGGACCAATTAAAACTGCCGCCTAACTCGCTAGTATGTTACATATAGCACGTACTAGCTATTTAAATATCATTTGCTATCATAGCTTTCCCAATATGCTGTGCCTCATTTTCTTTTTTGTTTACGGGTTAATAGTCAACGTTTTGTTAACTCTTTACGAAATTGAGCGGCGAAGCAGAAAACAATTGTAAAATAAACCGAAACGTCCCTCCACTGAAAACCCTTCCGAGTCAAATAACGATACGAGGTCAACGTGAAAAATGAACTCATTAAAACATGTTTGTTTATCCCTGCTGGTTGTTGACTATTTTGTAGTATATATTTTGTATTTGTTTATTACGCATATCTGTACCTCTTATAAAGAGTAAATATCTGATGTCTTAAAATCTGTGTTTTATTAACTTTAGGCCTACAGAGAGCTGGTTCGGGCCAGCAGGCAAAGGATGACGTCAAGGTTGAATATAGCTTTTAGTTTTGGTTTAAGTTAAGAAGATGATGTCATGAAACTAACAGGCAGGAGCTCGGGCTAGTCCGGACTTGTCTGAAAAGTTTGGTTTGAGTTTGGAGGATGAGGGCTTGGCAGCCATCTTGGGGTGGCGGCCATCTTGGATCTCTACATATCTAGGTAGTCCCTACTACTGACAATAAGGGTTTCACGCAATAAATCATCCCGCTCCCCGATTTCAAAATTCAAAGAAATCGAGGGAAATTTTTAAGAAGCAAAAGCAAGTAAATACCGACGTTATATATAGAATGGTGTTTATTATTAGAATTTACGTGTATTTCTCCTCAAATCGAGAAGAATTTTAAAAGAACGTCCGAGCGGGCGAGAGTTCTAGAAGCGCGTTTTGGAAATGTTTTAGTTTCTTCTTAGCTACAAGGTATCGATGGGACTAATACTTTTACCTGAGTAGCAGTGGTAGTAGTAGTAGTATTAGTAATTTAGTAACGGGCGTTGGTGATATTTAGTTCTCTTTGCCAAGCAGTCATTGAAAAATTATTCCCTCTGACCGGTATATTATAGGATATTTTATTAGAAGTATATTAATTGTAGTAGGGATAGCGAGAGTACGTAAACGATGTGGCTTAATTATTGGCTAGACCATCTTGATTACTTAAAACTAGACGCGCCAACAAACTGTCATGAATAGAAGTAGCGTAAAACCTAGGCCCAAGGGTTGGGATTTATTTGTAGCATGAATCGAAGCAGACTACGTATTTTGTAATTTCAAAACAGCTGGAAATTAGCTTTCTTATAATCTTTAAAAGGAAAGACACTATAAACACTATATTACATAGACAAACTAAAATACAACTTAAGCCTTGGCCGTAAAGAACGTCGAAAAGCTTACTTTAAATGATATAAAAACTTCTATTAACTGTAATTATTTACCTGAATTACTTTTCTAGACGAAAATTCGACCTGATAACGACGTATTTCTTATTAAGGTGGCTACAGTTATTTAGAAAATACATATAAAGGTGCTCAAGCTCGGATGAAATACCTATTAATTTGTTAGCGTCCACTGCTAAGAAATTAGGAAAATCAGCAAGAAAGACAACATTTGCCATATGTCAACGTAACTTGTTAGCACCCACAAACCTAGGCCCTCTAGTTGTCAACGAGAACGAAATGTAGAATTAGGTTTAAGCGTGCTATAAGGTTAGGCTGACTTCTGACCCAAAAGTAATTTTTTGACGTACTATGTTAATTAGTTAAATTACAAAAATTAGAATTCATTAATTAAAAATCGAAACAGGTAAGTTTCCCATTTAATAAATGCTTGTTAATTTAGAAGTATTCCGAAAACTAACTTCGCTATACTTTTTCCGTATGGCCTATGACAATTTCGTTAAAAAAACGAAAAAATTTTAATGCTTTTTCTATGGGACGCTAACCCTAAAAACTGTGAATTATCCTTTAATATTACGGAATGGTGTCATGTCTAATCTTTTTATTTGGTCTTTCTTTTGCCGTTTCATCAGGTCGCTCTCCTTCACCTTCTAAAATACTCTTCGACGTCGGCCTTTTTGTACCTCTCTTTGCTTCCGATCCCACAATTTCTATAAGCGGTAGATCAGGTCTGTGTTTTTAACGCAGCCTGTTATACTCCACGATGGCCCGTCCTTCTGCTATAATTTTATTCGGGTCTAATTGCAAGAGATGTAGACCGGCCAATGAAGTTACTCGCGATAAAGCAACGTATGCCATGCCGGTTCCAAATAAACTTGATCCCAAATCCATTATTGCGCATTTTAAACTCATTCCCTGGCTTTTGTGAATAGTAATGGCGTATGCCAAGATTACGGGGAACTGCGTTCGTTTCACGTATAAATTGGTCATTAGCAAGAACTTGACGCTCATTTTCTCGACTAGAAAGTCGGGCTTATTTTTGTCGTCGTTTGGTTCCCGATCTACTCTGATCCGGATACCAATGATGTTACCAGGCTCGTTCTTTTGGAATCCCGTTATAACGGCCATGGTGCCGTAAATAACACCTTCTTCGAAATATATGTTTCTCCTAACCATTATTCGAGATCCAACGCATAGATACAGCTTGCTCTCAAGACCTCCGGTTCTAGACGGCTCATTGTCTAACATTTTGAGTCTCCTGACAATGTTTTTGGTAATTTTTTGTCGTAATCAACGAGTTTGTCTTCGCATTCAACGCATTCAACTTTTTGTCGGCTTTCTTCGAGCATTTTTATGTTCAATTTATCGCACATGGCCAATTTCGGCATCAAACAGATGGGTTGAAATCCTTCTTTAACCAGCTTAACGTAAAGATTCATAGCCACCTCAATTTTGTTCCCTCCGGAACTAGTCTACTTTCTAAGGTTGAAACATCATCTTTTGTAACAGTTCCAATTCTAATTCGGTTAAGTAGGTCGCCATAAACTCTGTCGTCGGCCTGACGTACGTTTTGCGTTAGTTCATCGTATTGGAAATACTTCCAAAGATCAGTGCCACCAATGGTATTAAATCTTAGTCTCGCTTCCTGGGAAGTGACTTTTAAAAACGCGGGATTACCCTGTACAGGCGGCAATTGGAAGAAATCTCCAAAAACGAGAATGCAAACGACACCGCCGAAAGGCTTGTTCATTTCCCAAAATTCATTTAACCTCAAATGAACGTAAGTAAGTAAGACCGAAGACACCATAGAGATCTCATCGACTATCAAGAGTTTCAAATTTCCCAGAGTTTGTTTCATAATGGAAATATTTTCAGAATTGAGGGAATGGTATTCTGTGGTACGCCCATGTTCTACTGGCAACATAAGTAATCTATGCAACGTTACGCCGTTGACATTTAGAGCAGCCAAGCCCGTGGGAGCGGCGATCGCGACACTACCGGCATTTTTAAAGTGGCGTCTAACGGCGTTGGTGATCGCGCCACCCGGACAAGACACAAAATGGCAAAAATTTTCATTTTGCCCTCCCTCTTGGGTGAAGTGATCCATGACTTTGATCAGTGTTGAGCATACCTGTCCACCATCGCTTGGGCTCAGCTCAGCTCACGTTATTTTATAGAAATTGACAACGAGCTCACCTCAAGCTCAAAATTGAAACAATGTTTCCTTAGAGCTCAATGTGAGCTCAAGCTCAGTTAGTTTTTATAAATGAGCTCGCCTCGGGCTCGGGTTCATTTCGCATAATTTTGATGGGCTAAGCTCGAGCTCAAGCTCTCTCTAATATCTTTCGTGGGCTCAGCTCGGGCTCAAAATCGATAGAATTTAAGGCTCACCTCGAGCTTGGGCTCATTCAATTTAGTAAGCTCAAGCTCTAGCTTGGTCTCATATTTCCGGAGAATATTTCTTCCAAACAGTGTAGATGTTGAAATAAATAATTTTGCAACTATTTTTACGCGATAAATGCAAAACTACAATACATATTTACTATCCAAATGACTTGCACTACATTTGTATTAAAAAAATTTCAAAACTTCATCTACCCATGAGTTACGCTAGTTTCTGTTGGCACTGAATACGGCGCTGAGCCAAGCTGAGCGCAGTCTCAAAACAGTGAGCGCCCTTTTAAAATGATTGGTCTCATAGTTTTCAGTTGGCCTCGCTCGAGCTCAGGAAAGCCAAAACATTTGTAAGAGAGCTCAGCGCAAGCTCTCGTTAATTTTACAGTTGAACCTGGGCTCAGCTCAAGGCTCACTTTGTTTGTGACGTATTGTGAGCCCGGACTCAAGCTCAGAAAACTTTTTCATAAACTTTCGGGCTCGGCTCGGGCTCGTGACTTTATCAATTACTTCGAAGAGCCTCGCTCAATTCGCGCTCGGGCTCGCTAAATTGAGGTGAGCGCGGACAGCTATGGTGTTGAGTAACGCAACTTAGTCTAGTGTCGTGCCCTCGTAATCAATTTCCATAGCGGCTTCGACATCGTGCATCGCATTTTCCGTTTCAACGACGATTTCTTACCCTTGAAGGGCATTTTCATCGTCATAGCTTTCTGCATCAGAAATAGTTGAAGTCTCTTTAGCTTTTTCGGAGGCTTTGCGCTTATTTTCAACTTCTTTGGAAACCGAAAATTTCTCATGGTATTCTCTCATGGGTTTTAGCGTCGTTAATGAGCTTTTGAAAGCTTCAGCGAAGGTTGCAAATTCGCCCAATAACTCAGTTTCGTTTCGCCATGGTTTGAACAGAATTAGTAGAGCGTGGCAGTACTTTTCTGGTTCCTCTATTGGGACGTGAACGTAATGTTCTATTATGTAGGGCTTAATCCTCTTTCTCATTCCTTCTTTACATGGTGGCAGAACTGTACCAACAAGCGCAGCGTTACCACCAGTTGGTTTTGATTGGATTGCTGTTTCATTATCATCAAAAGCTTGAGCATGTAGTAAATTTATATCTTCATGTACTGTTAGTAAAAGTTTAGAATTTGAGCTTTCTAGAAGGTCTTTATCTAAACTTGTTCCATGAATTGGTATTGAATGTGGTTTCAGTAACATCCTTTTTTCCCTTTAGTAACGATAACATCATCTTGAATAAAATGTTTTGAACAAATAACGGACACTTTGTTCGGTCTCCACTCTTTACCACGATTTGTAGCCAAAATCCACATTTTAATTAGATCATCATTACCTTTACATTGGAGAAAACTTAGCCAAATACCCCAGTCGCCCAATAGGGCACTTTTTGTTAGGGTTTACAGTACCTTTCGGGAATAAATGTAAACTGTAGGAACCGTCTTGGGCTAGATTGTCACTACAACTTGAACATCCAAGAACCACGCATCGTTTATTATATGGCATCGTAAATAGATTCTGAAGAGATGCTTATTACTCGCAAGTCGCAACAGGTAGTTTAGTTTTGAAAATACTCAAACCGACTAAACTTTATATTAAGCTCAAGATTAACGTTACGAATAGAGTTTTAGAAATCATATAGTGAAAATCATTTTTAAAATAACAATCATGCCGAAATTATACTCTTTATGCCTCCTTTACTAAAGTAAAGGAGGTAGTGATTCCTTCTAAGAGATCAGATAAACATATTTTTTTAACACCTTTTCCTCGAGATGTCGCTTTAAACAGAACAAACTTCCTATACCGCCACTTTTAAAATTATGTAGTTGTGATTGTTTGCTGCCATATAAATAAAGAAATATTGTAAACCTGTCTGTTAACTGTTGTTCTTTCAATTATCTTATATTTTTGTTTTAAAACCACTGGAAAAGCTATATTAATGAAGAAAGTAGATTTACCGTATTCCCCGGTTTTATTCGCTGCGTTTAGCTACGTCCACCATAAAAGCGCTTTAGGTTACCGGTTACGTAGAACGATTGCAATCTGGTACTAAACCGAGAACTTGGTAGTGGTTGCTGAACGCACTTAGAATTTTCAAACAAGGAGACGCTACAAAGTAAGCGGATTTATTTTTAAACTTACTACCATAGAATATGATTATAAATGGAAAATTTATTAAAAATTAGGTTTATTTTGTGATTAATTACTTATTTAGCAGCCTTTAGAGCACTTATGGGTTATAATTTCACTTTGAATTTTTTTTTAAAACGTCTTTTTCAAAATATATAGGTTAAGCCTCGGTTAATGAGCGTTGCCTTCTTTCATGGCAGCAGCTAAGGCTCAGGGGTAATAGAAAGCAGGCAGTGCTTGCCGGTTGGCTAATAGTGAAAAAAGTTTTAAAAGTACAGTACAGGCCCGTAATTAAGATAAACGTGTTTTCGATTACTACAAGAAATAATAATTCCACTTCACCCCATTTCTCCGGCCTGATTTTCAATCCCTTTAATATTTTTCACTCTTAAAATCAGCTAGGCCTACAATTAATATGAAAAAAGTCCGTAAGTGAAAGAAAGATTAGTACCATAATAATGAGGGTCTTTATTTCAAATTGTAGTTAAAAAATGGACCAATTTTTCAATATTGGCGAAAACTGCAACGTAACTGTACACATAAATGCTGGAGAACTGGGAGATGGCGTATTAAACGCGATGGCATATTAAACGCCATAGGTGGGGCTCTTGCCCCCAGATGACGCGGTGCTTTTGCCCCAAGAGGACGCGGGGCTGTTGCCCCGAGAGGGCGCGGGGGTTTTGCCCAGAGAGGGCGCGGAGCTTTGGCCCCAAGAGGGGGCCGCATTTTTAGAGGCCGTGGACGCGGTGGAAACGGCCGCAGAGGCCGGGTTAACGGTGGAGGAGGTCGTAGCGGTCGCAACGCCAGGGGCAGGCGTTGTAATAATTGTGGCGCGCAACTGCTGGAGCCGCGTTCGTGGTATAAAACTCATTTACTACTTAAAAGTGAAAATGTACAAAGTTTTATTCAATTTTGGTAAAAGGAGACCAAGGAGGCAAACAAAATTCGATGGCGGGGGTTGGGCCTGTCCCTCCCCAAGGCGCCGGAGTGGTGCCGACCCCGCCTCATGGTGCTGGAGTCCTTGTAATGCGCGACTGGTGGAACCGCGTTCGTGGTATAAAACTCATTTAATACTTAAAAGTGAAAATTTACAAAGTATTATTCAATTTTGGTAGAAGCGGAGTAAGGAGGCCAACAAAATTCGTTATCGGAGGTTGGGCCTGTCCCTCCTCAAGGCGCTGGGGAGGAGACGGCCCAACCTCAAGGCGCTGATCATGAGCGTACCTCGCCAAAACGCGTCGAAGAGGAGGAGGAGGAGGAGGACGACATGTCCATGGAGGAGCTTGATGCTGCAATCTAGTTGTAAGTTGTATGTTCCAAAAAGGGTGGTAGGACCGAACAAAAGTCGGTTAGTTTGCTTTAGACCCAATTTAGAGTCGAAGTTATTCTATGAGATTTTGCTGTCCAGGTCACCTTTTAAAAATGATAATTTTAGATTTTCACAGACGACCCCTTAATAAAAATAAATTAGCATTTATTTAATTCAGTCATAAATGGTGTCAAAAATGTCATAAAGCATCTTCGACTTTAAATGGCCAATAGAGCCAACTGTAGTCTGGGTGTACCACCCTTTTTGGTACACCCTGTATAGCCGGTTTCCTGCTTACTCTTCTGCGCGGTTGCAGTTCTTCAAAAATATTTTGCATGTCATAACAATTGACTAAAGGGCTAGCGTCTATCTCACACAATAAAACTTGCAGCTATTTATATCTGTCATAAAATTGCTTGCTGACTCGCGACATTGACATTAACCCTTTAAGGAATAATTATCACTTGTTGTAACGAGCTAAAATATTTAAAGAATTGGACCCAGGTCCCTTCATCATTATAATTTTAAACCATTTCCTTACAGGATTGAAAAAAAACAAGATTAATCATTTTTTTTCAAGTGTGTTTTTATTAATGTATAATTTTTTTATTATTTATTATATTAATAATATAATTTTTTTTCCTAAATAGTAAATGCATTTTTTTTCCAAAATACATTTTTTTTGCCTAATTACAATATTTTTCTAATTATAAATTTTTTAAATACCAAATTTTTTCTCAAATAATATTTAAATTTTTTTTAATAAAATAGTTATTTCAAAAATTGAGCTGATTTCTTTCCTTGCTTAATCCTTTCGTATCTTAAATGGTAACGTTGAAAGAACTGCGCTAATGTAAACAGCACTGCCATGTTCAAAACTTAATGAACTTTGTTGCAGTTTTTCCGTAGATTTCTGTTGTTGAATTTTTGATACAGTGAGAACTTTCTTGCAGTTTTTCCGTAGATATCTGTTGTTGAATTTTTGATACGGTGAAACACCATCGTTGCGTTGATTTTAGCTTATAAAATTAGTCTCAATAAATAATATTATTTCCGACAAGTTGCATTCAATTTTTATCATATTCTGTGCTAAATTTCAGTAACATAAAGAGCATCTTTAAAATATGTTAATTAAATGATGTGATTCTTTAGTTTGGCTTGACTACTAGTAATTAAATTAAGTACCTAAACAATTCATAGCAATTTAGACGAATTAACAAACGGCAATGTGGAGTGTGGAACTAGCAAACAACGTAATCCTCTGTATCCCCTGAGGTAACGTTGGTAAAATTTAGCGCTCATGTAAACTTGGAAATTATTTGACTAATTAAATTACATAACGGCCCTGTTAAGTGAATCGGTTACAAACTAACAACACTGTTACTTATATTTATGAATTAAACAATCCACTGTTGATAACAAATAGTTCATAAATTCATAACGTAACATCACATACTAACTGGATCAATAGGATAAAAAATTTTTTAACGAATGATGTGGTCTTCTACAACGGCTGAGTTTCAGGAATTATATCACACGCCTTCACAATTAGTAGCGTTTTAGTGAGATTAACAAATAATTAAACCATGTATACCTCATATGTAAATGTTGAACCAACTGCGCTTATGCAAAGCAGCAAACACCACTCTTTTACTGCCGCAAGGAAAACACACATTTTGTCACCTTTCCAGTAGTATTTTGAAGTTCTCGAAAGTTTCACAGGGTGAAAAGAACTATCTTTATTTCAACGTCTTAATAAATAATGAAACTGTTTATACCTGTCCTCAAATGAGAATGTTGAATTAACTGTGCTAACGTAAAAACCACTCTTTTAACTGCCGTAGGGAAAACACATTGAAAATTTTGTTATCTTTCCTGTAATATTTTGAAGTTCAATTCTTCACAGGGTGGAAACACTACTGTTTATTTCTAAACCATAATTATTTGGATAGATATCCCATTTTTTAGCCACATCGTATATATACGATGAGGCTATTAGTTTGTCCCGCGAGCCTGTGGTGGTGGTGGTCGTCGTCATGGTAGTAGTTTTTCGCGATTTGGAATGTGGTCAGAGTTACCCAATGAAATGGTTATGTCAGAGCTAACCGAAGAAATGGTTATTTTATGCCTTTGGCAGTATAAAAATTTTTGGTTCGTCATTGAAGGGAGGGAGAGTGAACGTGAGAGAATTGTGGTGAGGTGATATTTTTCGTTCGTGTATTTTAAAAGGATGGGGATTATAATAGCATGTTTAAGCATTGCATTTAATTGTACAGGTAAGGTTAAGCTTTGTGAATTGTCGTTTACGTTTCCTCGATATATTTAAAGCTAGAGAGAGGGAGGATTTTAGTATTGCCTTAATTTAATTGGAAGGTTTAAAACTCCCTTTAAAATTCCGGTCACCCGTCGACAATAAGGGTTTCACGCAATAAATCATCCCGCTCCCCGATTTCAAAATTCAAAGAAATCGAGGGAAATTTTTAAGAAGCAAAAGCAAGTAAATACCGACGTTTTGGTGTTTATTATTAGAATTTACGTGTATTTCTCCTCAAATCGAGAAGAATTTTAAAAGAAAGTCCGAGCGGGCGAGAGTTCTTGAAGCGCGCTTTGGAAATGTTTTAGTTTCTTCTTAGCTACAAGGTATCGATGGGACTAATACTTTTACCTGAGTAGTAGTGGTAGTGGTAGTAGTAGTAGTATTAGTAATTTAGTAACGGGCGTTGGTGATATTTAATTCTCTTTGCCAAGCAGTCATTGAAAAATTATTCCCTCTGACCGGTATATTAGGGGATATTTTATTAGAAGTATATTAATTGTAGTAGGGATAGCGAGAGTACGTAAACGATGTGGCTTAATTATTGGCTAGACCATCTTGATTACTTAAAACTAGACGCGCCAACAAACTGTCATGAATAGAAGTAGCGTAAAACCTAGGCCCAAGGGTTGGGATTTATTTGTAGCATGAATCGAAGCAGACTACGTATTTTGTAATTTCAAAACAGAGCTGGAAATTAGCTTTCTTATAATCTTTAAAAGGAAAGACACTATATTACATAGACAAACTAAAATACAACTTAAGCCTTGGCCGTAAAGAACGTCGAAAAGCTTACTTTAAATGATATAAAAACTTCTATTAACTGTAATTATTTACCTGAATTACTTTTCTAGACGAAAATTCGACCTGATAACGACGTATTTCTTATTAAGGTGGCTACAGTTATTTAGAAAATACATATAAAGGTGCTCAAGCTCGGATGAAATACCTAAGTAATTTGTTAGCGTCCACTGCTAAGAAATTAGGAAAATCAGCAAGAAAGCCAACATTTGCCATATGTCAACGTAACTTGTTAGCACCCACAAACCTAGGCCCTTCTAGTTGTCAACGAGAACGAAATGTAGAATTAGGTTTAAGCGTGCTATAAGGTTAGGCTGACTTCTGACCCAAAAGTAATTTTTTGACGTACTATGTTAATTAGTTAAATTACAAAAATTAGAATTCATTAATTAAAAATCGAAACAGGTAAGTTTCCCATTTAATAAATGCTTGTTAATTTAGAAGTATTCCGAAAACTAACTTCGCTATATTTTTCCCGTATGGCCTATGACAATTTCGTTAAAAAAACGAAAAAAATTTAATGCTTTTTCTATGGGACGCTAACCCTAAAAACTGTGAATTATCCTTTAATATTACGGAATGGTGTCATGTCTAATCTTTTTATTTGGTCTTTCTTTTGCCGTTTCATCAGGTCGCTCTCCTTCACCTTCTAAAATACTCTTCGACGTCGGCCTTTTTGTACCTCTCTTTGCTTCCGATCCCACAATTCTACAGGGCCGGTAGGCCCTTGTAGATATGACATGACATTCTTCCGTAATGTTAAAGGAAAATTCACAGTTTTTAGGGTTAGCGTCCCATAGAAAAAGGATTAAAAAATTTTCGTTTTTTTGAGGAAATTGTCATAGGCCATACGGAAAAAGTATAGCGAAGTTAGTTTTCGGAATACTTCTAAATTAATTATAGACTAATAGCACCCCATGTTATTTCCCCATAGAGCTTAATACAGTCGAAGGCAGAGGGCTGCCATTACCCTATTTTAGTTACTCTTTAAAGATTATTAAAAAGGCTGATTTCCAGCACTCATTTGTTTTGGAATCCTTTGTATAGTCTGCTCAATTTTATGCTAGAAACATAGCCTAACTGGGTTAACACTAGGCTGTTTATGCTGTATTTACCGTGTGCGCTTCCAATAAATGGCATACCTATTCAAATTATTAACGTGTTGAAATAAAGATAATGCTTTTCACCCTGTGAAAAGATCGAAAACTTCAAAATACTACTGGTAAGATGACAAAAAGTTTAATATGTTTTCCCTACTGCAGAGTCGTGATGTTTACGTTAGCGCAGCTTAACTATTTGTTACCAACAGTGTATTTTGTTAATTCATAAATATAAGTAACAGTGGTGCTGATTAATCCAGGAGGACAGTGTCGTTATGTAATTTAATCAGTGCAATAATTTCCATGTTTACATCAGCGCAGATTTTTCCAACGTAACCACGTCAGCAACGGAGGGTTACGTTGTTGGCTATCTCCACAGTTCACATTTATTTGTCTAAATTGCTATGAATTGTTTAGGTATTTAATTTAATTACGGTTATTGAAGCCAAAGTTGCTAAACTATAGAATCACATCATTCATTAACATATGTTATAGATGATCTTTATGTTACCGCAAATTTAGCACGTGGTATGATAAAAATTTAACACATTGTGTTGGCAAGAATGAAAAACTCTTCTAAACTTTACAATTAAGGTGATTTGAAACTCATTTTATAAGCTAAATCAACACTGCCAAACCTCAATCCTTCATTAATTTCAACTTAATTATGTATAATTAACGTGAATTTAAACATGAAATATACATATTTGGATGAGAACTCGAGTAACTTTGAAATAAAATACTTAATTAAGATTAAAACTGCACAAGCTGTTAGTATAGCCCCATATCTCATACTTAGTTAATTTAAATTATCTTTAAAGTACATTAATAGGCGCGAAATTCGAAAGTTTAAGGTAAAATAAGAGTCAAAACCCAATGAAAATTGCAATTAAGGTTAAGTATATATTGAAAGTCATTTATAACCTAAATGTACACTGCCGAAACACAATCCTACGTTAATTTTAAATCAATTAAATATAATTAACGTGAAATTAAACCAAAAATATTCTTTTTTGGATTAAAAGCTCAAATAACTTTTAAATAAACTGTTTAATTAAGATTAAAACTACCCAAGCCGTTGGTAAATCCCAATGTTTTCTATTTCACACATCAGTTAACTTCAACTATGTTTAAAGTACATTAATTGGCGCGAAATTCAAAAGTTTAGGGTAAAATATTGACTGTGGAAAAAATGTTAAACTGCACAAAACGTGCCAATTAGGGTAAAAAATTCCAATAAATTACACTTTTAAGCTTAATCGACTCTCCCGAACTGCGCTCAAATTAAGATTAAAACAACACAAGTTTTTCGCACAGCCACAGATGTTTCCTATTTCACTTTCGAATTAAATTTATTCATCATTAAAATACATCAAAAGCGCATTCATATTTTAGAGTAATTGCAATTAAAGTTAATATTTCATTGAAACTTGTATTATAAACTAAATCCACACTAGATAAACCGTTAAATTAAACTTAATCAAGTATAATTAATGTGAAATTAACCCAAAACACGAATGTTTTTGTAAATTCATGGATACCTTATAATTAAACTAACAAATTATAATTAAAACTACACTTATCTTTCACTCAGCCTCCATTTTCCCGTTTAATTCTTACACTTAAAAAATTTAAAATCATTTTTCCCATATTGAAAAGAGAGCCATTGAAAAGGCGCGAAATTTAAATGTTTTTTGGGGGGAGGGGGCGGGGGTACAGTTTGTGTGCCTTTTTAACAGGAGTATTGTTACAAATGTAACACTACAGACCTTGTATTTCTAATGGAACCGGCAATACCGCAACGCTGAGCCGAAAAACCAGGATGGTAATTGTTTGGACCTATCGGGTGAGGACATTGGAGCACCAAAAACATACCGCGGTGTCACTTGTTGAACGTTAAAGCGACCTTCATCACTTTAAATCCCATGACCTGCTCAATCTGGCAATCTTTGAAAACTCAACTTTGAGGTACTTCCGGTCCCTTTTCATATACAGGGTCTTCAGTGTAGGAGCTAAGTAGTAGAATTACAGTAGTTAGTCTCGTTTCCTAGCAAAATGCCAACCTATTCCAACCAGGACAAATTGGACAGGATGTTTATTTTGGGTGAAGGTCGCAGTAACGTTCAACTAAAGGCAGTGCTTTATGCCGAACGGTTTCCACACCGACAACATCCGGTGCGAAGCACCTTTTCCGACATTGGCGAGCACCTTCGTGATTTCAGTAGTGCAAGATCGTGAACGTAGAAGAGACTGTATAGTCTGTAATGAGGATATAGATTTTGACATCGTAGCACGTTTTGAAGCCAATTCATGCTAATATAGTTTATTTAAAAATTATTTCAGTTTTTATCCAGAAAAATGTATATTTTTGGTTCAATTTCACGTTAATTATACTTAATTAAGTTGAAATTAACGTAGGATTCTGTTTCGGCAGGGTCCATTTAGGTCAATAAAATGAGTTTCAACAAATAATTAACCATAATTGCATTTTTGTGGAGTTTTTGATTCTTATTTTACCCTAAAGTTAAGAATTTTGCACCTTAATGTACTGTAAAGATAATTCAAATTAATTTAAGAGTGAAATAGAAAACCTTTGGCTTTACCAACGGCTTGGGTAGTTTTAATCTTATTTAAATAGTTTATTTAAAAGTTATTTCCGTTTTTATCCAGAAAAATGTATATTTTTGGTTTAATTTCACTTTAATTATACTTAATTAAGTTCAAATTAAAGCTGGATTGTGTTTCGACAGTGTTCATTTAGGTTGTAAAAAGAGTTTGAATAAATAATTGACCTTTATTGTAATGTTTAGAGGAGTTTTTGATTATTTCAACACATTGCGTTCAATTTTTATCATACCCTTGCTAAATTTGCGGTAGCGGAAAGAACATCTATGAAATAAGTTAATGAATGATGCTATTCTATAGTTTGGCTTTTATGTCAGTAATTACATCAAATGCGTAAATAATTCATAGCAATTTAATAAACAAAGGGCAATGTGGACTGTGGAAATAGCGTGTAACCGATTGGCGAACAGCGTAACTCTGACTCCCACGTGGTTACGTTGGAAAATTCTCCGCTGATGTAAACATGAAAATTATTTCACTAATAAAATTACATAACGACACTGTCCTCCTGTATTAACCAGCACCACTGTTTCTTCTATTTATGGATTAAACAATCCACTGTTGGTAACAAATAGTTTAAAAAATGATTACGTAACATCATTAGGATTAAAAATTGTTTTAACGAATGATGATGCGTTGGTTGAGTTTCAGGACACACACCTTCAAATTAGTAGAATTTTAGTGAGATTAACAAATAATGAAACCGTGTATACCTCATATGGGAATGTTCAATTAAATAAACACCACTCGTTGAAAACACATTAAACTTTTTGTCATCATTCCAGTAGTATTTTGAAGTTTTCTAACTTTTGACAAGGTGAAAACACTCTATTTTAAGAATCAACACGTAAAGAAATTGAATAGATATATCATTTTTACTTCAAATTGGAAGGGCCCCGTAAATCCGGTAAAATCTAGGATATGTTTCTAGCAGGAAACGAAGCAGACGACAGACAACAGAATTCCAAAAAAGGAGCTGGAAATTTGCTTTTTTATTTTTGCACACGCCATCTAGTGGCGGAGAAAAAATGTTAGTCTCTATACGGGACAATTGACGAGGGAGAAGCCACTCTGTAATAAAGTCTTTCTGAGGGTGTAAGATGGGAAGCGTATTACGCCGTTTAACGCGGAAATACACTCGGGATTACTTTTTATAGTTTTATTTCAATATTAGAACGGATTAAAGGCATATCTCCCGAATTTACGGCAATAAAACCACCAAAAAGGTAATACCGGGGGAATACGCCAGTGCCTGATCCCTCGAATGGCGTCGTGCGTTTCTAGTTGTCGAGGGGAAAGCCGCTCCGTAATAAAGTCTATCTGAGCGTGTACGATGGGAAGCGTATTACGCTAGTTGCCTGATCCCTCGAATGCCGAGCGCTCTCGCGGGGTGCGGGTTAGTAACCTCGTATTGGCGCGGCTCTTGAGACCGCGCGCGTTATCAGGGGTATCGTAAATTATGTACGTAGGGAACCTCGTATTTTTAGCTTAAGATGATACTGAGAATAAACGAAGGAGAGCTCTCTGGTCTAAACACGCCAGATTTTACGGTAGACCGGGAGTATGTACGCGGGACGACAGCAATGCTATAAGCCTTTGCTTAACTGAATTTATTCAGGTAGTATTTATGAAATATTAATGAAAAGACGCAGTAATTGGCCCGATTAGTGAAATCAATTGTCGGTAAGTGTATACAAATGGCCAATTGAGCTAAGTTCCTATATAGAAACTAGTTCAAATAAAACGAAAATTATCAAATCTTGACTGAATTTCCTACTTAGATTTAAATATCAATTTTTCAAGCTAAGTATAATTTTTGTAGACACTGCGATTATTTGTGTTATTTACTAAACATTGAGATTAATGTTTAGAGCTCGGCATTATCTATCCATTATCCACAAATTGGTGGATAACCGATTATTTATAAACAAAGTTGTGGATTATAATACGATTTAGCATGTGAGTTATATGGATAATTTTCGAGTATGGATGAAGATAAAATAACTTGGATAATGCCGGGCTCTAAACGTTGTGATTAATGTAACTTTAGTAAATAAATCATTAATAATGATTTATTTACTAAACATTGTTATTAAGGCTTAGTTTAGAGCCGAATATCAAATCTTAACTGAATCTCCTACTTAGATTTAAATGTCAATTTTTCAAGCTAAGTTTAAGCCCTGAAAATTTAATGACAAGTGTGTTACAATCGATTATATCCAAAAATGGTTAAAAATGTTCATAGTTAATTAGTTTTATAAAAAAAAAATATTTTAGTACTTTCACTCCCTTTTCAAGATTAAACGTATTGCTTAAACATTACGCTAAGAATCTTATAATTAAACAAAATTATAGTCATAGCTCCTTAGAAAATTGCGTCAAGTGAAGTTCCGATTTAATGCTATAAACAGACTAGGATCGTTAGCCGATATCGTAAATTCACCGATGTCAATATCAAAGCTTAACTGAAACACGGATACCAATTTTTTTAACTCATTAATCTGAAATAAAAATATAATCATTCATATTTAAAAAAATATTCAGGTAGTATTTATAAAATATTAATTAAAAGACGTAGTAATTGTCTAGATTAGTAAAATCCATTATCGGTAAGTGTACTCTTACAAATGGCCTTTTGATTAAAGTTCCTTTATAGAAACTAGTTCAAAAGAAACGAAAATTTTATTTATATTTCTCCTTTAATGTCACAAAACGTTAACATTTCTATTTTGGAATAGAAAAACTTCGGGAATTATGCAAAGAAGCTGCCAATTTTGGTGTCAGAAAATAATAAAATTCATCTTCTTTTGAAACTTAACCTGAGAAATTTAAATTAAAGAATAGCTTGATATATTTTCCAGTGGATAATTGTTTGATATTGATATTTTAGTTTCATTGATTTTAAATAAATTGTTTCTGACATCGGTTAATTTACGATATTTACCAATTGATCATCACTAATAGTCTAAATAATTTCAATTAAACGGTTCAAAACCTTCAGGAAAAGCTTAGTTTTATAATGGATAAAATTCTAATTTTAAAGCTACATAAGTAACATAATAACCATAAGTATGACAATTAGCCAAAACTAACTAAAAACCTATTTTCGGACCTTTTACGTCATCATAAGTTCGCGCCCAGCACAGAGACCCCTAGCGGTGGAAAATGAAGCGACTTCCGCCCATATCGAAAATCCGGTTCAGAGGTTTAAACAGACGCCATTGAGATTTGAGTCAACGGTCCTAAGCCTTGGTTATATAGTTGATTTGTATTGACTTTTACCGACTTTAGCGCGGCCAGATTACGAAGTTGAAAGTTGCACTGGGTAAATTTAGCTACCGAATATTTAGACTTCAAAAGGCTTATCATTTTTGGTGCTGAAATATCCGACTTGTGGCAATCTTAAAGTCGATTATACAAACACCGCGACCGCGCGAGCTTGTGCAATAAATAGCAGACGAGCTATTTCCGACACAAATACGTTCAAGGAGATGGTTTATTGTGATTGGCTAAAATTGTAGAACTATGTCATTCGCCAAAGACCAGCATGAAGTACCCGACGGAGTTGCAAGTCCTGGCCTGATGTAAGTGAGAGTGTCAGTGTTGATTATAGGTTTCATTTTGAAATTTGCATTATTACAATAGGAAGAGTCATACTTATGTTTATTATGTTACTTATGAAAGTAATAAATTAATTTATCGTAGGTAATTAATTCACTGCTTAAGGGTAATTTATGCTGAAATAAAATTATGCAATGAAAGAGGAAGTGACGTACATTTGGGTAAGTGTTTCGCGGGAGATTCAAATGTCGATTTGGATTTGGGTTAGAGAATAACCAACCCTAATGTTTACATTTGGATTTGGGTATTTAATCATATAAATTTTTAGAGAATTGTGTCCCTGGATACATTTCAAGTGTTCTGCTTATTTCCGCTCTCGCGAATTTCCAGGATGCTCAAAGTATTTGACTTATTTCCGCCTCAATTCAACCTTTTCTAGCTGTGATTTATTTCGTCGGTTTTATTTTAAGCAGGGACGGAAATAAGAAAACTTTGAGACACTTATAGGGGTCACTGCCTCACTGGACCAATGTCTTATAAATTGATTGGGTGTGACCAGCTTGTTCTACTTTCGAGGATCCTTGGTTTTCGATGACTGCGGTGAATTTGCACTGAGAACGGTCTCCGGAAAATATTGGAATGTTGATTTGTGGTATCTTTGGGTGAATTTTTGGTGCTGGTCCTCGTGGGCTGATGCCGGTGACTACGGTCAATCCACTGTACAGTTTGACGCCGTTGAGTTTGGTTGCGTTCCGTTGATTTGTTGTAGGGTAGCGAAATCTATTGTTTTAGTTCTTTTTTGGGGAGAGCTAGTTGAGTTAAAATAACCGGACTGAAAACTGTTATGATAACTATCGGGACAATTCTCGTGGCCTTATACAGGAATTGAGGATAGATGCAAACGTCAGAAAAAACTGTTTAATTAAAATAGTCTAATACAAAAATATCCTTGTTTTCCAGGAGGTTGGTTGTTAATTTTCTGCTACGGCAGAGAGAGGTCTATTTGTTAGGACCTTTCGAGTCGCTGTTAAGGCGTGGTCTGATTTATTTTGGGTTGTTTTTCAAAAAACTCGCTCCTTGGGCTGGTGAAAGAGGCCCAAACAGGTGTAGTCAAAGGGACTTTCTTCCACTAGCTTACGGAGGGGCTTTTCTAGGGTTTTTAACCCTGTCGTTCTCTTTCGAAAATACTTTCGGTTCTAAAATGCATGAATTGAGCATGAATTTAAAATTTTACAAAGGAATATTTTACAAGAGTTGAACTTATACATGAATATTGTAGAGATGGGCCGATAC
The DNA here is from genome assembly GCF_054372755.1 of Phalangium opilio. Taxonomy (NCBI): domain Eukaryota; kingdom Metazoa; phylum Arthropoda; class Arachnida; order Opiliones; family Phalangiidae; genus Phalangium; species Phalangium opilio. The sequence continues at coordinate 3,584,691 of NW_028324186.1, read as the reverse complement.
CAGTTTAAACCGATACCGATATGATCCGATACTTGGGAAACCGATACGTACCGATACCGATATTTTACCCGATCCTTCGATTAAACCGATATCAAACCGATACCGATATGGTATCGGTATCGGCCCATCTCTATTGATGATTCTCGATCCAATTTCGGTACTTGAAACTATAAAACTGGCCTATCATACGAAAAACCCATTTTAGACACCAGTTACGTTATCCAAAAATAGATGAAAAACTGTGCTGTCTCAGAGTTTAGGTCTTATGGCGTCATCTACTCTCAACATAAGTATTTATTTTCTTCAAAAAATATCGGGTAGAAATATCGGTTCATTTTTAACCGATACCGATATATCGGTTAAGGCCAAATATCGGTACCGATACCGATATGGTATCGGTATCGGCCCATCTCTAGAATATTGAAAGAAAGTAACGTGAAATTTTTACAGAATAACAAAAAATAAATACATAAAAACAAGATTATTTACAATCGCGTAATAAATTTTTTACAAACCCCAAAGCTTAGTGATTTAGCATACATATATTACCATGATATTACAAAAGATAACTTTATCTTACATGTTGCGATCGTACCATATGAATTTGTATCGTCATCCATCATTACTAAATATACATCGCTACAACAATCTTGTTTAAAGTTACAACCAAAACGCTCGCGGTTGAAGGCCGCCATTACACAAACACTGGCCCATGGCTTACAAGATATCTTCAGAGAAGCTCTGAATATGACCTTTAGCGGATGATTTAGTTTTAAATCGCTAAAAAAGCTGCCTCTTTCTGTTTTTGGGTGAACATGCCGTTTACATTAGTCCAAGTATCAGGGGTAATTATGGTACTTATGGTAATACAATGAACACTTTCCTAACATAGGAAGGAGATTTTTCTATATGTCCATCGATGCTTACCCTGCATCGTTATAATGTCTTTCCTACTTCGCACCCATTTTTGATTGAGAGAATGCAAATATTATTCGGAACTAATAAATCAAACGGAAATAATATATATTCTGTTATTGACATATGGGTAAATTAACTTTACTAATCTCTAAATAAAATTGTAAAATTAGTTGTAAGAGCTAATAAGGTCACGAAATTTCGTAGATTAGACATATTAATATTTTACCTGGAATTTGGTACCCATAATTAAAAGCATCGAAAATCATAATTGATCTTTTATTAATGTAGATAATTGTGGTTCTCTGTGGCCTGGCACTGCTGATTTACATAGCAGGGAAACTGAGCTCCAAATGCGGAAAAATGAAATCGGAACTTTCTCTCATGTTTTTGTTCCAATGCCTTTTGGGAACGAGTAAATCCTTTAATAGGAAGTATTCGTCCGTTGTAAAATTTTAACCGTCTCTTCTCTAAAGGTCCCCAAGGGTTGAAGTGCGAAGGAGTCACTCGGTTTCTTTCTGTAGTTTGGAGTCTGTCTTCTTTCGTAGTATTGGTTTTTGTGTCTTCGGAAATGACATCGCAGTTTTCGAACAAATGGGAAGCCCTTCCTTTCGACAACATACACGATATATTTCACTTTCCGGAGGCAGATCCTTTTTTGATGAAAGGCGGCTCAATTTATAGTTTTATTCAGGTAATTTTCCGTGACTGTGAAAGCAGTTCGGAAATGGCGAACACGTTTGCTCCGATACGCAAACTGCGAACGCGGTCACGTGGGTGTAACAACGGACAGACACAAAGACAGATAGACTCACACACAGACACGGCCGTTACAGAACCTCTCCTGGACTACGTCACACGGAGAGGTAAAAACCCAAGATAACTCCCTTCTAAAAGTCTATGACAACACCATACGCTTACCACTAATTCCAAAGCGAAAAATATTGTAGAGAAGTGTCAGTATGTTTTTTACCTCTCCGCGAGTGACGATGACGTTATGGGGAGGTATTAAACTGGACGTATCGGGGTGTCTGTGCCTGTCATCCCGTTTGCAGTTGGCAAATGGAGCAAACGTGTTCACAATATCCGGACCGCGTTCGCAGTTCACAGATAGCAATATTTACTTCTACTCCATTATCATCCTTAGTGTTAAGATGTACGCGGTGATCGCGGATCAGATTAAAGGGGGGGCGAGGGGGCACTGGCCCCCGGGCGCAAGGGTTTTTAAACAATTCCCCCTATCAACACTTACTGTTCATTTTTTCTCGGCTTAAGGGCTTAAGGGGGCGCACATTATCTCGGCCCCCGGTGCAAAATCTGGGAGCACGGCAGTGCTCCCAGCCAAGTCGAGCACTGACATCCTTTTCTCGAAGCAACTCGTGGCACTTTTAAGCCCATTGTAACTTCGTGATGGCTACAGGTAAAAGTCTGAAATTTTGCTTGCCGCGAGGACTGTCAATCCTAGCTATAGTTTCCAAATTTCAAGTTCCTACCCTATATACTTTTCGAAATATCGAAGGTGAAATCTACCTTATTTTGTCACTCACTCACTCACTCACCGATCATCAAAATTCTAAGGTACTTCTAGGGTAGATAGAAACTTAAAATTCAGGATTTAGTTTTCATTTATTTTATAAAGCACAGAAAAATTAAAACATCCCGAAATTTTTATAAAATTGTTCTTTAGTTCTTTATTTTAAAACTAGATGGCGCTGCCGTCTTTTCAACAGAAATAGTGTGTGTTCTTGATGAAAGGACGTAATGGTCCAAAGTTAACCGAAAGTTAAATATATATTAAAGCTAATAAGAGTAGTAGTTTAAAATAAATGTGTCGTAACTGATGCTATATTCTTATATTAGGATATCGCGTACAATCTTTATTACATATTCTCTGCGGGTCGAAAGGGGTAATTCAGCGTAAATAAGGACAAACGTTAGCGATTATATTGGCAAACGAAGTACCACGAGAGGGTCTTGTTTTAATATAACTACCGAGGGTCTACAAAAAGAAGTGAGATCCTATGAAAAACCTTAACATGTACAAAAATGGGCCAAGCCTCGCCTCGTGACCTCTCCGCCGTAAAACGTTCTGAGATCCCATGTAGAGCCAAGTCTGCCTTTTGTTCTCATTCAATCGCCAATTGAACAATTATGTTATAAATTAAGTCCTTTTCCAAATTAATAACCAATATTCTTTGACTCTATCATTATTATACATCTTTGTTCGTATCAAAAATATCGTGACTTGGCAATCGCAGGTAAGTAATATTAAAAGGAAGTCGAGGGGATATTCATTAAATCGTTGCTGATTTTAAAATAATCGAAGGGATATTCACTAAATCGTTGCCTATTTTAAAATAATCGAAGGGGATGACCTGCGCTTGCCAAGTCACGATATTTTTGATACGAACAAAGATGTATAATAATGATAGAGTCAAAGAATATTGGTTATTAATTTGGAAAAGGACTTAATTTATAACATAATTGTTCAATTGGCGATTGAATGAGAACAAAAGGCAGACTTGGCTCTACATGGGATCTCAGAACGTTTTACGGCGGAGAGGTCACGAGGCGAGGCTTGGCCCATTTTTGTACATGTTAATGTTTTTCATAGGATTGCTTAATCCGGTAATGGGTGAACGGCTAGGGTTACGAGAAACGTCTAGCCTCCCAATGGCAGGGCTTCCTCCAAATATTCACGCAATTGCACTTTTTAGCCATATCGTAGTATACGATAGGCTCTTAGTTTGACCCGAGCCGTAGTAGTAGTGGCCGGGGTTGTCGCTTTCGTTATCGTCAGATTTTAGCTTAAAAGGATCTTTATATTACCACAACCCACCCATTGGGGTAACTGGGCTCGGTTAGAGATTTAATTTTAATTAAATTTTTTTCAGGTCTGACCCGGGAATAGACAGACATTCTAACACTGAACCACAGAGACTTGATAGAAACCCCGATTTTTTTATCGTTTATTTTTATCTCTAAAATGTCGGGGTGATGTGGGGTGGGGTACCTCTTAATCTGTGGGGTCGGATACTTTTGAATTTTTATCTGTGGGGTCGGATACTTATGAATTTGTATGTTTGGGGTTTTTATAGTTATTTTCTTTTTTATTATGTGCTAATTAAATAGATAACGATTTTTCCCGTTTCCTACCGCGCTCCTCATGTGTTTCGTTCTCGTTCGGTAGCTATCGCCACCTATGTTATGTTTGACTGGAACGTTTTGGCGGTTAATTCAAATGTAGGTTTAGATAGAGCCTGTAAACTCATCGACGGGATTATCACTAAATCTATCTGTTCTTCGATTCGGCGGAATATTAGAATTACAGCATAAGTAAATTTATACGGTTATTCACTGTTTAGAGTAGGGAATCGAGGGGCTATTCACTCTGATTTTATGCACGGTAAATCATTTAGGCATTGTAAAAGATAGCGCTATTCACTCATTAGGGTAAGGTATAGAGGGGTTATCCACTCATTATGGTAGGGTATAGAGGGTCTATTCACTCGTACGATATGGCTACTATTACGAGCCCTTGGGCCGTCTTGTTCTTATCCCTTATGGATAATCGGTTCACTTGTATACCCTAAATTTCGAAAAATTTATAAAGAGCAGAAGTCCTTTAAATTGGCCTTGGCTAATTTAATGGACTTCTGTGAAGAGGCATATGCTAGAATTTAATTGTCAAAAAAAACTAGGTTTTAAAATATTTTAGGAAAGATCGTTTTTATAAGAATAATTTGTGTACATTTTAAGGTACTTTCCTTTTAACATTATTAGTTAATGTAAATATGAAGTATTAAATTCATTGGAAAGATCAATTTAATAAGATTTATTAGTGGATATTTTGATAGATTTCACCATGGGGGACGAAATATAATGAATTTTTATTACCCCCTTGTTTCGGACATGAAGTTTTTGAAGCAAACTTCGAAAATTATTTTTTAAGTACTTCAGGCAACCGTTCTAATATTTTCCTTGGTTTTAACTCTAATCGACTTAACGCACATGGAAAAATAAGGTAATTAAATTAAAGTCGACGTTCCATTTAAAATGCGAATGCTATAATCTTGGGAATAATACGGTAATTTAATATGAATTTTTTGAAAAAGATTTAAAAGCTGATGACTTCACCTAAAGTCCAGTCGTTAAAATGTTCTCTCAACCGCAAGTCGGAAAGTAAAGTTATAATTACCATTAACACGTACGGACTATTACCTTTAATTACTAAAGTTAAATATAAATTTTTAAAAGATTAAGATTTTCAGTATATTTCATCAAACTAAAGCGATTAGAAAATGTGTTCTCTCCATTTCCTGGTCTTTTTCACAAAAACGTTTCATTTACTTCATTTAATTTTTAAAGTTCTTGAGTATAACGGATCTTTACCTTTTTTGACAAGGGACGTTAAGCGATAAAGTACAACCATTAAAAATAATGGCTTAACTTTAATGATGGTTTCTTGAGGCTGAATATAATTAAATTCAATGTAAACATGAAAATGCACCAGCTATAAACTACTGAAAATTGTGGTAGATAAAAATGAACTATACATCACCTCGCGGAAATAAGGTCTTAATTACTTTAATTATAATATAAACTCTGGCGTTTTATTTATAAAATTTTCGAAAACACAAGTCTTAAAATACTGGCTGTTTTTCGAACGTAAACATATTTAATTACACTTGATTATGAAACCAGTTATTTTACACTGAGAATTTAACTTCAACCTTTGCTGCGCGGTTCCTCATATGCGCCGTGTCCTGTATGTCAAGACGTAGGTCTAGCTCAGAGTCTCTATCTTACGCATTTAGAGCAGTAATATATACTTTCGCTCGAGAAAAAATACACCAAGCCACAAACATAGACAGGAGTTCTTCAGTTCCGCATAATGATATTCAAGAAAGCAAATCACACTTGACTCACGCCCGTCTTTACTATTCTAATTTATTCAAAATGAACCACGTCCGGATGGGAGTAGTTGAGGTAAGGAAATTTAGACATCAATTTTTAAGGTTATATCTCATTGTCTTTCAACGCAATTCAACGCTTAAAGGGAGGGTTGAATAGGAAAATCAAGTGATATTTTCTAATTATAAGACCAATATGAACAGGAAATACCTTTGGGTGATTTGAAAATTCAAATTAGTTTGAGATATCATGTATGATTTTAAATAGGCCCCTCCTACCAATCGCGTAACGCCCTGCTTTCTGGTTAACAAAATTCTCGAGGCAAGCTCTTTTCGAATGAAATTTAGCACGACATTTGATAAAATTTGCGCGCGACGTCACAATCGTGGCGCGAGATATTGAGCGTGCTATGAGAATTTTGTTAACAAGAAGGCAGGACTTAACGCGATTGGACAGAGGGGCTTATTTAAAATTATATGTGAAATCTCAAACTAATTTGAATTTCAAAAACACCCGGGGGATGATGGATATTTCGCTATGCAGATTGGTCTTATGATTAGTAGAAGAAATGATAAAAACCCTCACTTTAAAAACGGAGATTCTTCATTGAAGTTTCACTTATCTTACTTCGTATGTCTAAATTTGGCTTCTTTTTTCAAAGGAAACTGTGGGTTTTGAGATCTCCGATAGTGTGTACTCTTCCATACTAGAGTTTTACACGAAGAGGTTTAACGTCAGGTAGGTCTGTCACATTTCCTCTCAACGAGTCGTCAAAATAATACGAGAACTTTCTTTGAAGCAATAGTGTGGTGGAGATACCATTAAATGATCTCGTTGGAATAAGAAGAGGGAGTGATTTGCCAGAGGTAATTTGATAATTACACACCCGCACAACAGCTCGCGCGACGCTGCACGTGAGGCATTACTAACACTTGCCTGTTATATTTGAACGTGGATTCGTGGAAGAATGCTGTTTCCAGGTAGCCAGGCGCTTGATAAAACTACTTTCCCGAAAAATCAAACGGAGCTTAGTCTTGTGTTCACTGAACTCTTGGAACAATGTTCCAAAATGATATTTACTGAAAACAAATAATTGACATCAGGAATGAATGGAGGGGAGTTGGAGTGGCTAAGGTCAAATCATAATAGGCGTGAAATGATCTAGGAAACATCTTGCGTGGCTTATTTTATGATAGCTACGTCATAGACTGACGAAATACGACTATTTCCCGCTTAAATATTTTCATTGGCTGCCAAAAAAGTAAAATTCTTCCGCTAACTCCACCCTCTATCCGCTCGGTGCCTAGTTTGAAACGACTAGACATTTATCCGCCTTCAGGAGATGGATAAGCAGACGATGGGGGAGGAGCTACACTTTTCAAAAAAAGTAAATTATGCCTCGCCATATGTTTCCACCATCAAGGGAACACAGGGGGCCCCTTTAGCCATTCCAACCCCCCTCCATACAATCCTTTTGATATTGATTAAAAAATTCACGGTTAGAAGCAAACTTTATTAAACTCTATATTGAAAATGAGCCACCTTGAGATTTTTTCGAGTTTCCTTAGATTAGTCTAGAGAGAATTTATCATAGGGAATGGAAACTGAGGAATATTATGTAGCTCAAAAATCACGTGATCAACAAAACTGGCCAGGTCTATTTCCGGTACTATTTTTTGTGGCCCCTCCCTCAAGGGTGGGTCTAGAATGTTGCGGGAGGGTCTAGAAGAGATGGACACTATCTTTTTAGGGAAAGGGAAACGTCTGACTTAAAATAACTCCAATGGCACCAGTCGCACTTGAAATCGCGAACCCTTATTGGGTAATCGTACAACCAACAGGGATTGAGGGCAAACTTTAAAATTAAAGGAGAGTCATGTGACCAGAAATTTACTTGGCCAGTTTTAGCGTCGCAGCCTACTTGTTTGAGCTACAGTACATTGTATTTAGCACCGTCAAGGGCAAGAGCTTCTACCTTCCTATTATAAATTCACTCTGATTAGTCACAACGAATCCAAATGGCCCCTGTTCTTAAGGGCTACCCAACCTTCGAGTTGGTAAGTTTGTTGTCTTTAGTAGCATACTCCATAGCGCTAACAGGAAAGGTCCATGCAATGTATGAACGAAACTCTACCCCGGATACGGAGTGTTTGGTAACTCAGAAACGTTTTCCCCTTGGTTTTAGCAAAAAGAAAGTCTGTTTGACGACTTATTACCCACAATGCTACTCCAGAATAGAAACTTACCCCTTTCAAGTCCCAACTATGTGGTACCATCTTATATTCAGATTTTGTGAAGTAATTAAATGACGAGGCAAGGAGTAATTTATTTCAAAGTAGATTATGGTTATTCACCTAAAAAGTAACGTAAAGCGGTTATAAGTTGGCGAACTGATCAGCGACCGGTTTCCAGGCAAGTTAAGGTGCTAGACTGTTTGTTTGATTGTCTCTCCGTTTTAAAGAGATTCCATGAATCTCTCTTCACAAAAATCAAGATATATTAGTAAAAGAATTGAGATGTGGCTTTGTTTCGTTTTTGACAGTCAATAGACGTGCTGTCTTTTCCGTTGCAAGCCGATAATTTGTATTCTCCCGCGATGAAATGTCGCATCACTAGCGTTTATGAATCGGTATCAACCTTTATCCTTTCTTCAATCCCGAAGATGACGAAGAAACCATCTCTGTCCTTCCTCAACATGGAAGGAGAAGTAATATGAAATTGCTCCGAAGATTTTCACAACATATACTGCAAGTTTTTTTCCAACATTAACTATAGTTCACGCTATCTTGGCTTTCAAGTCTATTGGCAGTGGCAATTGTCATGGCTTTAGCCACGCCCAATATACAAGGTGGTCAACCGTTCATCCTTACTTTCTTCGAAATGATTTGGAAAAATTTACTCCTTTTTTTCTACGAGCGTAAGTAATTTCTTAAATTTAAGAGGTGCAATGTATCATATCTGGGACTCGATTTGTATTTCGTGATTACAGCGTACGCCCGCGTTGAAAAAGCGATCACGTGGCGCGTGACAGCGATATCATGGTTGATAGCGACCACTTTCATTATCTTCGAAATATCAGGGAAGCTGAAGTCGGATTTCACAGAGAAAGATTATGATACTGTGGACACCATCGCCCAACTCCTAAAACAGGATTTTAAAAATGTCTGGTTTTGGGCCGGTACTGATGAATTCGCTTCTTTCAGAAATAAGGTAAGTGCGTAATTACATATATTGATTGTACAATAGCTATTTTTTCTTATTAAGAGAATCCCGTCACAGATTTTCTATTTATACTCAATCCGAACTCGTGTAATCATAAGAATATCAAACCACCCGTAAGCGTGAATCGGCGGGAGATTGGTTACAGGCATTGTCTAGGTAAAACTCGGGAGAGAAGTCTTCCTGGTGGCACAAAAGGGAAACTTTATTCAAATCGCGCAAGGGATGCTACCGGAAGCTTGGGAATAAATACAAGGATTAATATATATCTTAAACTTACCTATTATAAGCTCTACCTCTATTAATACTTGTAATCATAACAAACATTGTCGTCTGCTAGTGGGGCTAAAACGAGGATTTTGAAGTTCGCGTAATAAAGGCATGCGCCAACCTACACTTTTATCTTTTGTACTTATCCTTTTCATAAGAAACCAGTTGTACTGTGTACACATATCACTTAAAAATTCGAGATAATTTACTGTTCCTAATCTTAAACAAACAACTTAAGTCTTAAAAACCCGTACTAAACCAATTACCGCTGCCATTTATTGCAGAAGCAGACGACTGCTTAGATTTCCGGGTTATAAGGTGGTAGGGGGAATCGGGAAGGAGAGAATTGCTTCGTTTTCCCTCTAGGTGGCGAAGAACCTCAAATTTCTCTCTGGCGCCCTTGTACAATGGTGATTACCCGTGGTCTTATTAAGAATTCACGCTTGCGGCTGGTTTTATATGCTTATGATGTAATTTTTACGCGTTTTTGTTGTACAATTTCGATTAAACTTAATTTCAAACTACAAGATATATAATAATTTCTAATTTCTGGCCCTTTGTGGGTTGGAAAAAGTGTATAATAGCCCTTGTTTCTATATTATTGAATGATTGAAATAATTCTAAAAATTCATTACTGTAGGTCAACGTGTCCATCCCAGAAAGTTCTATACTCCCTGTTGAAAACGTGATTTTAGGAGACGAGTTCGTCAACGTCTCGGATAACGTCGGTGACAAGAGGAAGTTCATGGTAGTTGGGACAATGATGACTCAGTTTCTTCTGCTCGAAAATCGAAGAATGGAAAACAAAATACAGTACGCGAACAAATACTACTTCTCGCCGTCTATTGAGGATAACCTTTTAGTCTTTGCTGTTTCCTACAATTTCTCGCAATCAAACCTCATGGAGATGGCCAATCAAATGTAAGAACATACACAAAAAACAAAAGATGATTTTGCAACTTTTTTCGTTACAGGATACAGACTTGCAACGAAAACGACCTCTTTTTCCGCCATTTCTACAAAGCGCGATATTCGATGGATCTCATCAAATGGAAAGAGCCACCGGACGATTTTTCAACGATATCCGTTAAGGAAGTCGAAAGCCTTCTTTCTCTGTACCACATGGGAAACGTCATTACCTTAATGGCTCTGATACTCGAGAAGACCTTATCACTTCTGCTGTTTGTCAAGAACTCGAGGAAACCGAGAATAATCTAGCAACAACGCTCACATAGAGTTTATATTCTTAAATCGATAATTTGTATTAAAAACAGTGACGGTAACTTTCAAACACTACAATTAGAGTAAATATGTTGTGGAGACAAGGAGATGATTTGATTGAATTTTGTATTTATATTGCTTTAACTTAAAACGAAATAATTTAATTTTGTTCTTATAAATGCTTTTAATTAAAACGATATAATTTGTACATTTAAATGTTTTTACTTAAAACGAAATAATTTAAAGTTTAATGCTTTTATTTTAAACGAAATAATTTAAAGTTAAATGCTTTTATTTTAAACGAAATAATTTAAAGTTAAATGCTTTTATTTTAAACGAAATAATTTAAAGTTAAATGCTTTTATTTTAAACGAAATAATTTAAAGTTGTACATATAAATAGTATTACTTAAATCGAAATAATTAAATTTTGAACATATAAATGCTTTTATTTGAAACTAAATAAATTAATCTTGTACATATATATACTTTTACTTAAAATGAAATAATTTAATATTTTACATATAAATGCTTTTACTTAAAATGAAATAGTTAAATTTTGAACATATAAATGCTATTACTTAAAACGAAATAATTTAAATTTGTATAAATAAACGCTTTTACTGAAACACGAAAAAATTTTGTGCAAATAAATGCTTTTACTTAAAACGAAATATTTAATTTTGTACGAATGGATTTATTTAAAATGAAATAATTTAATTTTCTAATTATAAATGCTTTTACTTAAAATGAAATTACTCAATAAGGTATGACTCAGAAAATTACAAACTCTATGAAGGGAGGGTGGAAAGAAAAATCTATTTTTTCTCTAAATTTTTGTACTAGCTATAAAATCTATCATTACATAGAACATCCATGAAGTATCCGCATTTTTTTTTAAATCTAAACAAATTGAGATTTCATTACTAAATTGGAAATTGCACCGTAGACTAATCGTGTAACTGTAACACCCTGATTTCTAGTTGACTAAGATTCTGTGTCACAGTCTATGTCGAGCAAAAAACGTGGAAAAAAATGTATACGTCCGATTCCTTTGTCAAATTCGGTTTCTCACAAGATTCCCGTGGTCATTGGATACCATAATTTACATTATTCAAGCACTGCAGTGATTGCCTTGAATCGATTCTCACAACTTGATTGTAAACCTGACTCCCTGACTGTCCAACCCTTCGGATAAACGTTGTGCGCGGCATAATATCGTGCATGTAGGTTCGAAAATTACGGTAATTTTGTAAAGTGATAAATTACGCCGTAATTTACGCGGTAAATAAGGTAATTTACCAAAATTCAAAAATAAGTAATATTGGTCGTTCATAAGTTAAATAACGCTAAATAATGACAAATACCACTTAAACCGCGACTTGAACTCGAGGCGCTTGAACTTAGCTATAATACTTTTTATAGCATTTCCTTTTCCCACGCTTGTATGACTTACTCAAGTACGTATGCGCGGGTAGAGGAATAATTTCCAGTGAAGCACGATTTAAAACATAGAGCTTTTAAACCATTTTCTAAGCGAAAGAAAAAAGAATTCGGTGGTAAATTACAACAGTAATTACCGTTTTCGTAATTTGCCAGAGAGTATCGTAAATTACCCTCGAAATTACCATAGTAATTTACTGATTTAGAACCCTTTGTGAGCACCACTGAAATTTTGTTTGCGAGATTGCTCGTAGGTGAAGCGTTTAAACGAGTAAATTGTTCTGTTTTTAAAATCATTCAGAGATATTTCTTGGATGTTTTACAAATAATCAGTAGATGTATCGACAAAAATCACTTGGTTTTACTTGTCACTCTACCTTCAATGAATGTGTTTATTTATGACAATGATGTTTTAAAACTTACTTTTATCTCTTCTTCGTCATCGGTTACTTTGTTAGCCATTAGTTATGAAAAAACTCGGATGTTTCCCGAAAAAATTCCAATAAATAAATAGTAACTAAAGACGCAGAGCAACCGAAAGCAAGTATGGATAGCGAATAATATGCCGCTGACGTCGGGCGCCAGAATGTCCCTCTCAGCGGATCACGTGACGTCTGGTTGCTGGCAGAAGCGCGTGAGAAAGAGATCGGTCTGTGCCGTTATAATACCTCCACCCTCTCTTTCTTTAGCTATCGACTTTCTATACGTGCGACTCAAAACCCGAATTGAAAATAGTGGTTGAAGAAGAAATTTCTCGGAGATTTCCAGCTAGGTTCTTCCAAATAAATAAATAAATAAAAAAATAAAAAATAAAAAAAAACCTGCAAACTTATTCGTATTCTTTGATTAACTTGATAAGCTGTTTTGCTTGACCGCAAACATTAAATGTAAAATACGAAAGAACCTTAAATTTCGCAAAGTTAACATAGCACTGGTATATGTATTGTGTTAATTAGATGGAATGTTCATTCATTCCAATCCAAACCTAGCTACGCAATCTTTAAGAAACGAAAGGATGGAAAAAATAAATTTCATATGTTAGGGACTTCACGAGACTTCAATAGATTTCAAACGAAATTTCAGTAGACTTCAAGACATTTTTAACTGATTTCCTTAGACTTCAAAAGATTTTTCAAGGACTTCATTTGATTGCAAGAGATTTCCAATGGACTTCATTAGACTTCAAGAGATCTCGAAGGGATTACTTATGACTTCGCAGGACTTCAAGAGATTTCCAAGGAACTTCGTATGACTTCAAGGGATTCTCTAGTGACTTCCTAAGACTTCAAGGGATTCTTTAGTGACTTCCTACGACTTCAAGGGATTATCTAGTGACTTCCTATGACTTCAAGGGATTATCTAGTGACTTCCTAAGACTTTCGAGATTTCAATAAAATATTGAGATTTATAGAGACTTCAAAAATTATTTATGGACTTCAATCGTGATTTCCAAAATTTTGTACACCTGATTTCACAAGTGGTTTCCCCCTCGTTTCATTGGATGATTTGTTAAATGAAATGTGTTAATAGTCAATACAACTTATGGTCAAAGTCACTTAAGATTTGTAATATAACAAGGTGCCAAGATAGGCCCTTTAGTCATTTACTCATACTGGTATTAATAAAATCCTACTTTTATATTCAGACGTGTCATGTCATGTAAAGGCTCGTTTACATGTGCGCAAGAAATGGAAAAAGTCGAAGCGTAAAGCTGAGAGATGAAGCGTATTGGGGTTTGCGTTCCCTAAGCGTACCGTTTACAAACATGCGAGAACTTTTTAAGTCGCGCTTGTTGCTCATAGATGAAGCGGGTGTTCGGAATAAGCTCCGATCTGCCGCCGTAGAATCTTCAGCTCGTGTTTGCTTGTCGCAAAGAGTCACGTGATTTTCCAAGCCAATAATAGCCAAGGACCAAATATCGTTTGATATTTTTGCGTTTGTTTAAATAGGCCTAGGCACCACCATTGAGAATGTCTTTAAATGAAAGAAAAGAACAAGATAAAATTTTTGAAATACGTGTAATCACATTGCCTTAACCTTTCAAGCTAGACAATTAAATCAAAATTATTCTCAAGCTCAAGTAGAGAAAATATACGCACCTTGACAAATTATATCAAGTAACGTTCTAAAAGACGAAAATAGCCTTCTTTGTTTCTATTTCTCCATATAGGATGTACCCACCAACGACGTTCTATCCTAATTTTCTGTTTTTTTGTTTTTTTGTTATAAATGTCGTATGTTTTTCAAAAGCAATATTTTCTTTTTAAGCAGAAGCAAACTAACGATAGTCGACGCCATTTTAGTTGTTTACCTCCGACTGAAAGGCAACTCTGCAATCTAGGCTCATGCTACCGCCCAGCTCGTATGTAAACGAAGGAGCGGGTTGAGCAGCGGGAACAAATGCTTTTGGCAGACGCGATTTCTTTAGGCGCGAGAAAAAGATTCGACTTTCAACTTCTACTCTCCGCTTTAGGCTTAATTCTCGCTCACATGTAAACGAGCCTTTACTGTTTTCTGTGCTTTAGTGGTAAAGCAAATATATAAATTACCTTACCATCTTGTTTTATACCCCCAATTTTTCCCCACTAGTCAGTGACTACTAAGAAAAGTTGGGTTAGGGGGCTCACTAGTCAGGCTGACTACTAAAAAAAATATCCGTTTGTAGAGCCCTGCCCCCACCTACGGCACCGTAGTCCTCCCAGCTCCCTCAGCAACTAGGTAGGGTCGCCCATCATCATTGCCAATCCATCTCACCTCCCTTATCCCTGGTAGTAGGTTTGGGAACTTTCCTCGTATAGCTCTTTAAATAAATTTCTCTCTTCGTGGTTTCCCCCCGAACACGAGAGAAGATGGGATTGGGGAAACTTTGATAGAAGATTTCTGGTCTGTCCATGGCCCATCCGATCACGCGCTTCATGAGGCAAGCTGCTCGAGTCGCGTCGCGCCCAGCCCCAGCGTGGAAAAAAAGACGGTGGCACAGGGCAAAAGACCAGTTCAAATATTGCCTGAACCAGTTTATAAATTAAATCGGAGGGGGGTCAGTGGTCCACGGGACCACTAAGAAATTTCAAGGGTAACCAGAGTTCGGACATTATCTCAACTATTTTAGTTATCCACTTCTAAAGTTTGGTCATGGGCCAGTTTATTTATTCCAGGCCAGGGGGGTTGCTGGCCCAATGTCCAGTTTAAAAAAATCCTTAATTCCTACCCTGGTCGCGCCAAGCCAAAAATTAAGTTAATAACGGGTTCTTCTTTGGGAAACCGATGAAATCTTATAATTTTTATTTGAAAATGAGTAATTTTGCAATCGCGAATGCAACAAGTATTTCCGCTAACACGATTGCACGACTTAAGTCTTGTGCTTGAAGTTTACATATTTCCCGTATTTCTTCAATATCATACTCCAGATTGAGTAGCAGACGACGGGTTCTTCAAGAGCACAAAGATAAATATGTTGTCTATTCCGCCGCGAAGCTGAGTATCCAGCCCTAGCGTAAGATCCTTACTCCTACCACAAAGAGAATAATAAACATCAAGGTCCTACTTCCGGCTTTTAGCCGTAGTCTCTAGATCTGTAAGTTGTGACGATGAGATCTTTTACATTCCCTACCGAGTTCGCGTGAATTAAGAGAAGAAAATCTAAAATCTTGGCCACAACCATGGACGAAAAAATACTGAAGGACAGATGGCAGAGGGAGAAAGTTGAAAAATTCTTGTTAATTCGCCTTCTAGCGGCAGATAGTAGCAAACCGGATAGTGGGGGCATATGGGGTAATCAACGTTCTAAAGAGGGAAGCATCTTACGTCTTATTTTGTCTAGATGGCACTAGCTTTTTCCGGGATTTGACTCGGTATTTCACACAAATTCCCCTCCATTTTGGGGCTGAAAAGGAGAAGAAAGCTTAACAAGGGTTATTTAGTCGCTTAGTATCATAGTATGGGACTCTATGGGCTGCTGTCGGTCCTTCAGTATTGCTTTGTCCATGCCACGACCGAGAACGAGCTTATGAAGAAGCGCCCCGCAGCGGTGGAGAGTGAAGTAACATAGGCGTGGCTAATTTTAGTCTGAGAAAAGCACGTGGACTAGAGTGGGATATAGACCGAGTGGGGAAAGGTAAAGCTCCGCCCATTCCAACAGCAACATGTAGATGGCGGGAAAATCTACACTTTGGCGCGAAATTTAAAATGCTTCGTTTTACAACATTTGAGAAGCTATAAATGATGTTAGTTCAAATCTTAATAAATAGGTGAATATTTGTGTTAAAATATAGATTTTAAAATGTATTTCCCACCATGTTTTAAACACAACATACACATTGTTTATTACTAAACAATAAAAGTAAATATGTTTAAGTTCATGAGTATTGAAATACCAAAAGTCCAAAGGCCTTTCGTAGAGAAAGTAGGTTACAGATCTCAAAAATACCTTTCACCGCACATTTTATGAAGTTCCTCGAGCAGAGGACTAATAATCGACTGTTTTAATGGCATTGGTTTGATCCTATCAGTCACGAGTTTTGCTCAGCCAATCGCGATCACGAGAAACTACGACATTGGAAAGTAGTTCGCGGGGTCACTAAACTAGGCTGCTTCAAAAGCTTTCGAACGAAATTTGTCTCGAATATAGAAGGAAATCAACCGTAAATGCGAAGTTTTCACTAAGCCTTGGACGAAAGACAAACTATATATTCAATTTAATTCCATTTGTGCTGGAGATAATTACAAGGTGATTTAAGCAAGCCTGTCATTTATCACAGCGTAAGTTCTAATTGTCCTTTTAAGGAGATAGACATTTAAATATTCAGACAATGAGAGAGCAATCCTCGAATGACGTCATTGGCTTTCACCAAATCCAGAGGAACTATTTTTTGAAGGCGCAAGAATATTATTTCTTTCGTGTTCCTGTGAAAAAGATAGGCGGGTTGCCGTATCTTTTGTCTCCACGCTTGGAGGGGAGAATTTTTGGGGCGCTGTAAATCTCAAAAGCGGACTAAATTCACAAGATACTTTTTCTACGAAGTCCTATGGACTTTTGGAAATACTAAATGTATAATTATGGGAGCAGTTTGTCTCTAAGACTTAAAATTTATTATTTCTTAAATAAATATGGGTTGTAAATGCCCATTTTCGAGTTTCAGAAACACAGAAATGAATGTATATTTCCCAAATGATACCAACGTTAGGAAATTTATCAGTGGACCGAGCAATGATGGCTTAAAAGGAAAGTACCGGCACTTCCGTCTTTGCATGGTAATGTCTTGTTCTATCAATGAAAGAATAATAGATTTCTAATAACCAATTCGTTTGAATGTTGCTCCAAACCCATCCGCACAGCAACTCAAACTAAAGATTTGGGTACTATATTCGACGCTAAGTTACATTTTGTTGGCACGTCACCAAGACTATTAGCTTATGTCGTCGTTCCTTAGAGATTTCGTTTAAGTTTTGTCATCAGTTGAAATCTCTGCGTCATTTCCACATCTTATTTTTAAGTCTAGTTCGTTCCAGGTTGCTGTTTGGTTGGGTTGCCTGGGGTAGCTGTAGCCAAAAAAAGTACAAGCAATACAGCGTAATTTTTTAGAGTTCAGTCATATATTCTTTTTACCTAAAGATACTTTAATTATGGACAATTATTGACAATCCTTGATCTCCTCAAAATTAATGACTGAATCATGTTACTTTTATTCACAAGTTACTTCATAACATTCTCCCGCTCTCGACTCTATTAAATGCTCGTTAACTTTTCTGTTCCTAAACATTTTCGCAGCCCAAAATACATTTTAGAATCGCAGTATAACAATTAGGATGCAAATGCAATTCCTTAACTGGCGTTTTTGATCTTTTTTTGAACATCGTATCTGATGTACATAAAATAATTCGACTGTAACTTATTGAAGGTTAATGAATGTTAAAAGAAGAGAGAGAAAAAAAACCACTGGTTTACTTCTTTCTTTTTTCCAATTTAATTTTGTACCACTACCGACGCTATATACGCTGTATATAGCGTCGGTAGTGTTTGTACGCGTGACTATTCTATGACTGCTGGCTTTAATTTATAAGGAAGAGTTTTTGGTTCGATATAACATTTGTTGTATCGTATTAACTGTTTTGAAACAATTCCACAGAACTACAATTCGGCCACTCATTAGATGGTTTAAATTTCAAAGTTTATTTTATAAAAAATAAAGTTGCCAAGGGTGGTTTTCATTTCAATAAAAATAATCAGTCATTTTGACGAAAAAGTCGAAATTTTTCCTTAGGATTAACGTGGGAAAATATTTTACAGATAACCATTTTGTGGAAGCCGTAATGCAATAACTATACGTTTGTTTGACTTGAAAATGGTTTTAAACGAATGCCTGAAATTTTGATTTTCCGCTTTCTAATTTTCATTGATTAAATATAAGTTTAAGTATGTTTAATTTCAAATTTTCAAAACCATTCCAATCTGCGATATTTTAGCATGGATAAGAGTCAGTTTATGATGTTAGCACGGTTATGGCTATTTCGTCCAATTTTCTTGTGGTTAAAAAACAAGGGGACCTAAGCTTGTGTTAGCTAACAAGTTAAGTTGGAATAGGACCCCACGCATATATACCACACACATACAGTTACCAACTGCCTTAGAGATTAAAAAAGATAACCTACGACTGGTAATTAATCTTGATTACCGACGACTGCTAATTAAGCTAGATTACCGACGACTGGTATTTAAGCTAGATAACCTACGACTGGTAATTAAGCTAGATTACCGACGACTGGTAATTAAGCCAGATTACCGACGACTGGTAATTAAGCCAGATTACCGACGACTGGTAATTAAGCCAGATTACCTACGACTGGTATTTAAGCCAGATTACCTACGACTGGTATTTAAGCCAGATTACCGACGATTGGTAATTAAGCCAGAAGCTAGATTACCGACGACTGGTAATTAAGCCAGATTACAGATGACTGGTAATTGAACTTGATAAGTATATGGCATGTGTTGGTGCTCAGGTGTATGGAATCTTTTTGTGGTAAAACTATGTACACCATCCTCTGTATTTGCATGTGAAAATGACGGGAAAGCAATTTGAGTTTGACCGGACGTTCATTGTCAAGTCAAAAAGTCAGGAATGACAGTTTTATAATAGATGTATGGTTAGTTCAAACGCGTTAACTAATGTATGCACAATGCCCTAATACTTTTACTCTCCCAAGGTTTCTGAACAATTTGAATTTATATTAAGACTGAAGTAACAGATATTATTTAAAACCTTCATTGTGGACAAAGACGGGAAAGTGTATAAGATAACTGTAGAAAATGAATTGCAGATATTAAAATTTTCACTTTTGAAGACATGATCATAAACCATCGACTATTTTAAAAAATTCTTATCTTATTTTTTTTCACCAAAATTAGTCAAAACATTTTGTCATGAAACATGTGCATCATTTTAAAAGTAGTACGCGGGTACATTTTGTTTTATATCAAAAATTTACAATTATTTTTGAGTATTCGGTCCTATAAGGAGAATACAAGTTGGGAAAACCAAAATATTACCTCTCCGTGTCGAGAAGATTATATAAACTTAAGTATCCAATGAAAACGTCGACCTATTTGCCCTCATCCTTTCCCGCGCTTTGCGCTTCCGTATTTCATTCTTACTCTCAACATTATCTTCCTCCATTTTACATACAAAAATCAAATACTCACAAAAAGAAGCGGCAAAAACCTGCTGGCTCTTTACAACCACTTAATTTGACTTAATATCCAATTTCCAACAACAATAATATACCGGTAGTTTAATTGACAACCTACTAGCATCGAAATTCTCATTAAGAATGGCTACCGCGGATAAAAAAGGGCAATTTTCAACTAGGTGGGCGTTATCTCATTAGATTTGAAAAATATCATCATGCCTAACCGTTTGGATTTTTTTAAAGCAATCTTAGCACCAAAAAATATTTTTCGATACAAAATAAATGTTTTATATTCTTATTAAGAATAAAACAAGAGGATAAAAAAGGTCTGTCCTCTCGTAATTTTTTAAGCTTTTGTCATGATTACTCTATACAACAGTAACAAGGAGTATAAACCCATTAGTGGAAGCAGTATTTTTTTCCGAAACAATCTCGCTTATGTTTATCCTCTCTAGACTTCGCTAAAAACGTATTACTCCTACGTAAAATATTAATAGACAGGCAAGGATTCATACCATTAAAGGGGCGCAATATTATCCATATTTTCATTTCATATACAGAGAAAAGAAATTATTATGTTTCTGAGAGGAGCTTCCCATTTTTGTTGTTGTTTTGAAAAATATATCGCAATGCACGGGCCTTGATAGATATAGGAGGCAATGAAGGAAATATTTCGCATGCACGAGCCTTGGTAGATATAGGAGGTAATGATAATCTCTCTCTTTGCACGAGAGGTTTATCTTTAATATTTAAATAAATATAATTATTTTTAATTATTTTAATCTTCAATAATTAACATTAATAATAGTTAAATCGTTTAAAATAAAGTTATACCTATTATCTTCTCAAACTTTGCTAATATTGACGTTTAAAGTGAAGGGTACCCCTCTTGCCCGCTTTCTTCAAATTTAGGGGTATATATAGGATTCGTTTCCATTATAATAGTAAGGAAAAAAGCGCAATTGCGAAAACCTTTGGTGGCCGATCCCACCTTAGGGAGGCTAGACGTTTCTCGTAACCCTAGCTGATCGCCGCGTATATCCTAAAACCAAACGATGATAATGGAGTAGAAGCCAATGATACAGATTGGTGTGTGTGGAATAGACGGAAGACCAGTGGATGGTGGTGTTAGAAGCCAGTGTAAGTGCAGACTGGTGTCAATGTGGGATTGACAAAGAACAGAAAATGGTGGTGATTAGAAGCCAGTAAGAACAGACTGGTGTCCGTGTGGGATGGACGAAGACCAGAAGATGGTGGTGATTAGAAGCCAAGATGGTGGTGACTAGAAGCCAGTAAGAACTCAACACAGGTGGTGTGAGAACTCAAGTAGAGGAGCCATTTCCGTGACTGTGAAAGCAGTTCGGAAATGGCGAACACGTTTGCTCCGATACGCAAACTGCGAACGCGGTCACGTGGGTGTAACAACGGACAGACAGACAGACAGACAGACACATAGACAGACAGACACGGCCGTTACAGAACCTCTCCTGGACTACGTCACACGGAGAGGTAAAAATAGTCAGAAAATGAGTGAACAAAAAACTGTGTGAAAACTTGACAAATCGTAGTCGTTATTTTGAAAGTTTTAAAAGTATCAAATTAACGTGATGTATAGCTCCCAAAATATCTTTTGAACATTAATAACTTCATCACAATCAAAAGGCCTTTGTAATTTTCTGCTTGGCAATATTTCCAATTTTAAAATATAACAAGTTGGGAAACCAAAATAAACCTCTCCGAGCCGAGACGAATTTACTTTCCAAACACCGGTCCGCCAGCCAATGAGACAAACCGGAAATACATAGTTCTAATCGGCGAGATATTGCCATGATCATTTGTAAAGTTTACAGTGTTTAATAATTTCCTGCGTATCATCAATAATTCTAATGAGGACCTAATATCTATCACTTAAATGTGTATTTAACTTTCGGCTCACTCTGAACCGTTAAGACCTCCTATAAGAGGACATGAAACAAGGTCAATTCTGGTTAAAATCTAGGTTATCTTATCTCATAGACCCAGTCGTTTGAACACGTAAGGAGAGACGAAGTATTAACATCCTTATTATTTAATGAAGCTAAAAGTTACGTTTACACTATATATAAATGTACTAAAGATGAATTAAAAAGTAAACACCAAATTTTAAATGTTAATATCAAAAGATGTTCTTGGAATATTGAGATTAAACAGAGCTTTATACCTACACAACTACTAAATGAATCGTAATGCCGAAAAATATTTAAGTATTTCCATTTAATATTCTGCAAAAAGAAAATGTTATCGTTTTGTAAGAGATCTTTTCATCCTACTCGCTTTATATTAACTTTGATATGCGTATAGTGTTTCGATTCAGATGCAATCTTCATTACTCGTTCTATATTAACTCTCACTTGTGTCAGTACATAGAAATAAGTTTATCTTAAATAATTAATTAAATATAAATGATATTAACTATTTTAATCGCCAGTAAATTACTCAAAAAATAGTTAAATCGTTTAAAATAAAGTTGTTCCTATTATCTTTCGAAACTTTGCTAATATTGACGTTTAAAGTGAAGGGTACCCCTCTTGCCCGCTTTCTTCAAATTTTGGGGTATATATACGATTTGTTTCCATTATAATAATAGATAAAAACGCACTCGCGTGAACCGATGGTGGAAGCCCTGCCATTGGGAGGCTAGACGTTTCTCGTAACCCTAGCCGCTCGCCGCGTACATCTTAAACCTAATGACGCTGATGGAGTAGAAGCCAATGTTACAGATTGGTGTCTATGTGGTATAGACGAAAGACCAGTAGATGGTGGTGTTAGAAGCCAATGTTGCAGATTGGTGTCTATGTGGTATAGACGAAAGACGAAGAACAGAAGATGGTGGTGCTTGGAAGCCAGCAAGTACTGGCTAGTGTCCATGTGGGATGGACAAAGACTAGCAGATTGTGGTCCTTAGATGCCAGTTAGTAAAGACTGGTGTTGGTAGATGAATGGCCAAATTTCCGTGAACCGCGAACGCGTTCCGGAAATCGGGTATTTGTTTGCTCCGATTTGTAAACTGCGAACGCGGTCACGTGGGGTCTGACAGACAGACAGACACACACACACATACACGGCCGGTGTAATACCTCTCCGTGACGTCATCGTCACTCGGAGAGGTAAAAATTGGAGTATTTGAACTAAAACCTAGTATTAAAAAACTTGAAGATACCATTTTTTTCTGGAACAACTATATAGAGCAAAATACTTGTGTAAATAATGTAGAAAAATATTTTGAGTTTAATGAAAATTTAATAAAAAAACTAAGATAATCGATGTTTCATGATCATGTCTTCAAAAGTGAAAATTTTAATATCTGGACTTCAGGCAATTCATTTTCTACACTTATCTTTTACACTTTCCCGTCTTTGTCTGCAATGACAGTTTTTATTAATTATAATATGCCTTTTCCAAAAAATTACTGTTTACAATTATCTACTTCCGAAATAAAATAACCTTTCTCGAATTATTTTTTATCCTTATATGAGAATTGTAAACTGATGCAGCCTGAAGAATAGTACAATATTTAAGTGTACTTTTTAAAAAAATTCATAAACGCGATCCGTTAGTAGGTCACATTACTGATTAAATGATCACAGAAAAAGGTAGTTTTTGAAACCAACGAATGCAACTGTATTGTTAAGAAATGCGCAAAACTCAACCCAAATACTGCTATTACAATAACAACTCTTATCTTTAGAGTTCTTTATCAATATCGGCAAATTGCATTGAGTTCCTGCATTTTTTGTCTCATTACTGACACAAACGCCATGATTTAATGCTAAATTGTTAAAACATAAACATTCACTACTAAAACACTCCCTTGGTGAAAAAGCAGCCGACGACTCGAGGTCGAGGAGCCGTACGAGCGGGATTTTTTTTTCGACAAGGGAGAGCGCAACATTCGGATTTTTTCCCGTGCTGGCGAAATGAGAAGAAATCGCTGGAAACATTACGCCTACGGAGCCTAAGTAACGTATAGGGAGCTAAAATATTAATAACTCATGATATAATTGAACCAAAGTTTCTATTTTTAAAATCCATTGAAAACTCATGAAAACTCAGTTTCGATATATCTATAATTTTGTCTTGTCGAGCTTGTTCGCGCGTTTGATGACATCACTATGACGTGCGGAAAAAGAGGCGCGGGAATCCTATACGCGTCTCGAGCTTCTCGCCAGTCTAAAATCTGCGTCTGATAGGCTACGTTCAGTAACTGGAAATCGGAACAAGTTGGGAAACCAAAATAAACCTCTCCGAGCCGAGACGAATTTACTTTCCAAACACAGTTCCGCAAGCCAATGAGGCAAACCGGAAATACATAGTTCTAATCGGCGAGATATTGCCATGATCATTTAGTTTAAAGCGTTTTAATAATTTCCCGCGTATCCACAATAAATCTAATGAGGACCTAATATCTATCACTTAAATGTGTATTTAACTTCCGGCTCAATCTGAACCGTTAAGACCTCCTATAAGAGGACATGAAACAAGGTCAATTATGGTTAAGATCTAGGTTATCTTATCTCATAGACCCAGTCGTTTCAACACGTATGGAGAGATGAAGAATTAACATCCTTATTATTTAATGAAGCTAAAAGTTACGTTTACACTATATATAAATGTAGTAAAGATGAATTAAAAAGTAAACACCAAATTTTAAATGTTAATATCAAAAGATGTTCTTGGAATATTGAGATGAAACAGAGCTTTATATCTACACAACTACTAAAAGAATCGTAATGCCGAAAAATATTTAAGTATTTCCATTTAATGTTCTGCAAAAAGAAAATGTTATCGTTTTCTAAGAGATCTTTTCACCCTACTCGCTTTATATTAACTTTGATATGCGTGTACTGTTTCGATTCGGATGCAATCTTCATTACTCGTTCTATATTAACTCTCACTTGTGTCAGTACATAGAAATAAGTTTATCTTAAATAATTAATTAAATATAAATTATATTAATTATTTTAATCGCCAGTAAATAACTTTAAAAATAGTTAAATCGTTTAAAATAAAGTTGTTCCTATTTTCTTTCGAAACTTTGCTAATATTGACGTTTAAAGTGAAGGGTACCCCTCTTGCCCGCTTTCTTCAAATTTTGGGGTATATATACGATTCGTTTCCATTATAATAATAGATAAAAACGCATTCGCGTGAACCTTTGGTGGAAGCCCTGCCATTGGGAGGCTAGACGTTTCTCGTAACCCTAGCCGATCGCCGCGTATATCTTAAAACCAAATAATAGATAAAAACGCATTCGCGTGAACCGATGGTGGAAGCCCTGCCATTGGGAGGCTTGACGTTTCTCGTAACCCTAGCCGCTCGCCGCGTATATCTTGATACCAAACGATGACGGTGGAAAAGAAGTCAGAATGTACTGACCGGTGTCCATGTGGAATGGACAAAAGACCTGAAGATGGTGGTGCATAGAAGCTGGTGTCAATGTGGAATTGACGAAGAACAGAAGATGGTGGTGCATAGAAGCTGGTGTCAATGTGAAATTGACGAAGAACAGAAGATGGTAGTGGATAGAAGCTGGTGTCAATGTGGAATTGACGAAGAACAGAAGTTGGTGGTGCTTGGAAACAAGCACGTCCAGACTAGTGTCCATGCAGATTGTGGTCCTTAGAAGCCAGTTAGTAAAGACTGGTGTTGGTAGATGAATGACCAAATTTCCGTGAACCGTGAACGCGTTCCGGAAATCGGGTATTTGTTTGCTCCGATTTGTAAACTGCGAACGCGGTCACGTGGGGTCTGACAGACAGACACACACAGACAGACACGGCCGGTGTAATACCTCTCACGTGACATACGTCACTCGGAGAGGTAAAAAGCCGTTACCGCTACCGATGTGATTTTATCCGAGCGCTACGTCAGAGTGACGTCAGACGTCACTGAACGATTTTTCTCTCTCTGTTGCGTTTGATGATAGTTTCCATGATGGCGTCTGCTAGAGATCTTGGATTGAGTCGAAAACGAAAACTTAACTGTTATTTTTGTTATTAAATGAACTATCTAACGACGATGAAACGGAATTAATTTTAATTCCAGTTGATTTGAAAAGATCTAAAAAGAAAAATGTGTTATTGTTTCGCTAGTGGCTTTGGACTGGATTGTTCGCCATGGCGAACTTCAATTAATGACGTCATAAATCCGATTCGCATCGAAAAAACCTGCTCTTCCAGCCGCTACGATCGGTGTCCCATCGATGCGTAGCGTGACGTAGAAACCGGAAGTGCGAAAAACCGTACAGTAAAAAAATCGGTCTCCGATGCGCGCAGCACTGCGTACGCTAGCAGTTACTGAACGTAGCCATAGTGGAGAGAGTGCCACCATCTCACGTGAAAAAATATATCTGTGACCTCAAACTACTGGAAACGTTTTAGCCTTTCATAAAAAGTGGATTTCAAATAATTTCATATGAAGCATTTTCAAATGCATTTTGCGGCCAAATAACCAGAGATCGGAGAATTAAGAGCTTGCTATTTTTGAATTCACAGAAATTATTACTATCTTTTGTTACATAAATCTGAGGTTTTCCCTTTAAGAAATGAATGATATCGCTTTCTGAGAATTCAATGAGCAGTAAGCAACTTATGTTCCACTCTTTTATACAAAATTCAATTTCTTACCGAAATTATATTCTTTCGCGGACGTCACTCACCTCAAATTTCCAGTTAATTATACTACTCCACCTATGAGCGCAAGAGTCAACTTAACTAGAAACTTTTAGGGAAATTTTGAAATAGTTATAAATTATTCTCTCGTGTCACATGAAAGCCAGCCAGGGTCAGACTATTACATTTGAAGCTCTAATGAGCACCAAAGTAGAAATCAGCTTCAGGGTGGTTTTAAAATCATAGTCTTCTGATTGAGTCAATAACAATTCCAAATGTATACTCACATCGAATGTGTTTTCAGATGTTCAAACATCATACCGCCATCCATTTCTCTTGCCTTTAAAAAAATACAAAACATTAAACTAAATCAAAATAGACACTTCATACACAATCATTTTGCTATCCCCCATTGGACCGAATTCCCAGACGTTAATTCCCAATGTTTTAGAAACTACCGGAACGGCGGATTTGGAATCAATGGGATGATCATATAATCCCACTGATCCGAGTGCAGAATATTTGATTTCGAATCAATGAGATTTATGTACTAATCCTATTGGTCTGATATGAATGCTCTTCACCACATTATGACATCTTGTATGATGTTGTTCCTTATGAGCAGGATCAACGTTTAGGGTTAGACCAGGAACGGAAGTAAACCAAAAGTTACTTTGTTCTGTATTTCAGTTCTGTCAGGTTAGGTTAGTCTAAATGTCAGATTCCAGTCTCTTTTAGCCTAAATGTGATTTCGGCACAGTGGGAGGGAATCGACATTTTCAGGCCTATCTACAATTACACATAAACGGATATATCTGTCACATTCATTAAATGTCGCCATAACTTTGAATTCACGGTGGGTGTGAAGAACGAAGGACCTTAATAAGGAAATAAAAACTATCAAAATTTATTAATTCTAATTGCTGTCACGTTCTTATACCGACTATAGTTTTTACTCGGTGTGGTTATGTAATAACCAACGGACTAATACGCTAATACCCAGTTATTTAATTACTTAGTATAAATAGTGCACGCGATTTCATGGGTATTAAAGACGAAAAGGGGACTAGTTAAAGTGACCTCTTTGGTAGTTCAAAAATCGTGGCACGAAAACGGTTATGAAGTTCAGAATAAAGCTCGGGTTCTAAAAGGAATCGTGGAACGTATCTTATAAGAGTTTGTAAAAGTGTAGAATCATTTTTAAACTCGTCCTACACCTGTATGTATGTTTAAGCCTGAATTAACGCTAACTATAAAAAGGAAAAACTCGGACAAGGATAATTGTATATTTTCAATTAAGTTATGCCCTTAAATTTTTATGAGCAATTATTATTAATTAGTTACACTTCTCTTCACTAGATAGAGCATGAGCCGGCCCAAGGAGACAAAATATTCCAATTAAAACTATTACTTTTATACCAGGTAGCGCCATTGAAATTAAAAACAAACTAGGAAATCTAAAAGCATATAGGAGAACATAAAAGCACTCTCCTTTATAAAGTTGAATATCTTAAAAAGTTAAAATTGGCACACACTATCTTTATAAAATTGAATTATTTTATTAAACTATACCAGAAACTATCTAGTTTGTACCAGGAAACACCTTGGAAGTTAGTGACATAATCAATAAAACCTTGGAAGAAACAGGGAAATGACTTACAAATTTTTAATAACATTCAGCATCACTTTAAAATATGAATATCTTGAAACTAGCACGCACAATCTAGATTAAATTCAAATATGCATAAAGCGTATAAATAACCACCAGAAACTATGTAGTTGATACCAGAATCCGTATGATTCTACTGAATCGTTATAGGTTTGGAGATTTCGGCTCCTTCCCTCTCGTCTTCAAGAAAATACGCCCTGCAAACCTAATCGATCATTAATTATTTAACTCGCAAAAATTTGGGAATCATCTCAAGACTTAATTGGGACACGTGAATCATCTCAAGCCTTATTTGGGACACGCGAATCATCTCAAGCCTTATTGGGGACCCGCGAATCATCTCAAGCCTTATTGGGGACCCGCGAATCATCTCAAGCCTTATTCGGGACACGTGAATCATCTCAAGCCTTATTTGGGACACGCGAATCATCTCAAGACTTAATTGGGAGACGTGAAACATCTCAAGACTTAAATGGCACACGTGAATCATCTCAAAACCTAATTGGGACACGTGAATAATCTCAAGACTTAATTGGTATTATAACACACTTGAAATAGGTTACAATAGACTATTGATAACGTTTATCATAGAATCATTTACATAGTATGCATGAGTTCTTTTTTGCACATCATTCAACCGTGCTTATTGTTAATCAATTATTAAATTACCTTATATTATGTCCTCTTGATAAAAAGAAGTGAAGCTGTGGCGACTGGTTAATTACACAGCACTTGTTAAATCACAGAAAATTAGATTGTTTGTCAATTATACCACTCGCGTAAACGCTCTAGAATTACAAAAATAAACACCTAAAATGTTTCGCTTTGTCCTAACTCTTCGTTTGTTAAACGACGCTGCTTTCGGGAATTAAACACAAAATATACGGATAGATGACAGGCCACGAAAGAGCTTCACCACTAGTTCGTGTAATGTTTCAGCGCGCTATGGCGAAAACCGTGGGTCAGAAAAAGAGCAGTATTCGATTAACGTTCCTATACTTGAAAAGGTAAAGCTTTGTTGAATAATTTTGCGTGACCGAAAAACGTTTCTTTTTCTTCTTTTTTGCCCTGCAATTAAGAGTTATTTCAAAAGAAGTTAAACTCTTGAGTTTTGCTTTATTCAAGGCAATTGCGTGATATAAATCTTTTCTGGGAACCTTTCCCAAAAGTTTATATTTCAATTATAACGTCATAAAGAGCAACTTCGAAAGAACTTTATTTAGTCAAGCGAGCAGCGAGCGAGTTTTTATACGCGAGAAATGAGTTTGTTTTTTACGCAAATAACTTATTGATATCGTTGTTTTGGTCCTAATTCATTCTCAATCTCAATATTAGAAATAATTTGATATCATATTGTGTCGGGGGTAATTTCTACACTTTGAAGACGCTCCCTCGAAATCATCTAATCTGACACCAGAAATATGTGTTCCGGAATTCGAAATATCAAATAAAATAGAAATGAGGCGAAACATCATAAACAAGAAGGCCCAAAGGCTGGACCCTGATAGTTGCCACATCGTTATATATTTGATTAGCACATAAATAAAAATAAAATAAATATAAAGACCAAAAGACACAAATTCAGAAGTATCCGACCCCACAAATAGTGTGCTCCGTCATTCCTGACCCATAGAGAAAAATTAGAGGTGTGCGGTTAACCGTTTCAATCGAATAATTCGATCGAATACCGAACCGAATAATTCGACTCGGTATTCGATAAGCCCATTTTCACTATTCGATTCGAATATCGAATACCGAACTGACTATTTGGTTAAAGTTCGACTACCATAAATTTAGGTCCTTGGCACTAGAGAGACCCACCTTATTTAAAAAAAGATCATCCCAATTTTATTTGTCTCCCATCAAAAACTACCAGTAAGTGCATAGGAAAATTTTAAGAAATACTTGACCACCAATGAGGAGAGGTATTTTGAAATTTAGGAGCTTAAAAATGTTCTTCTCCTTGCTTTGTATTGACTATTGGTGAATATTAGGATTACTACCCGATTAACCGCGAATAGTTGGCCTAGTATTCGCGAATATTAGGGTTAAATATTCGCGGTTACTAGGCTTAACTATTCGCGATTAATCTGGAAGGAAAAAAATTACCAAGGCCCAACTATTCGGTATTCGATTTGAAATAAACTATTCGATTCGGTATTTGATAAGGAAAATATTTTGGTATTCGATAACCAGTTCGATACCCAAAAAAGTGGTATTCGCACACCCCTAAGAAAAATTAAACGAAGAAAACTCGCCATTTCTGTCACGCCCTCGTGGTACAGTGGTAGTGCGTCTCACTTCATTGCGCGTGCAACCAGGCTGCAATTAAGATACATTTTAACTAAAATAAATTCTCTAACCGAGCTCAGTTCCTCCTATGGGTGGTTTGTGGTACTAAAGCGAAAACTGCGGCCACAACAACAACTACAACTAGGCTAGGCCTACTTCAAGTATTACGGCTCGGGTCAAACTAGCCTATCATATACTACGATGTGTCTAAAAAGATAGGGTACGCAGTTATCTTTAGGTTTGAAGCTTGAATTAATTTCAATTTGCTTAACTTAACTAAAGAGTTTCAATAAAGAGCTTAAAATATGCTTCGATTAATAGTGATAATAGTTTAAATGATCATCCACGCTAGCAGATTTAAGGAGTACTACTTGCTGCATTAAAAACATTGTAGAAGTCGGTGTCGTAATGAAGCTCAATCTGTTGGCTGAGATATGTGAAGTCAAACGCCTATAAACAAAATATCAAAAATCAGAACCACACACTTTTAATGATATTAAAACAGTTACTGTCTTACTGACGTCCATCCTAATAGCCTATCATCTACACGGATCGATCTAGTTTGGCCTATTATTGATCTACAATGAATCATCTTGTTTGGCCTATTATTGATCAACAACGATTCATCTAGTTTGGCCATATTATTGATCCACAACGAATTATCAAGTTTGGCCTATTATTGATCAACAACGATTCATCTAGTTCGGCCTATGATTGTTCTATTTTGACCTATTATTGATCTACAATCATTGTTCTAGTTTGGAATATTATTGATCTACAATGACTTACCTAGTTTGGCCTATTATTGATCTACAATGATTCAACTAGTTTGGCCTATTATTGATCTACAATGATTCACCTAGTTTGGCCTATTATTGATCAAAAGCGATTCATCTAGTTCGGCCTATGATTGTTCTATTTTGGCCTATTATTGATCTACAATGATTGTTCTAGTTTGGAATATTATTGATCTACAATGACTCACCTAGTTTGGCAGAGAATATGCAGCCATTATACCGTACAAGATGGCGGCCACTCAAGGGGGAGGAGTCGGGTTTTCCCGATCTCTCTCTCTTTACCTGTCAAGATTTGATTGATTGCTTGTATGGGCTTATAACAAAAGATGGTTTTGTAGGAATAAAGACCATAATATAAAGTAAAAAAGTTATTTTATTTTCTTTAAAAGTATAGGTTCTAATATTAAGGATATTTTTTCAATTTTCATTTTAAAATGCATTTGATTTATTCTAAAATAATTCCTTCTATCTTCGTAAGGAAGAAGATAAATTTTAATATTATTTTTAAATCTTACGTAAGGAATTAAGCCTTTCTTTGATATACAACGCGTTAAGTTGTTTTCTAACGTAGAGTTCCAAAACTAATCTTTCGAGATCTTTAGTTTTGACTTTAAAGGTGTGATAAAGTTCTTCCGGGTTTTCTTGAGGTTTTTCCGGTGGATTTTCCTCAGTCTTGACTTTTATATTTTTGGTGTACGTCTCTGTTTCATCAATGGTAAAGGGTATATTTTTAGTAGGCCTACCTCTGATAAAATTACATTTAGGGAAATGTTTTAAATGTTCTTCGTAAGGATTATCGGTCGGTTTCCATGCTAGCAAAATCCTGTTGCATTCGAAACATTGTACTAGATCATCGGTATGTAACGAATAAAACCCCGCTCTGCTTAAAGCTTTTTTATAGTTTTCATCTTGAGGCCAGGAGTAAAAAGAATGATATCTTTGCAGCTCGGAGTTCATGATGCTGAATGAAAATTCTTATAGGAATATCTGAGTTATATCCCCCTAAATTTACTACCCCCTCCTTTTTTTACCTCTCCGAGTGACGTATGTCACGGAGAGGTTCTGTAACGATCGTGTGTGTCTGTGTGTCTGTCTGTGTGTGTGTCTGTGTGTCTGTTGTTACACCCACGTGACCGCGTTCGCAGTTTCCAAATCGGAGCAAACGTGTTCGCCATTTCCGAACTGCTTTCACAGTCACGGAAATGGCTACTCTACTTGAGTTCTCACACCACCATCTTCTGGTCTTTGTCCATCCCACACGGACACCAGTCTGTACTTACTGGCTTCTAATCACCACCAACTTATGGCCTTCGTCCATCCCACATGGACACCAGTCTGTACTTACTGGCTTCTAATCACCACCAACTTATGGCCTTCGTCATCCCAAATGGACACCAGTCTGTACATACTGACTTCTAACCACCACCATCTTCTGGTCATTGTCTTTCCCACATGGACACCAGTCTGTACTTATTGGCTTCTAACACCACCATCTTCTGTTCATTGTCCATCACACATGGACACCAGTCTGTACACCTGGCTTCTACACCACCATGTTCTGGTCTATGTTTTTGTCCATTCCACATGGACACCAGTCTGCACACCTGGCTTCTACTCCATCGTCATTGTTGGGTTTAAGACATTCGCGGCGATGAGCTAGGGTTACGAGAAACGTCTAGCCTCCCTAGGGTGGGTTGTCCACGATAGGTTTTGGCAATTGCGGTTGTTCTTGCTTTTAACTGTAGTTCGACACCCTTATATACTACCTATTTGATTAAGGCGAAGCAACCGGCGTATGCTTCACTTCAAACGCCAATATTAGTCAAGTCTCTCAAGAATGTTTAATTGTTCTTTTTTTAAAACGATGTAACGTTCAATAAGGCGAATAACTAACGAAGAAAATATTAAATATTAATTATATTTATCTTATTATTTAAGATAATCTTGTTTCTCAATTCAAAATTAATACGGAAAGAGTTAAAAAGCAGTCTATGTTTTTGTTTGTGTGTGTCCGTCCGTTGTTACAGTAGTGCGCTGCGTTAGAAGTTCGTTTTGTTTTGATGTGTAAAGGAATCCTACAGAACCATAATATTCCCTTTATCCTTAATATAAAGTGAATATGTGGAAATATTTTTCGTAATTATTATGCATTTAGTAGTTTTGTAGCTTTAAAGCTCTATTTCATTTTGATATTCCAAAGAATTTTTTTAATATTATTATTTAAAATGGATGTTTATATATTACTTAAGCTATACTACATCTGTTTATAGCATAATCCTTTCTTAAGTGAATACAAGCACAACGCTACTATGTTGGTCAAATGAACTTTTATTTGTCAAAAGGCCTAGTGAACCGAAAACTAAAAGCTTGGGTTTGTTTTTCGTTTCTGTTATGCAGAGACATTAACGGTTCAGAGTGAGCCGAAAGTTAAATACACTTTTAAATAAATAGGCTTAGATTTTAAAATCTATGGTGGAAATCTGGGCCGCGTTCAGCAGAGCCCAGTGCTGTTAGCAGTGTTCTGCATAACGGGATTCTGTTTTTGAATTTTGACGTCACGGTGCTTAGCGCTGAGCTAGCGCGGTCTTCAAAGAAAATAGTCGGCTCTTTGGATAACGTGACGTAAAACGCGTAGTTCTCAGCTTGGCGAAAAAACCATGGAGGAATTAATACAAATAGCTATATGGGACTATAGCTATTTAAATGGCGTGCTTTGTATACTGCTTTAATATTTCATAAATTTTAACTTAAGAAACATTTCCATATCTGGGTAAATAAGTTTGTAAGTAGTCGTCTTGACTCGGAGAGGTAATATTTTGGTTTTCCCAACTTGTTTACTTTCCCCCCCTTTAATATATGAAATAAAAGAAAACAGTATTAAAAAAAGGTGACATTTATTTTTTAAAAATACAAAAGAGATTACAAAGAGTATTTGTTAACAAAAGGATTAAGTTAATCTTTACGGGCGCGCTTCAACATGTTTGTAACAATGACGTCATTTTTCAACCGATCTCGTCCAAACTGTCTCATGAATGATTTGTGGCTCTTTCTTTTTGTTCTTTGTATTATATACATAATACAATATAGTCCGCATGTCGAATATGACAAGTTTTGAAGTCTTCTTTTGTTAAACGACCATTTCCTTGAATTTCTTTTAACAAATTCTTTAATCGAGGGGAGAAAGTTCCCTAAAGCCAAGGAATCAAAGTAATAACCCCTTCTGTTTCCATCAAAGTAAACGGATACCCAGTGGGATCCGTCTTCATAGTGATTGTCTAAATTTATTATAATGGATGAAGGAAACTTGTCAATTTTTTCGGGTAATAAATCACTTGGGTAAACACCTAGGAAATGTGGCGTGAATCGTAGAAAGCGTCTTATCTGATCGGCGTTCATTATTTGTTTAACAAACGATTGACACGTTTCTATTTTTATCTATTTGTAACATAGCCTGGAATTCGGCTAATACGATACAACTAAGTGTAGTGGGTGTGGGTTTTTCAAATCCCAATTCTAATCTTAATTGTCCTTGCTTCGTGGGACTCCAATGATCTGAATGACTCGCGTAACCGTCATGTGTTAAGTCTAAACAGTATATGGCGTAACCCGAGGCAAAGTCGTCCATAGAGATGTTGTTCCCCTTGTCATTGTAGTGGGAGTTTGACCCCGAAAATAAAGTGTAATAGCTTCGGACAAATTGCTTTTTACTGAAGTTGGGTCTCAAGGCTCTGGATGGGTATTGTTCGGAATTGATGAATGCTGCTAGATGATTGACATTCCAATGTCCAAAGTCGAAAGGGTTACTATCCAATGTTCCATTGTAAGCAAGGATTTATTTACCCCAATCTCTCAGAAGAGAAGCCTTGAGACTCTTACATGATCATCCCCTATCTGCCCATAGAGGAAAATACAAAACAAGAGAAAAAGTAGGACACAGATATTGGTGGCCTGATCTTGACAAAGACGTCACACAATACGTCAGAGAATGCGTCCTTTGCCAACAATACAAGATCAGTAACCGTAGAACACCTGGTCTTATGATATCTACAGTTCCGACTGGACCATTCGACAAAATAGGAGTCGACATCATGGGACCCTTTCCGATCAGCAGAAGAGGATACCGATTTCTTCTTGTCTTTACGGATTACATGACCAAATTCGTGGAATTAGTCCCATTAAAAAGAATAACAGCCGACGCATGCGCCCTCGCATTGAAGAACTTTGTATGTCGATGGGGAGCACCGAAACAAATTCTAAGCGACAGAGGAACTCAGTTTGTGTCCTCCCTATGGCGTAACACGTGTAAATTATTCAACATTGGACCAATTCACACATCGCCGTATCACCCTCAGTCGAACATCACGGAGCGGGTGAACCGAGTCCTTGGAGAAACCATCTCCATATATGTTGAAAATAATCACAGAACGTGGGATGAAACACTGAACGCTCTTGCGTTCGCGATAAACTCAGCGCCCCACGAAACGACCAAAAGATCTCCCTTTTATTTAAACATGGGACGAGAACCGAGACTCCCATGGGACATCGACATAGGGATGCCCATAGAGGAATTTGAAGATCGTTCGGAGACCCTGAAGACCTTAAAGGATCAGTGGAAATTAACTAAGACTTTCTCCAAATTCGCTCAAGCCAAACAGAAAAAATACTATGACCTCAGAAGAGAAAATCTAGAATTCGACATTGGGACAATCGTTTGGAAATTGACTCACCCCCTATCAAATGCTAACTTGGGACGAATGGCCAAACTATGTCCGAAGTGGACAGGTCCCTACAAAATCATCGAGAAGAGGAGCCCACTAGTCTATGTCCTAGAAGACATGATCTCGGGACAAAAGACCGGCCCAATTAATATGTCGCAACTCAAATTGTACCAAACTCCTGAAGTACCGTTAGAGGGAATCGAAGGGACGCCTTCTCCAGGAGAAGAGTTGGGACAACCAGCCGAAATTGACACAACCACTGAAGACCCTATTCAGAGAAATGAAAACCAACAATCCGAAGCAGTTACCTCCCCACGGAGACCCAGAGCGCAAACTCCAGAGAGAGTGCCGCCTCAACAGACACCAGAGGAAATCTCCCCCGAAGGAATCATTCAGGAAATTGACAATACTGTCCCGAAGGAACCTTTTCCTC
Organism: Phalangium opilio; assembly: GCF_054372755.1. Lineage (NCBI taxonomy): Eukaryota > Metazoa > Arthropoda > Arachnida > Opiliones > Phalangiidae > Phalangium > Phalangium opilio. The sequence continues at coordinate 3,548,465 of NW_028324186.1, read as the reverse complement.
CAGTAGAAGACACCCACACGCCGCCTCCGGAAGGAACACGTCCCTCAAGAAGTACCACAGGAAAGACCTCACCCTTCCTCTGAATCTTTCGAGGAAGTTGTTGAGATGATCGGACCTTTCCGATTTGTGGACAAGATACCGAAAACGAGATCGGAAGAAGTCCGACCAACGTAAGAAGTCCGACCAACGTAAGAAGTCCGACCAACGTAAGAAGTCCGACCAACGTAAGAAGTCCGACCAACGGAAGAAGTCCGACCAACGGAAGAAGTCCGACCAACGGCAGAAATCCGACCCACGGACGAAAGTCAAATGAATATAGTCAACCCAGAAGTGATACATCAGGAACCCACACCACTGACCTCTGATCCTAAAGTTCCAGTGGCATCTTCAAGACCAGAAAGAGAAAAGAGAGACCACCCGACTACAACAACAACTGAAGACGTTAAACCTAAGAAAAAGATTCTTCGAAAATTAAGTACTTCAACGGATGTCTACAGAATAACAGAACCGGAACAGGAAAAGAGAGGTCTTACAACCCCTTTGTCCATCGCGCAGGAACCAACTCCAAGACCTAAGCGGAACACGGCGAGTAGCAGTATCTCAACTGACGAGCCAGAGATCCCCGATCTCCGCAAAAGAAGTCACCCGACTACCACGTCTTCCGTCAGGAGAAGGAAAAAGAAACCGTTGCGAAAAGTATCTAGCAGAAACGTTACGACATCAAAAGAATCGTCCCTCTCGCGTCCCCAAGCAGAAAGACGAAGAGAACTGCGTCTGCCAGACCAACTCAGTTCGTCTTCAGAAGATATAGACCAGAAGGTAGACAGACAACAACGAAGAAAGCGCATGAGAGCTACGACGACAAGCTCGTCGACAAAACCTTTGAAGAAGACGCCGAAACTCCATACCCTATCAACTAGTCCCGAAGGCGAACCCCCTCGACCGACAAACGAAGAAATTTTGACATCGCCGTCAGCCGCGAGCCAAAACCCTTTAGTTCCCCTGGATGAACTGTCAGAACCGTACAACCCGGCAAAGTAGATCTAGATATATACTATTATCCACCGGGAGGAAAGAAGCGCAGGAAACGCTCGACAAATGAAGTGGCTCAGTACCTACGCATTAACAACATTACGGACTTAGACCCGATAGACTTCTGTTTTAAGCTCAAACCTATTGCAAAACCACCTTGGGAAAGGGTTCGACTAGCTCACCCGAGGCGGTTGGCGCCCACAGCTGTTTAATCAGAACAACGTGTTCCTACCATTGCGATTCGTCACGCTCGATCCCAATGGGAACCCTTCTTATATCCCTATGGGACTCTTTTCTAATTCTTTTCTTTTTAGATGGCTACTCCTCCGCTGTATTGGAGATTGGCTCCTCGAAGACAACGAGGCCGGATGTCCACAGTCGCACCTGAGGATTTCCTATTACGTCCAATCCCCAGAGAGCATCCAATTGTTTCATTCCCTGTCGCCCACTCGTTCGGCCCACTTTCCCGCGAGGAAGAACCGACGCCCGCCGAACAAGTCCGTCCTCCTCGGATCGCGCCTCCGGTTCCGGAACCAGACATACTGATTCTACACGACGAAAACGAGGATCTGGGACACGACCTTCAGCAAGACCCCGTTCGCCCTGACCCAAGGTTGTTGCCCAGGATCCCGAAAATTTTCCCCCTCTCGCTGACGTCCCACAACAGGACCCGCCTATAGTGGACGCCCCACGACCCCTCACGCCTGAACTAGTGCAAGAACCTGAGCCCGAGCAGGAACCGATATCAGACCTCGTCGACGCAGATGTCCCACGACCGCCAAATCCATTTCCGCTCAGATCTCAGGCCTACCGGGATTACGAGGACTATGGCCCCCTTCCCATCCCACAGGACAGGCTGTACCAATTTGATGAATATGATAAACTGTTCCTCGAGGAGTTACCATATCTCCAGGAACCTCCGAAAGATCGGGACCAGTTCCCAGTTGCTTGGGAGGGGATCCCCAACGGTATCGCCATCCGCCTTTATCCGATTCATCCGGACGGGTATCCAATTTTGCGCCGTCCAAGCGCGACTTACGTATGCCAGGCATGCGCCGCAGTCGGGCGCCATTTTTCTTCGCTCTGCCCACGCAAGTTCATACTCCGGGACCGACATCATGGAAACATGAAAACACGAATACACCCCGATTGAACATTCGCCTTATATCCATTACGTGCCTTTTTTTTATTTCCCCGCTATCCTTTTCTCTTTTCTTTTCCTATTTCCCTGCTTTCTTCTCCGTCTTCTCCTTCTTTTCCGAGGGGGTGCATGCAGCGGCCTCACCTCTGAAGCCGTTGCAGACGATGATGGAGGGCTGAGCACCCTGGTCCACTTTTGGGATTATGTTCAGCCCCCATCATCTAAGCTCCTCCTCCTTTCCTATCCCATCCAAAAAACCCCTGTTCCCAAACTCAAACCGAGACGAGAAGGAACGCCGGTTTGTTGTAATAAGTTAGTTCACTTTTTGTTTCCGAACAGTAAGTTCGCTTTTGTTTTCTGCGGGTTAGCTCCGTTTTTGTTCTTGAACGAAGTTAGTTCGTGTTCGTTTTCGCGGGACCAGGCACGGGTCTGTTTAGAACGAAAGTTTTGTCGCGAACGAACAATTTTGTATGTCGCGTGAAATCGCGCCTCCAGAAATTGGATCCTCATAAAATTTACTCAAGTCCAATTTCAAAAAATCAATAAAGAATTATTCGAAGTTCGACTTCAAGGTATGTTTATTTTTCTTTGATTTCAATTCCCTTGTAGGACGATAGTGACGATTTGAGTTAGGCCTACATAACTCCCCACGCTATCGGACCTTAGGGACTTGTAACGCGAAACCCCCTCAACGACCGGCCATATAATTTCCCGGGGGGCGAACCGTTACAAGCTTTTAAATAAAACTTGACGTACGTTACGTTTCGCAAGTTACATATAATGTAATGAAACCGGAAAATGTTCATTAACCGAAAGTTCACAGACATATCTCCTCTCCACATTAACGGAACGATCTTACTGCTACCCTAAAATAAAAAAAATATTGAAATACTGCTAATTGACAACTTGGTTAGTGAACATATTTATGGTCTTACAGATAAGAACGAGAATCTGAAATCCATGATTTTAGCTTCAATGTTTAATCGTTACGAGTCCCTTCCAGAGCGTGTTGCATTGAACAAAAGCACTCTGACTAGTGGTCACCTATACTGTTAATTGACAAAAACTTTAATGTCTTCCCAAGTGTTTTACAAAATGTTTTATTTCCGTTCAAATCTTTTCAAGATTTGCTTACATGTTTAAGTTGTATACTGTAACACTAGAGAACTATAAGCTGCTACAGGTATGCATTATAAATCGTTATGTGTTGTTCTGGAGAGCATTACTTATATTGCAATTGTTTGGGAGATCATTAGTTATATTGCAATTGTTTGGGAGATCATTAGTTATATTGCAATTGTTTGGGAGATCATTAGTTATATTGCAATTGTTTGGGAGATCATTAGTTATATTGCAATTGTTTGGGAGATCATTAGTTATATTGCAATTGTTTGGGAGATCATTAGTTATATTGCAATTGTTTGGGAGATCATTAGTTATATTGCAATTGTTTGGGAGATCATTAGTTATATTGCAATTGTTTGGGAGATCATTAGTTATATTGCAATTGTTTGGGAGATCATTAGTTATATTGCAATTGTTTGGGAGATCATTAGTTATATTGCAATTGTTTGGGAGATCATTAGTTATATTGCAATTGTTTGGGAGATCATTAGTTATATTGCAATTGTTTGGGAGATCATTAGTTATATTGCAATTGTTTGGGAGGTCATTAGTTATATTGCAATTGTTTGGGAGGTCATTAGTTATATTGCAATTGTTTGGGAGGTCATTAGTTATATTGCAATTGTTTGGGAGATCATTAGTTATATTGCAATTGTTTGGGAGATCATTAGTTATATTGCAATTGTTTGGGAGATCATTAGTTATATTGCAATTGTTTGGGAGGTCATTAGTTATATTGCAATTGTTTGGGAGATCATTAGTTATATTGCAATTGTTTGGGAGATCATTAGTTATATTGCAATTGTTTGGGAGATCATTAGTTATATTGCAATTGTTTGGGAGATCATTAGTTATATTGCAATTGTTTGGGAGATCATTAGTTATATTGCAACTATTTGGGAGATCATTAGTTATATTGCAATTGTTTGGGAGATCATTAGTTATATTGCAATTGTTTGGGAGATCATTAGTTATATTGCAATTGTTTGGGAGATCATTAGTTATATTGCAATTGTTTGGGAGATCATTAGTTATATGGCAATTGTTTGGGAGATCATTAGTTATATCGCAATTGTTTGGGAGATCATTAGTTATATCGCAATTGTTTGGGAGATCATTAGTTATATCGCAATTGTTTGGGAGATCATTAGTTATATCGCAATTGTTTGGGAGATCATTAGTTATATCGCAATTGTTTGGGAGATCATTAGTTATATCGCAATTGTTTGGGAGATCATTAGTTATATCGCAATTGTTTGGGAGATCATTAGTTATATCGCAATTGTTTGGGAGATCATTAGTTATATTTCAATTGTTTGGGAGATCATTAGTTATATCGCAATTGTTTGGGAGATCATTAGTTGTATCGCAATTGTTTGGGAGATCATTAGTTGTATCGCAATTGTTTGGGAGATCATTAGTTGTATCGCAATTGTTTGGGAGATCATTAGTTGTATCGCAATTGTTTGGGAGATCATTAGTTGTATCGCAATTGTTTGGGAGATCATTAGTTGTATCGCAATTGTTTGGGAGATCATTAGTTGTATCGCAATTGTTTGGGAGATCATTAGTTGTATCGCAATTGTTTGGGAGATCATTAGTTATATCGCAATTGTTTGGGAGATCATTAGTTATATCGCAATTGTTTGGGAGATCATTAGTTATATCGCAATTGTTTGGGAGATCATTAGTTATATCGCAATTGTTTGGGAGATCATTAGTTATATCGCAATTATTCTGGAGATCATTAGTTATATTGCAATGTTTCTGGAGATCATTACGCAATTATTCTGGAGATCATGACTTATATTTCAATTATTCAAAGATTTTAATGTTTTAAAGAAAAGTTCAGGTAACATAACATTGTGCCTCTTACGCGAGTGATCGAGTGGGCTATCTTACCCTTACCTCTCTTAGCCTGTGAGAATTCAACCAATACCCTTCGGGGTATGAGGTTCGATTTAGCATACGCCACTTAATCAATGACGACGCAGTAACCTCATTTTTCAGAATCAATTTAATGCTAATTATTTTGTAATAAGAGATCGTTAACTTATTTTAAATATTTTTGACATTTATATTTAGAAATGGGCGGTTCTATTTAGTATAATGCTATGATAGCTGAACTTTTTCCTATAATAAAATGCAACAGAGGGGTTAATGGTTCCTTCGTTACTGTCAAAGTCATTAAAAACCTTGTTTTCGCAACCCTATTTACGAGATCTTAGTGAAATAGGAATACATACATTCAAAAGACATTATTAAGCCCCCATATTTCCCTTGTTAATTTCTTATTTCTAAAAGGGTTTTGTGGGCCGGGATTAAATACCTCATCAAGCCTAATAATTCTTTAGTCTTTTTGTTATTTTAAAGATTGGCAGCAACACAAGTTCCTAGGCGTGGGCAAAAGGCAAAGTGCAGAGAGATAAAATTCGTCATGCATAATGATTAGTCAGCCTTTTCCCACAAAAATAAGCCTAGATACGTGGAGAAAATGGCTACACAATTATTGCTATAATATGTACACTGTCTTAAAGCAAAACATATTTTGAAGGAACTTAAGTTACCTCCACAGCATTTCTAGTACTTATGAACCTATTCAATAAGTTCTCTCACAGTGCTGGTATTAAATGATTTGGAAATATAAGGTGTAGTGTTCAAATCCGGGGTAATAATTAGTCGGGATAATTATACACTTAAGATTTACTCTACATTTAATAAAGGTTGGTATAGTACATGATTCAGGATGGGAGTAACGCGGTTACGTTACCGTCCAGAGCCTGGGAGAGAGCAAGCGTGTTTCCCGTCAGGAGGTAGGCTCGAGCCTGTTATTATTGAGACTAGCGCCATCTCTTTCTTATATGGAATATAGTTTACATGTGGATATGACAATACTCACCCGTTAGATTTTAAGTTCGAGGTTCATAGTAAGTTAAGCACGAGAATTCAAAAGTTCAAAATAATACTAATGATGGCTTTTAAGAATTTAGTTTTACATTTTTAAAAGGGACTGTGGTTGTGCAATTAATGTAATAATGTTGTTAAACAAATTGTAAAGTTATTATTTTAAAATGGCTTCAACTATTCTGAATTTGTACTACTCTAAGGAATCAACATTTGATTGTCTCAGAGTCAGGTTATAATTTGATTGCTAAATTTAGGCAATTTAGGCAATGACGTTTTAAAGGTTTAGCCGTGTAGGAGCTCGTCTGTTTCGGATAGGACGATTGGAGGTCTTGCTTGGTGTCTCGACTTCTTTCGCTATGGATGGAGCTTCTGCTGAGGACTGTCTCTCTTGTGATGGGATTGGTACTTGTTGTACTATTGGTTCCGTCCCGCTGCTGGCAGTTGGATATGGTGGTACCAAGGACAAAGGTGTCCCCAAGAAAGCTTTAACGTTGGGAGAGGCTGTTTCGCCGTCAGTCTGTACTGGAATCTTTCGAGATAGTCGGATATGATTCTGGTGTCTGGTGATGCTTCCCCCTGGAACATCGATGCGATACATCATTTGGCCCTGGTGGGCGGCGATTGTGCCTGGGGACCATCTCGGGCCTTTGCCAAAATTTCCGGCAAAAACTGGGTCATCCAGCTGGAATTTCCTCGTATTCGGCGCACAGGTTGGAACCATTAGAGTTTCCTGAGCGGACGAGAGTTTGTGTGGATGTCAAAGATCCAAACGGGTCTGAATTGTGCGGGCCCCAAACATGATGTCATACGGTGGTTTTTCCTAGACCACTGGGGCGCGGCGATGGTTCGTGAGAATGTGAGCTAGTCTGCATGCTAAAGTAGCAGTTGTGAAGGTGTCTAAACCAAATTAATGATGTCTGTGGAATCTGTGGTTCTACCGTCTTGTTTGCAGAAACTGCTTTTCACGGTGCGTGCACTGCGCTCGGTAGCACAAAATAGCTTTAAAAATATATTTTCCAACCTTTTTGCGAATAAACAGGCACCCACTTTGGTAATAAGGAGTACCTTTCAGAAATTAAAAGTATAATTCGGACCCTTTTGGGGTTTTAAATATTACGTAATTCGGTAGCACAAAATACCTCTCACAGCTTTAAAACTACATTTTCGAATCTTTTCTAGTGTTAACAGGTACCCGCCTCGGTAATAAGGAGTACCTTTACAAATTTGAAGGTATAATTATGGCCTATGTTGGGGTTTAAAAGGTTCCAATTCGGTACCACAAAATACTTTGTACTAATCAAAAAAATATTTTTTAGAAGTAAAAATACCTTTTTTTAGAAGTAAAAATACCTTTTTTAGAAGTAAAAATACCTTTTTTAGAAGTAAAAATACCTTTTTTAGAAGTAAAAATACCTTTTTTAGAAGTTAAAATATTTTTTAGAAGTAGCTTAGAATACCTTTAAAGAAAGGCATTACGTATTACCAAATGTGGATGAGAGGGAAAGTATGACAATGGCCATAGAGCCTGTGTTAAAAAACGCGGACATCAAAGTTTCGCCAATAACTATTTAGCCTATTAGTGACTGATGGACTTCCATACTCGCGACTGAAAGTAGTTCAGACATTTATACTCCTTGGTTTAACCATAGCCCACTTGATCACGCGCATCACGACGCAAGCTGCTCGCGCTATAGCTAAATTACCGAGATTTGTTTTAAACGTATCTAGTTTTATGTCCTCTTCTATTGCTTCACTAACCTTACTAAAATCCATATTATACCTTCAAATACCTTTTAAAGCATTACCAGCTACTCTGTCCTGACTACAAACACAAATCGAGGAAGTTCTAGCATACATAATAGCAGACGACGGTAACCGCGTAACCGCGAATTAACACGACTTACACAAGACCTATTTTAAGGGAGTGAACAGGCCCAGTATAGCTGTGCCAATAAAACGGTCAACTACGGCGAAACTCTGATGACTCGCGACTTTTGGCCATTTTCATACTTTTCCTCTCATCCACTTTTGGTATTACCTTTAAAGGTACGTTTGTGATGCATAGTAATTTATTTGTCATAGAACTATACCAATGATAACAGAAGATACGTCCAATAGGGTCTTAATTGTTACTGACCAGTGACCACTATGTCACGTGATTAGGCCTATGGCCCAGTTGCTCAACGTAATCGGTGCACACGATTGTACCTTTGACTGTACTAACTGTTGCGAGGTCTCGAATCAAAATGGTGGATAACTTTGGGAACTCTTGTTGCCCAAATGGAGTTATTGGAAATCAATGATTACTTTTTTGTGACGCCTCGACAGTTGGGCAAATATTTTTGAAATAAAACAAACTTAGATTAAAAATATTGGACGTGCAAGGTTTAATAAGGTGAAAAAGGGTTTCCTACTTGACAATATTTGTCTTTCTAAAACACAATTCAACAGTGAAGAAGAAACAAAACGCTTGGGTAGCTTTATCATTAAATGGCGAGTTTTATTGAAATCGTTAAGTTTTGAACATGTCTATTACTCAGTACGCGTAAATACATTAATAATATTTCACTAATAAGCAAAAATGTGTACCTTTTAATAACGTTAGATATATATCGAAATGAAATTGTGTCCCCTCAGAAAAACAAATCTTCAAAATTTCGCTGTAACCGGAAGTTGATGTCAGTTTCCTAGGACGTAAATGATGAAAATTATACAATAACCAAGAAGTGATATCTAGTTTATTAGGGAGAAGGTATAAATTTGCCACATTTCCAGCTTTATCTCGCAATTTTCATAGGCTTCGCTTCTTTCTCTCTTGAGAACATAATCTGTGAGTTTATGGAACTTTGAGAATTTCCATAAGAAATGAGAAACTCTGCGTCACTTTCATTTGGTGAACCCGAAAATGCTAACCTTTCCGGAGAGATAACAGGGGTTCTAACAGCTGAAGGAGCTGGAGAAATAGCCTTTACTAAATTTGCATTAGATTGTACTAGTTGAGGTAGGGCATTTGCTATTACCGTGAAACTATTCACCATGGCCTGAAATAGGGGGAGTAAATGATTTCCTACATCCTCAGCGGATGTATTTGGACCAAATTGGAAATTACTAGGAGGAATTGGAAGGATATCCCCTGTAGTTCCATTTGAGGAAAGTTGGTGAGGATCAGTCCCTGGAGGCCTAGGATGGGAAGTATTCTCCTCCACATTAAGATTACGTCGTGATCCAATCTTAGACTGTAAAGTACTGAAAAAGCGAACTTTTGGCCTAACACTAGGTACTCCTGTATCGGAACCTGATGCATTATTCCCAGCAGAGGAAGGGATAGTTAAAGGGGTAGAAGACCCCGCAAGAGGAGGAATGCCTCTCATCGGAAAGAGTTGATAGGGAGTTTCTCCCGAGGCTAAAGGGTTTAAGTAGGAAACAATAGTCTTCTCTTCCTTTTTCCTTCTTGTTAAGTCCTCCATGTAAAGCAAGTTGTTAAAAGAAGCTGCAAGATCTTCCTCCCGTTCTGCCGGTAGTAAGGAATTAAACTCCTCCTCTTCCGAATCTTCTTCATTGTAAGACGGTTGATCGCCGTCGTCTTCTTCCTTCTGGGTCGATCTCCATTTTTGGTTATCCATAGGGTTTTGACTTTGGGCCATTAATATAGGGTTTATTAATTAATACAACAATAGATCTTATATGAAACAATGAATAACAATACTAATTTTAATTAATTACAGTCAATGATTAAGTTGGATTAAGTGAATGATAATTAAATTGGGTAAAACTGCGTTATTAATCAACGAGAGAGCCGAGGCTTAATATCCCGCGTGGGGGGCGTTGAAATCTCACCGGTAACAACAACAATGTTTAGGGACAAAACGAGGCTTAAGGCCTAACATGTTTCGAGTCTTTCGGGTCCCTGTTCGGGCGCCATTTATGTAACCCTCAATAGAATATTTAAACGAAAGGGAATATCTTCCCGAGGGCCATAAAATAAAATAAGGACAACTTACAATTTAATCCAAATTCAACATCAATTTTATTTCAGTTTACTGATATAGGGATAAACCCGTAACCGAACTGGTATACAAAAGTCGATCCGTCTTAGGAGAAATCATAAACAGAACTGATTAGCAAAAACTAAATTATCCTAGATCACATGTGAGGAAGGGGGAGTGGCTTGTGACATGGAGGCTAGATATGCCCTGCCAGAACCAAGGAGTGGAAGCTCCAAGAATTCTGGCAGCCATGTTACAATATGATCACCCGTTGTTGGGGGCTTCTTATATCTGGGATTTGATCACCTGCCGTTGGTGGCTTCTAATATCTGGGATTTGAAACCTGTCGATGGGGGCTGAGAATACCTGAGGCTTGAAACGTACCGTTGGGGGCTGTGAATATCTTGGATTTTATACCTGCCGTTGGGGGCTTCTAAAATCTGGGATTTGATCACCTGCCGTTGGGGGGCTGCTAATATCTTAGATTTGAAACCAGCCGTTGGGGGCTGCTAATATCTGGGATTTGATCACGTCCCGTTGGGGGCTGCTAATATCTTGGATATTAAACTTGCCGTAGGGGTATAGGAATATCTGGGATTTGAAACTTGCCGTTGGAGGCTGGAAATATCTGGAATTTGATACCTGCCGTTGGGAGCTGGAAATATCTGGGATTTGATACCTGCCGTTGGGGGCTTAATAATTCTTGGATATGATCACCCGTTGTTGGGGACTTCTAATATCTGGGATTTGAAACCTGTCGATGGGGGCTGGGAATATCTGAGATTTGAAACCTGCCGTTGGGAGCTGTGAATATCTGAGGCTTGAAACGTACCGTTGGGGGCTGTGAATATCTTGGATTTTATACCTGCCGTTGGGGGCTTCTAAAATCTGGGATTTGATCACCTGCCGTTGGGGGCTTCTAATATCTTAGATTTGAAACCTGCCGCTGGGGGCTGCTAATATCTGGGATTTGATCACGTGCCGTTGGGGGTTGCTAATATCTTGGATATGAAACTTGCCGTAGGGGTATAGGAATATCTGGGATTTGAAACTTGCCGTTGGGGGCTGGAAATATCTGGAATTTGATTCCGGCCGTTGGTAGCTGGAAATATGTGGGATTAGATACCTGCCGTTGGGGGCTTAATAATTCTTGGATATGATCACCCGTTGTTGGGGGCTTCTAATATCTGGGATTTGATCACCTGCCGTTGGTGGCTACTAATATCTGAGATTTGATCACCTTCCGTTGGTGGCTACTAATATCTGAGATTTGATCACCTGCCGTTGGTGGCTTCTAATATCGAAGATTTGATCACCTGCCGTTGGAGGCTGCTAAAATCTAAGAATTGAAACCTTTCCTTGGGGGCTTCTAAAATCTGGGATTTTATCACCTGCCGTTGGGGGTTTCTAATATCTGGGATTTGATCACCTGCCGATGGTGGCTTCTAATATCTGGGATTTGATCACCTGCCGATGGTTGCTTCTAATATCTGGGATTTGATCACGAGCTGTTGGTGGCTTCTAACATCTGGGATTTGATCACTTGCCGTTGGTGGCTTCTAATAACTGGGATTTGATCACCTGCCGTTGGGGGCTGCTAATATCTGTGATTGAAACTTGCTGTTGGGGGCTGGAAATATCTGGAATTTGATACCTGCCGTTGGGAGCTGGAAATATCTGGGATTTGATACCTGCCGTTGGGGGCTTAATAACTCTTGGATATGATCACCTGTTGTTGGTGGCTACTAATATCTGAGATTTGATCACCTACAGGATATGTTTTAGGAGCGATACTTAGGCCCCGTTCTCAAGTAATTCTGCCTCCATTACCTCCTGTTATGAATGCATTTAATCGGGCAGATGTAACACGTGAACAAATTCTAGATCCTAATATACAGAATCTTAAGGCTCAATTAGAAGCTAATGATAGAGTTAGTCCATTATATGAAATCATAGATGGTCTTGTTTATCGTAAGCGCTATGGTAATCAACCGCGTAAGATTTACCTACCTAGTACACTACGTCCTCAAACGTTACACTTATTTCACACACACATGACTGCTGGTCATAGAGGTAGAGATAGTACGTATGAACGTATTCGTTTTAGATATTATTGGCCTACTTTGAAAAAGAATGTAGCCTTATTTGTGTCTACGTGCCTTATGTGCCAACAATATAAAGGACGCAACCGCAAAACTCCTGGGTTAAGGCACTCTACAGTGGTAGAACAACCTTGGGATTTAGTTGGGGTTGACATTTTAGGTCCTTTACCTCTTAGTCCCAAGCGTAATCGTTACATCTTAGTGTATGTGGATTATTATACTCGCTATGTAAAACTAATACCACTAAAGAACATCACCGCTGATACAGTAAGTCAGACTCTTAAAGGTCTGATCCTGCATTGGTGAGCCCCTTTGGCTATATTTTCAGACAATGGAACGCAATTTGTGTCTCGTGTCTGGAAAGATACTTGTACGCAATTCAACGTTACATGCACCTACACTACCCCGTACCACCCTCAGACTAATGCTACTGAACGTGTTAATAAGTCGATAGGCATTATGTTAGGTATCTATGTAGGGAATGAACACCGTAATTGGGATCGTAACTTAGATTTATTAGAGTTTTCTCTCAATACAACACCTCATGGGACAACAAGACGAACTCCGTTCTACTTGAATCATGGTAGAAAAGCACGCCTACCTTGGGAACTTCCAACGGAGCCTTTTCAGTCTCCTGACCTGACCCAAGCTGGCAATAGATTAGAGGATAGAGTTACTCAATTACAGGCTGACATTCTTGCCGTTAGGACTTACATAGATCGTATGCAAGCCAAGCAACAACATTATTATAATCAGCGTAGAGAGGAGTGGGAATTAGATGTAAGCATGTATGTTTGGAAGGTCTTACATCCCCAATCCCATGGTGCTACTTACTTCTCAGCTAAATTGGCTCCCAAATGGGATGGTCCATATCGCATAGTTGAAAAACTGGACGAATTACGTTATGTAATTGAGGAGGTCGCAACAGGGAAACGATCTTTGGACAATATAGCCCATTTAAAGCTATATCGTACCACTGATCGCTTTTTACCATCTTCCACTCCCACTTTGGATGACTCTGATCCAGAGGAACTGCGTGCTGTCTCGGACATAGACAGTCCTCGAACACCAGTCCGTCCTAGTACTTCAAGTCCTCCTGCAACGCCACATACTAGTCCGCAATATTTTACCTTGCGTGATCTAGCTTATGGGCCGAGTCCAGTTCAACCATGTCCACCATTACCTCAACCTGGACCTAGTTCAGCGCCACAATTTGTTCCACCTTCAACATTGGAACAGTCTTCTAACCGCAAACGCACGGCACCGTCGTCGTCTTCGGAGGAGGAGGAGGAGGAGGAAGTCTGCGACCCCAAAATGGCTCGTGTCGCTCTGGATATTGCAGACGAAGATCCTGCACATGAGGATTCCACACCTCATCATCTTCGGCAATATCCTTTGCTCACCAGGCAAACCCTTCGTCCATTCCACCATGGTTTCATACGAGAAGTGGTGCAGAAACGGGTTGTTCAGCCAGGTGGTACGGACCGAGATATTTATTACTACGCGCCGGAGCCGTTCAGACGAAAACTACGTTCCAAACGTGAAGTGGATGCCTACTTAAGGACATATCCATTTCTTCATCTTACGTCTGACAATTTTGATTATCGGGTACATGCTATATATGCTCCTCCATGGAGGTCAGGGAAAAGTCAGGGAAAATGAGATTGGGGCCAAAAAGTCAGGGAAAAGTCAGGGAAATTGAAAATTTGCCCATAAAGTTGGAAATAATTCTGTTGCTTAAAGTTCTGTTAGGAAAAATTTAGTTTGTGTGCAAAAATATGTTGATGATAGCGAGAGCAGCTTGCGTCGTGATGCGCGTGATCGAGTGGGCTATGACTAGGCACACACTCTAGTGACTAGTAGCGACCCTCTAAGGTGGTGGCGGCGGCGGCGGCGGCGGCAACATGGAATGAGAGTCTCGTGGAGTATCGAATTGGCGGGTACGCGTACGCCGCAGGCATGCCGCGCCGTTTTATTGTTGTCATGACCGAAGTTTAACTGTAAGTTCAATTTGTTACTCAAATTTCACTCACAATAAATTTGAAATATTAAAGCAAAATAAACCTGTATATGTTCTTATGTATAATCTAGAATTTTCATCATGATTAGGCGTATAAATATAACCAGTATTGTTTAATTAAGGCTTAAATTTTATATCAAAGCTCTTTTAACATTTTTAAAAAAGATATAAAAAAATTTTGACTTAAATTACGAAGGACTCCTATGTAAACCAGACCTTGGTCTGATAGGAATATCCTAATAAAGCTTTACTTATTAAGGTTTCTACCAAGTCATCAAAGAAAACTATTTTTAAAAATGATTGGCTCAATCCCGATTTACACCCGGAATATCAAATTTGTCTTCAGCCTGTAAAAGTAGATGCAAATAAAGCATCTTGCAAAATTTGTAACAAGACATTTACACTGAGCAATATGGGAGTACAAGCTATAAAAAGTCACGCTGCCGGTCCTAATCACATCAAAAATGTACAAAGTGCTACCCAGTGACAAGTGGGAATCTCTTCCTTGTTTAAATCAATGACCAAGGAAAAATCCCCTAGCACATCAACTGAAGTTTCTGTACAGAACCAAACTGTGACTGAAACTGAGTCAGAGTCGTCTGCACAAGGGCAGTTATCAATAACAGGCTATCTCCTCAAAGAAAAAGTAACCTCTGCTGAAATACTGTAGGCATTACGACTAGTGCAAAAAAGGCAGTCGTTTCATTCTTTAAATGAAGACAGTGATCTTTTTAAAAGAATGTTCCCAGGTAGCAAGATTGCAGAAGAATTTCCTATGAAAGAGAAGAAAGCGAAGTACGTCATAACATACGGTTTAGCTCCGTATTTTCAAGATCGACTTAAAAAACATTTGGATGAAGTTGAAACTTTTGTAATATGCTTTGACGAAGCATTAAACAAGGTATCGCAGAGAGGCCAAATGGACATCCACATTAGATTTTGAGATAATGTTCGTGACCAGGTTTTAATTCAGTATTTATGGGTTACGCTACAGCTAAAGATATTCTTGCCAAGTTTAAAGAAGGTAATTCTCCCTTGAAAACGGAGAACATTCTACAAATAAGTATGGATGGCCCTAATGTGAACTGGTCATTTTTGACCTCATTAAGAGATGAAAAAGAGGTAGAGCCCAGCGATCGGAAAATCTTAGACTTGGGATCTTGCGGGTTGCATGTCTTAAATGGAGCCTTGCCTTGCAAACTGGACATAAGTTTGTTAAATGGGATGTAACCCCTTTCCTAAGAGGAATATATTATTTGCTAAAGGACACCCCAGCTAGACGAGCTGATTATACATCTGTTACGGGGTCGACAATCTTCCCACAAAAGTTTTGCGCCATAAGGTGGTTCGAAAATGCCAAGTGTGCAGAAAGGGCCTTTAAAATCTATCAAGATATTAAGAAATACGTCTCTTCTGCTAAATTGCCATCAAATATATCTGTTACCAATGTTAAGAACGGAGTGAGTGACCCTTTGATGCTTCCTAAATTGGCATTTTTCAAAACCATTGCCAGTGATTTGGAGCCTTTTTTACGTCGCTTTCAATCTGATCTGCCGCTTGGACCGTATTTGTACCCTGCACTTTTAGAGGTGGTTAAGGTTTTGTTGAGAAGATGCGTTACTCCAGCTGTTATTGGAAGTGCAAATTCAATAGTTAAACTTCGCAACATCGACTTGTCAAACAACGAAAACTTGTTAGGCCCAGTTAAGGTTGACATCGGTTTTGGAGCGTCTGCACAGTTAGCTAAGGCCAACGGTATCAGCGAAAAACAAAAACGGGAATTTCAAATGCAATGCAGAGATTTTGTAACAGCTACAGCCAAGAAAATTTTGGAACGTTCCCATTGAAATATAGCCTTGTTAAAGGGATCCCATCTTTAGACCCAGAACTAATATCGAAAAAGCCTAAAATCACGCAAGAAAGATTGAAAATTTGCCTGAAAGCATTGTTTAGCAGTAATTGGATTGAAGAAAGTGTCGCAGAAAAAGCTCAGCAGCAATTCAAAAAGTGAATTGAAAGTCAAATTTGAAAAATTTCTTAAAGAACCAAAACAAGGTGAAGAAAAAAGACTTGATAACTTCTACTCCGACACGATGTCAGAATCTAAGTACAAAGATCTATGGAACGTTTGTAAACTAGTTTTAACATTTTCCCATGGCAACGCCTGTGTAGAAAGTGGCTTTTCCATCAATAAGGGAATGTTGGTGGAAAATTTACACGAAGATTCACTGAAAGCCTTGCGTCACGTTAGTGATGGTATTTCCGCTTCCGGTGGTCTAAACCAAATTGACGTAGAAAAGAATATGCTCAGATTTGTCAAAGGGGCTCGCACCAAATATGAATGTGCACTTAAAGATAAAGTCGATAACGATGAAAAAATTAAAAAGTTAAAGAACTGAAGAAAAGAAAACTCAGCGAATTAAAAGAATTAAAAGAATTAAAAGCGAAAAAACTAAAGATGGCACTCACTCGTTCATTAGAAGACGAGGAACTTAACAAGAGCATAAGAAAACTAGAGATGGAAGTATTAAATTAAAAAAATGGTTGTGGTGTGTCCTAAAGTTCCTAAACCTTTGTGATAATCAATTTAAAATGTGATAAATTTGATCTCAAATGCCGGTAAAGTTCAAAATTACTCAATTGTTTCATTTGTAAACCAAAATAAAGCCATTTTTAAATATATTTTCGTCATATCTCTATATAATTAGTCTGTGTGAATTTTCATAAATGGTCAGGGAAATTCATGAAAAATGGTCAGGGAAAACCTGGAAAAGTCAGGGAAATTCATTCCTAAAATTTTGTACTAACCCTGTTAAGGTAACATTATTTGAAATTTATAAATACGCGGATTACAACGAAGGAGACTGAAAACGATGTCTAGTAGGTAGAAGGACACGTAATATTATGCGGTATACAAAGTAGAGAAGACTGAGGCTTAACAATCGTAAAGCTTTCGATTAAAACGTTTAATAAGAACTACTTATCTTCAAGCTTAGCGGCATCAAATAATGGGTCAATTGAAAGGTGAAGATGAATTTACTATTGAGCGCTCTTGTGATGAATGATGAAAAAGAAAATGTAAACACTGTTTGGCTGTTTAACTAGTTAAAACTAATGAAGGTGTGGTCTCTTGAGGAGGTAAGCACAACTGATTTGAAGCAACAATGTCATAAATTCAAAGTAAACATTAAAAAAATTCATGAACCCATAACATTTCATGAGTTTGCCATTTTAAAGAAGTCAACCCTGTGCACAAGGAACCAACAGTTTAACAGCAATGTACAAAAACCGAAAAACATTTAGTCAGAGCTTCATGTTCTGGTTTGGCTCTTCATAAAAAAGGTAGACCGCAGTGCAAACCTCTTTCAGCTGCCTCAGCATGCAATCCGCAAGGAGTCAATATTCAATGTCCAAATGCTTGAATGCACCACCTCCTAAACTCCCAAGTGAAAGTACAGTGATGCCAAACCAAAATTCCTCTCCATAACCTTGATAATAAAACCAAAGTTCGCATAAGCATATTAACAGTTTTCTTATTATGCAGAAAATTACAACTCTATTTAACCACTGCACTGAAAACAATAACGAATCAAGATTTGTTTAAAATGTTTAACTTTCTAGATAATCCTTGTATGAACTAAAAAAGTTTAAGTGATGTCTCCAATGACATAGATGGAAAATATAGAATGGTATGAAATCCATATGTCTGTAAAAAAGAAATTGCCTAAAGACTGTGCCCTGAAACAATTGATCAAGGAAAAGAAGAAAAAGATCACAAGTGGATGATTGAGAGTAGGAAAAGATTCTCTGGCTCGACGTAATAAGCAATATAAACGTATACCTGATAAAAAAGAGAAGACTGGCCACTAACAATCGGAAAGTATCTTTAATCGTCAAATTTCAAGGGTAACAAAAAACTCAATATGAAAACGACACTGAAGAATTAGCGTTTCAAAGATATGTGGAGGTTTACAGCTATGATGTAAAATTGGTGTGGATTTGTTGTCAATCCCCTCACATCTTGGCTAGCAGAAGCAGATTCCATATTGAAAACCAGAAGGAGACAATTATGTATTGAAAAAAGGAAAAAAAAAATATTACGGTCAGATTCAACCAGGATAGCAGTTTTACATTTGGAACAATGTCACTTGGTCATTTATAGCAAAAAATAGGACAACATACTAGTCACTGTAGTAAAAAAAAATTATTTTGTTTTGAAATTGGTTGAAAATTTAAAATACCTTTATTTTTTAGATACGCAAGTTAGTGGGATAAAATTGTAAAATTGAGTAACAATTAAAATCATTTCATTTTTTAAAAACCAAATATCCATTTCATTAAAATCTAACTTCATCTGATACTGTTATCCAGACTTTCCCTCTAATATATTTTTCCCTGACCTGTAAGGTCCATTTTCACTTTCCCTGACTTTTAGTTTTTAGGACCATTTTCAATTTCCCAGACTTTTCCCTGACTTTTTAGGACCATTTTCAATTTCCCAGACTTTTCCCTGACTTTTTAGGACCATTTTCAATTTCCCTGACTTTTTAGGACCATTTTCAATTTCCCTGACTTTTTAGGACCATTTTCAATTTCCCAGACTTTTCCCTGACTTTTTAGGACTATTTTCAATTTCCCAGACTTTTCCCTGACTTTTTAGGACCATTTTCAATTTCCCTGACTTTTCAGGCCCATTTTCAATTTCCCAGACTTTTTAGGACCATTTTCAATTTCCCAGACATGTCCCTGACTATTTAGGCCCATTTTCAATTTCCCAGACTTTTTAGGCTCATTTTAAACTTCCCAGGCTTTCCCCTGACTTTTTAGGCTCATGTTCAATATCCCAGACTTTTCCCTGACTTTTTAGGCCCAATTTCAATCGAAAAAGTTATTAAATGAAAAAATCTATATGGTTATAATTATGTTGAAATGAAAGCTATTAAATCCATCTCTTTGTCATTTGGCTCCGTTAATTTCTGAAACTTACCAAAAACTAGTGTATTACATATTTAACCAAAATTTATGTTAATTAACCAAACCAAAAAACGTTATGAAATAAAGAGCCGGAGAATGGATCCCCTTAAAACCAGAACCAAGACCTGTTAGTGTTAGTTTGAAACAACTTTTGAAAATGAACACTTTCGTTTCGTTGATATTTACCTACGATAATTTCAGAAACTTTGAAGGCTTAGTTGCAGAACCACTGTAACACTAAACAGTGTGTTACACATTAAACATAAACCAAAATTAATATAATTTTAACTATACATCGTGTTATAAAAGCCTTCATAAAAAACGCGCCCTCAAAATACAAAAGCTACGTTATTATGTCGAAAATTAAGGAAACATGTTAGAGAACCAATCAACAGCAATCTTTTTCACGTTTAATACAGAATTTGAATTTAAATAATGCAAATGTAAAATTTTATGAAATGAAAGAATCTATACAGTTCTGTTTGTAATTATTTCCCTTGAAAAGTTATCGCCAACGTTCAGTCAGCTTTCATCATTAAGGTGTAAATTTACTTCAAGAGCTTATTAATATGTCTCAGCTGCCACAGATAACAATGTAGTAATTGATTGATCTACCAGTAAGATTAATAATTAATTTAATTAATTATAATTTATTTCAACCTACCAAAGTATTCGTAATGGGTGGCTTTTATCCCAAATAACCGAAGTTGATGTTGCCTATAACATGACAACAATCATTCATAACGCTATTTTGACCGAGACTTAGCGAAAATGCTTAATAATAAAATATCCTGGTGAATTTCTAGTTTAAAAATAATTGTAGTAATTTTCAATGACGTTTTCTACGACAATAATAAAAATCAGATCTAATTAGCCTCCAGTTTAATTTCAATCCAAAATTTTGCTTTTAACCGACTGATCAAAAACGCCTTGTTTTTATTGCTTAATCGCCCTCTAACGGCGTGAATCACGACAAAAACGCCGTTAGTTCAATATAAAAAATTAGGGCTAAAATGCGTGTCTCTAACAGTGCTAAAACGCAATAACTTTTAATACCCAAAACAACGTAAGTCACAGTATGTGTTTTTAATGATAAAAATCAATATTTAAACTTAATTTTTCATAATGAAACTATGGGAAGGCACATCCATGAACAGTTATCTTTCATTTAAGATGGTTCCCAAACGTAACTAATGAATAGTTTCCTTTAAATTCCTTCCCAAAAAAGGTAATTTTTCAAAAAAATCCCATGTTATCTCTATGGAAGAATTAAGTATCTTTCACTAAAGGTCGGATTCATTTTATGGATTCTAAAACCACCCTTAGCAACTTTATTATAGAATTAACTATTAGATGGATCTTTTTGAAATTTTAACCACAAAATAAGGGCCCGAAGTTTAGTTCACTGGAAAAATTTCAAAGCAGCAAACACAATACGAAAAACGTTACAGCCAATCAAAAAACCCTCCTTATATATTAGAGGCAGTATCAAGTCTTATCTAAGAGAGCTACCGCTCTCCTAGAATTTGCGTGAAAAACAAACTCATTTCTCGCATATAAAAACTCGCTCGCTTAACTAAATAAAGTTCTGTCGAAATTGCTCTTTATGGCGTTATAATTGAAATATTAACTTTTGGGAAAGGTTCCCAGGAATGATTTTAAGCACGCAATTGCGTTGAACAAAGCGGAACTCAAGAGTTTAACTTCTTTCTAAATAAATCACGTCCAACCACAACAGCTTATTTCTAGATTTTTGTTCTTAATTGCAAGGCATAAAAGCGGACAAAAAAAACGTTTTTTCGTCACGCGAAATTATTGAATAAAGCTTTACCTTTTCAAGTATAGAAACATTAATCGAATGCTGCTCTTTTTCTGACCCACGGTTTTCGCCATAGCCCGCTGAAACATATCACGAATGAATGGTGAAGCTCATTCGTGTCCTGCCATCTTTTAATATACTTTGTATTTCATGCCCAAAAACAGCGTTGTTTAGCACACGAAGCGTGAGTTGAAAGAGAAATATTTAAGGTCTTTATTTTTGCATATTTGTAAAACATTCCATGCGAATTTTAATTTCCAAGAGCGTTACAATCTCACTTTCTGTGATTTGACGATGCGTAATTAACCACTCGCCGAAGGTCCACTTTTATCAAGAAGACAAAATATTTAAAGGTAATTAAGAATTGATTACGGCCGACACGGATGAATGATGTGTGCGGAAAAGACTCTGTGCTGGTGCTCGAAAGATAAGTGATTGATCTATATCTATATAAATCAAAGTCATGACTGACTGACTGATAATCAACTCCCAGCCCAAAACGCTTGCCCAAGAAGACTGAAATTTTGCAGGATCTTTGCACAGTAGAAGAAGGGTACTAAGAAAGATATTTTCAATCCGCCGCCATCTTAATAAATTGCGATCAGAAATGTAAAAAAATGTTCTCTATTGAACAAATCCCGCGCCTAATTCAACCGATTTTACAAATTTATAGTAAACTGTTTTCCTTTAACCTATAGACGGACTTAATGTTTTTTGGGTTCGATTTATT
Source organism: Phalangium opilio (assembly GCF_054372755.1). Lineage (NCBI taxonomy): Eukaryota > Metazoa > Arthropoda > Arachnida > Opiliones > Phalangiidae > Phalangium > Phalangium opilio. The sequence continues at coordinate 3,526,629 of NW_028324186.1, read as the reverse complement.
GCCATATTTTTAAATGGCGGACAAAAATTTAAAAACCCCTTTTTTATGGAATAATGACCGCACGAAAAGTAATAAAAAATGTCCCGACGCGCTGACGGGCAACGCCGAGTGCCTTCGCTCCTAGGGTGCTACAAAAAAAATTAATCATCAGTAGAATCAACCCATTATTTAAAGAATTTTAATGGAAGTTCTTATTACACGCGAGCGGCGCCGCGGGTAACAGCTAGTTTTAAAATAAAACGTATCTTATTGGTAGTGTTTTATAAAAGATCTCTGTTGAAATAACAAACCCCTGTTCTGTGAAAAAAAGTCATCCTTTCTTTGTGTGTGGAATTTTTTCATTCGCTTATCCCATTTAGTCTTGAATATTTTCACGTATCCTTTCTTGCCGTAAGATATACAGGGTGTTTTCGAAAGGTCTGGCCAAATTTAGGTAGCGTGTTCTTGGAGTTACTCCGAGTGAAAAATTACAAAGAACCATGTACCTAAATTACGCCATTTCAGAGTTATGAGCTTTCAATAGTAGCCCAAAAATCAACAAAATTGTGAAACTTGTATTATGGCTTGCTCATCTTGTTTTCCATAAAATGCTGAATTGCATAAGCCAACCGAAAGAAATGAAAGACTAACAGTTTGGAAACAGAAGGGGGCGATTGTGTGTAGAAGTTTGATGTCGCTAAGAAACATGTTTACATTTCATTTACACAGGTTGTTTTAATGGTCATTAACACAGGTACATTTAATTGTTATCAACACAGGTACCTTTAATGTTTATTACCACAGGTACATTTAATTCTTATTAAACACAGGTACTTTTAATTTTTATTAACATAGGTACATTTAATTCTTATTAACACAGGTACATTTAATTCTTATTAACACAGGTACATTTAATTCTTATTAACACAGGTACATTTAATTCTTATTAACACAGGTACATTTAATTCTTATTAACACAGGTACATTTAATTCTTATTAACACAGGTTGTGCAGAGAGATTGAAATGCAGTTTAGAAGAATTGTTCAAAGTGTTCACTATCAACGTTTATGCAAACTTGGGCACGTCTTGTAAAGGATTCTCGAACACGGTGAAAGATGTCAGGCGTGTTTTGGATACTCTCACATCCGTCAATTATGCGTTGTCTCAGGTCTTGGACATCACGGACTTCGGTGCGGTAGATCAAGTCTTTGAGAAGTCCCCAAAGAAAAAAAATGCACGGATTTAAATCCGGAGATCAAGCTGGCCGCTCAACAGGTCCACCTCGACCTACCCACCTCCCGGGGAACATGGCATCAAGATGGGCTCTAACTTGACGACTGAAATGTGGTGGCACCCCGTCGTGCATGAACCACATTCGTTGATGCAATCTTAATCGCCCTCTTCTGTTTCCAAACTGTTAGTCTCTCATTTCTTTCGGTTGGCTTATGCAATTGAGCCTTTTATCGAAAACAAGATGAGCAAGTCATAATACAAGTTTCACCATTTTGTTGATTTTGGGGCTGCTTTTGAAAGCTCATAACTCTGAAATGGCGTAATTTAGGTACATGTTTCTTTGGAATTTTTCTCTTAGAGTGACTCCAAGAACACGCTACCTAAATTTGGCCAGACTTTTCAAAAACAACCTGTATTAGCCAAAATTTTAACACAAAAATAAAAAATCAAGTATATTACTATGGTGTTCTATTGGTTTAACGTAACACCCTTAAAGTGAGAAACTATATGGAATTAAGACATGGGAATTCGGTTCAATATCAGGACATAGCAAAATATTCAAGTTTCAATTTTGATTTAGTTTTAATGCTTTGCATTATTTAAAGGTAAGAGAAATGGATGACGGTATGATTTTCGACCATCTGAAAACTCATTCGATGTGAGTATAAAGCAGATATTTTAAATGTCTCAATGAGAAACTAACAATTTAAAACCGCAACCAGAATTTTCTTTGTTCATTAGAGCTGAAAATGTTATAGTCTAACCTTGGCTGGTATTTACGTGACATGAGACAATAAATTATTCGTATTTATAAATTCCACAAAATGTTTTTACTTAAATTGACTCTTAATTGAGCTCATAGGTCGAGTATTTAAAATAATTTGAATCACGATTTGATGTATTGAAAATGTGTCAGGAGTCTCGTCCGGGTTAAACAAAAATTTATTATGAACTGGTATTTCGATTAAAAGAGTGAAACATGCTGCTTACAATTCAGTTGAATTCCCAATGTTAAGTGATAAAATTTAATTTTAAACCAATATAATTCCCTAATATCCCAATCACTCCCTAACTGTTGATATTTTTGTACTGGTTTTACTACGCCTCGATGCCCAAAGTTAGCGTTTTTTCCGTAGAAAATAAACGAAAGGAGTAGCAGACCAGCTGCGCAGAGAGACCAACTTCACGTTTTTACCGGTCGAGCTCATTTAAGCTGTTAGCTGTTACTTTTTTCATTTAATTTTTAGGCTTTTCCATCGGTAGCTTTGAACGTCAGTTGTGATATACGCCTTTGCTATGCTTTGGTTGCGGTCGGCTTTATTATCAACACTTTCATTTGCGCTAAACGCGGAAGGCTAAAGGCAACCCCAGGCTCTGTTTAGGGAAGCTCAATCACGTAGAGAGTGTTCCTAGCATAGACCCCATCTCCTCTGAAGTTGTTTCTTATATGGAAAAGTCAAATTTGTCAATTTGAGGGGATCTCGTGCAGCGCATACGCCATCATGAATGAGATTTTTCACTAGGCTGCAATGAGTCGGGCTGAAGACCCTGACGTAATTAATATGAATTTTAAATATTATGATATCATGGCCCAAATAACTATATTTTCAAGCCGCTTCTCTTCAAAAGACGCGAGTTTTCTCTTAAAGGAGGGTAAAGTGGAAAATAAAGTGATTTTTTATCGATTCTTCAACTAAATATATGACCAGTCTGCATTATGAAACATTCAGGAAATACATCCCATTGATTTTAATATTCAAATTAGGTTGAGATTTTAAAAACAGTCTTAAATTAGGACCTCCGATCAATCTCGTAACGCCCTGCCTTTTTGTTAACAAAATTCTAGTGATTCAAAGTTTGAGGGAATAAGGGAGTTGTCGGTGATCCTTCCCTACAGGTGCCGACTACCCCGTGTCCGCAGGCGGTGACTTACCCCAATTTCACCATTCGTCACCGCCTGTACAAACCTTATCTTCTTCCCTGTTTACGACCTAGCACTCAATTGCGGGTTTTCTTATCATTTATTGCGAATCAATCTCGTTACATACCGTAAATTTCCAAAAACTGTTAAAGAGGCATACGTCAACAATTGCTGTTCAATAATTTTAGAAATTAAGTTTCTTAAAACGATACAATTAGAATTAAGGTAAATTATTGACGATTTTAATATCAATTATATTTATTTACTTAATTAAGAAAAACCTATTAATTGTGTCTCGACTATGACAGGTTATTTTGTTTTCCCAACTTGTACTTTATCCGAGTGACGATAAAATCTGGGAGTGGTATTAGACTGAACGTGTATGTCTGTTTGTCACCGCGTTCGCAGTTGGCAAATCGGAGTAAGCGTATATGCAATATCCGGACCGTGTTCACAGTAAGCAATATTGGCTTCTACTCCGTCATTGCCGTTTGGGCTAAGATTCACGAGGCGAGCGGCTAGGGTTACGAGATACGTTTAGCCTCCCAATTTTTTGGGATCCCACCAAGGGTTCACGCAAATGGGCTTTTTTATCGTTTACTGTGAATCAATCGTCTTATATACCCTTAATTTTCTAAAAATTCTTAAAGAGGCCTACGACAGAATTAAAGCTTCATCAATAGCTATGATTACAATTATTTTAGGAATAACGTTTCTAAAAATGATTTAACTAGAAATAGGGTAGATCATTGATTGTACCGACAGAAGTATCTTTTGGTTGGACTACTGTTGAAAGTAGGTCCGTTAAAGCATGGAAATCAAGTGGAATAGCTAACGTAGTGAAATACAATTTCCGAAATTTCTGTGATTTGTGATAGCGGTCGTTAAATGTCGAACATGTTTGTTCCCATTTTCAAACTTCGAACGTGCACACACGCAGACAGTAACAGAACCTCTCCGTGACATACCTGATTTGGAGAGTTAAAACGTGTATAAAAGTGAAAAAATAGGCAACCGTCTTGAAACGAGACAATACCAATATGGTTGTTCCCCATAGTGGACTTTTTCGATTCTGTCTAAAAGTGCTTATCGAGAAAAGATTCCTCAAGTTGTCAATTTTCGGTTACCGTTTCCCAAAAAGATTCTACGCTGATTTTAATATCGGCAACCCGTTACACAAGCCTTACCTAAAACCGAATTTTTTATTCCCTCGCAAACCGTTTTTCGATATAAAATCTTACTGGTAAGGAGTACCTACTTTCTAAGAATTAATATGGTGTTTCTTTGCAGGTTTGACGAATTCAAAAATCAACTCTTTTACAATGTAATAAACATTTTGACCACAAATAAATATAAATCTGAGCATTTAAAGTTGTTTTTTAGGGGAAAGAGGTTGATGTTGTACGCTACGTGGACGAACATTTGAACCGTACATCGCTTCCGCTACAATACGATTATTTTGCAACGCTAACAGCATATCCGTATATATCAGATGTTAGTTCTGATATATTTGGGGCATTCACCCTAGAGGTAAGTTTTTACGATATTGCAACAAAAATAAGTAATTTTGAGCTACTTGCATGGGTTGACGCCAAATTGTCAGAAATAAATAGGTCACGCATCACGAAAATATTTTCCCCAGTATTTTTTGGACTTCTTACTGGCTGCTATTTATTCCGTTTTCAGACAAAGAACATCCGTAAAAGATATTTTTTGTGGCGAACTTTAATTGGCTTAATTTCAATTACGGTTTAACTAAATTAGGAACCTTAATTTCGAAACGTGGAAGAAAAGTATAAAAACTCAAAGAATACGGCATAGACGCTGCCAATTTTAAAATTGGCAGCGTCTATGTCGTTCTCTGAACTATGAATCAGACGATCGTCAGTTATCAAAACCATGGCCCGCGTCCTCACTTACGCGATCAAGTTAGCTTTGCCAAACAAAATCTTCTTTCTGAATTTCGGAGTACGAAAATGGCGGCCTATCACGTGATCATATTTTCCCCGGAAAATACCGCGGGTTTCTTGAGACATACGCGGCGATAAAATGGACTTTACTTTTCTACATGTGTAAGTTTAGAACACGTTGAATGAAAGGTCCATTGTTTACCACTGGACAACCCACAACAAGAGGGGTGGCGTAGCGGTTAGCGCTTTCGCCTCGCAGCAAGAGGATCCCGGGTTCGATCCCGGACTGTGGCACCGGGTTAAAATCTGGGAACAAATACTTCTGCGTAGAGTTTGCAAGTTCTCTCCCCGCTTGTTAAAGGAGGAGTTTTCCTCCGTGGTCTAGCCCGGTTTCTCCTTTCCATAAAAACTTGCAGAGGTTTACGGTAATAGTTAGTATAGGGCGCTGTAGGTTAGCTGTGACATAGGGCTAGCCACCACCCCCCTATGCAAGGTAAAGGGACCCACCTGTAAATAAGCCACAGGCTTAGTGTGGAAATCCCTTCATAGACAAAGCCTAGATTATAATCTCTCATTTTCCAAAAGGTGTTCTAAGATAAGGCCACTAACCATGAAACTAGTAGCGTATTGCATTTACTGCTGTGGGGCGCTCGTAGCTCTCTGAAGAAGTTTTATTTAGCATTTATCGATCTAAGTCAGCTAGTGCTCAACCGGACATGAACGTTAGAGCTGAAATGATGCGTATTTCATATGCAGAGTAATATGTGAACGATCTTAGCGCAAGGATTTCAAGATGTAATAGATAATTTTTCGTAGTTTTCATTTGTTTGGGCTTGAGAAAATCCCTCTCGTCTCGCTCAACTTTAACTTCAGTGCCGTGTTTTGAGGCCTTCTATGAGCCAATTTAGTTAAGTACTTGTACAAATTTTAAATGGCTGCAATAGTTCAGTAATATTTCAGACTTCGTCTTCATTTTCACTTTTGTAAATCACTTCGCGATGAAATATACGTGATTTTCCAAAAAGTGTTCCAAGATACGGCTACTGACCATTGATATTAAAATTACGAAAGCGTAATGTACTGCTGCTTATACGTATCAGTTTACTTTTCTGTCGAACTTTCACGCATGTGTGTTCCTCGCATTAGCTACTATATTATAACAGAGCCTCTTTTCTTTTAATTATGTCAAACTTTTATGAATTAGTGCTTGCTAATTCGGTTTTTAAAAGTTACTTCCATCTTGTCCTTCTCTAAAAACATACTTGTTCTGAGGGACCATGTAGTATGCCTAGTAGACCTTTAACAAAAAGTATTTTTTCTTTTGTCCATAGAATTACGTGTTGACAACTATTTTATCAGTTATTTGGGTATTACAATTATCTGTGCTAACCACTGTTACCAGAGCTAAAAACTCCGTTCACCAGACTAATAACTTCATTCTCTTGATCGCTTTGAAGTATCCGGAAGTTCTGGGCTCTTTATCACTAAAATGTAAGTTGAAAATTTTAATCTCTACAGGTTTTCCCTGTGCTTATTAACTGATCTAGTTGACTTCCTATGCTTATTAACTGATCTAGTTGACTTCCTATGCTTATTAACTGATCTAGTTGACTTCCTATGCTTATTAAATGATCTAGTTGACTTCCTATGCTTGTTGACTGATCTAGTTGACTTTCTATGCTTGTTGACTGATCTAGTTGACTTCCTATGCTTGTTAACTGATCTAGTTGAATTCCTATGCTTATTAACTGATCTAGTTGACTTCCTATGCTGGATAACTGATCTAGTTGACTTCCTATGCTTGTTAACTGATCTAGTTGACTTCCTATGCTTATTAACTGATCTAGTTGAATTCCTATGCTTATTAACTGATCTAGTTGACATTCTATGTTTGTTAACTTATCTATTTGACATCCTATGTATGTTAACTTATCTAGTTGACTTTTGATGTGAAACAACTGTTCCAGCTGAGGATATTGAGGGTCAGACACTCTATAGAATGTCTCATCTCGAGTGTTTATAAAAATTGTACACTAAAACCCACTTTGGGAATGATGGATTCGGAGTCCGAGTCGTTGACGTACGGGACCATTCGCACTTGATAAATCTTCAAATCGGGTCGTCCGTAGTGCTGTGCGAGTACTCGATAACACTCAAAACCAATTCCCAATTACTAGATAAATACTGGAAACAAATTTTCAACTACTCGATACTCGGCTCGATAAGGGAAAATTTCAATGCTCTAGACTCGACTCGAAACCCAAAATTCCAGGCTCGCACAGCCCTGGTCGTCCGTCTACAAAATCCTCTTTTGGGGACCGCAGCGTCGAATAAGCGCGTCTCTATTCGCTTTTAATACCCCTAAAACGATGCAAACAGTTACTTAACTGGCAGTAATTTGACCGTATATATATTGTGCTCATCTCCGGTATTGAGCAATACCGCAATTTTGAAAGGTTTTAACATCGATCCCCTAAATATATTGCTCTACAGCATCAACAAATTGAGTGGTAGGGTAAGATTTAAATTAAATCTCTACATTAGGATTTTATTTATTCAAATTTAGATTTTCCTGAGTTCGGAACTTCTAAGTTCGGAATATCCACTCGTTTCATGAAACAAAATATTTGTTGGTCTTGCTTCTTTCTATCAACTCTTTTCTGCTGTGGTGTTAAAACCAACTTCTTGCCCGTAAATAACTATTTGATCAACGGAATTTCGGACCTGAAATCTTACCCAAATTTCAAACTTCTACTTTGGAAGCTGGATAGCTTGGGATTAACTTGTTATTATGGACGAAAAGGCTTTGAAGTAAATTCAAAATAAATGTTGCTAGAGATTTTAACCCCCGTTACAGTTGTATTAGTATGCAGTTTATCGTGTTCCTAGATATATATATGCTTTCAATTTATGTTCCTTGATATGCATGCATGCAATTAATCATCGTCTTATATATGTAGGTGTTCAATTTATCATGTTCTGAAATATATGTGCATGCAATTTATCATGTTCTTAGATATATATATATATATAGGATCGAATAATGAGGTATCCTTAAAGATAATTAAATAGTTTAATGATTAAAATAATAATTCAAAGTCGCTTTGTTACATTATGGCTTTACCAACCGCTCGTACCAACGTCTCCGGAAAAAAGTGTCTCGACTCTTGAAGGGTAAAGCTCGTTTAACATCTACCTCGTGTTACCTGGGGTACTAGCGCCATCAAGGGGAATTTGGACGTGGCTTTGGACGTCGTTAACATTTATGTGTGCATGCAATTTACCATGTTCCTAGATATGTATGCGTGAAATTCCATTACAAGTTTTTTTCCTCTAATAGTTTTAATCTGCTTGTGGTTACGTAATAAGCAATTCAGGTAATGCACCGATGCTCAGTTGTTGTTAGTGGCTGTCGTTTGCACAATAATCTTTCGTAAACCCCACTGTTAAAATGAGGGCTTTGGTATTTCCATATAAGCTTGAAGGAGAGAGGAATGGAGTGGAAACCCCTTTACGTATAGCGTTGCTTCTGTACCCCCAACTACGGCACCTTGATCCTCCAGTCCCAGCATCCTCACCGGTTTGTTAGGGTCGTGTCGTACCGGAGGAAATTGTAAAAGACGCTCCCTTTATCTTAAAAATAGAAGCTAGTTCTCTTACAAATAATGTGGCGCTACGCGGCAGCACTTGGCAATCGCCTATCGAAGGTAGGGACATGCGCGAGATACACTGGGAGAGATACGGTTCCGCAGGTCGCCCATCATCATTTCCAATCCATCTCACCTCCCTAATCCCTGCTATAAGTATTAAACTCTCCATTTAAGCGATGTAAACAGCATTTTATTCCATTGAAATTTGTATAAGGTTTCTAATGTCACCTATCAAGAATTTTTGGGGTAAATAAAATAACACATTTGTTTAGAAAATTTAAAGGTCTTGAAGTTATTATTATGATAATTATGACCGATTAAGTGCATGTCAAAATTATCATAACAAATTAACAAATGGCGCGAGGTTCGGACGACCGAGGCTAGCCCGTACACTGGTACGAGGTAAGGAGTGTCTTGTGTCTTTACGGGGGCGGC